>NC_091059.1:86459677-86788177 GCF_000393655.2 Nicotiana sylvestris | reverse complement strand
ACACATCAAGACCTCACCTTAAAAAAATTTATATATAGAAAAGAGCTCTCTTCTTCTTCTTGGATTTTTTCTCCAAGCAACAGATCTCACCCTTTCTTCCCAAGAAAAACGGCCGCACACACTCATTTTACCACGGAAGCTTCTCTGAAAATGCACACCTGAATTCACACCCAACATTTGAGAGACTCGCTTTGAAAGTTCTTCACACTCAAAAGAGCTGAAAGCAAAGGCTTCAAAATTCAAAATTTTCAGCTGGATTCGGGTAAAGGCTTGCTGCTCTGTTGCTATTGTTGAAATTGCTTCTTGAGCTCCTCATGTGATTTGGATTCTGCTTTTCTTTGGCTTATCTCTTGGTGTCCGCTTAACTCTGTTAGGGCAATTCGACCTTTATTTGTTCTTGGTTGCCTGAGGTAATGTTCCCCCTTCTTGATCATGTAGTTCTCTTTTTGATTCAATGAAAACATGCCTACTATGCCATGTCAGTGTATAATTACACCATATACCTGCTATAATTGTTAAGTTCTGGCTATTTGTGATTCAAATGAAATTGTAAATATGATATTGAGTTCATTCTTTTATTGCAAAATAATTTATACTCTTGTTTTGTTTTATTCCATTTAAAGAATCAAACTCATTTTTAATTTCTGGAAATTAGTTACAGAAAATTGTTAAAAGTTCTCTATTTCATGTCGTCTGACTGTCCCGCATTTTAATCTTTATTGTCCAAGCAAGATCCTATTCCTTGATGTCAAACTACTGCAGTTGTTGGATTTGTTTGATCTTAAGTGTAATTGGATTATTAAATTTGGAGAATTTGTACGGTCAAATAAGTGAATCGTTGAATTTGTGTGCTCACTTTGCTTCTCTGTTGAATACTTGGTCGTAATTGTCGCAGAATCATTTCTAATTCTTTTGTTGAGATTGAAGTCATGTAATATGCCAATTGAAGTGTAAGCAGATTAGTTCTCATTTATCTAATAGTAGTTGAATTGGAATTGACATTAGTCTTGAACTAGTAATATAAATTGGTCCCATTATATTTATATCATCGAATAGCTTACCCTTTGAAATAATTTGAGGCGCGCCATGCCAAATAAAATCTCAAAACCCATGGCCCTCACTTAATTAATTTTATTCCTTTAGAAATCGAGGTGTGCCATTTAGTTGAATTTTCCATAGCCCTCACAAACATGAAAGTGCGTAGTTGCTTTAGGCGCGTAATTTAAATTAATTTCCTTAAACTCGGGTGTGCATTTCATGTGACCCAAATCCAAATCTCAACAACGTTAAATAAAATATGTCATGGATCGCGGGTGCATTTCATGTGGTGTGGTCCAAAGACGTGTTTTAGATAACGTTGAATCTTCGTAAAAATAATTTAAAAGTGGATAATAAGTTAAAAATGTACCATAGGTTTAAAACATGTATTAAAATCAGATAATAGGCTAATTATAATAGTTTGAGCGACCGTGCTAGAATCACGGAACTCGGGAATGCCTAACACCTTATCCCGGGTTAACAAAATTTCTTACTTAGAATTTTTGGTTCGCAGACTTCAAAAGGAAAGTCGAATTTCCTCGATTTGAGATTTAAAAATAAATCGGTGACTTGGGACACCAATTAAAATATTCCAAGTGGCGACTCTAAAAAAATTAAATAAATAATTCCATTTCGAATAATGTCACTTTAATTGGAAAAACTCCCTTGTACTACCTTCGGGTGTGTAAAAAGGAGGTGTGACAGCTCTGGCGACTCTGCTGGGGACGAACCTAGAATCTCTGGTTCAGGGTTCAAGAATTCGAGCTTAGAATAACTGTTATAGTTGGCTTGTTTTATTTGATTTTTACATGTTGAGCCTAATGTGCTAAATGCCGCTTTTACCGCTTTGATATTGTTTGGACTGTATATAAATTGCTACGAAACCCTCCTCTCTCTGAGTCTTCTAAATCATCTGGGAAAGTGTGCACTTCGTGTGACTTCTTTTCTGTTAGAGTCTTATCCCAATTTTAGAACGAGGTTCGGACAAGTTGCAAAGCCGGTGAAGCTTCTGTATTCCCGGTACGCTGCCCCCCCTCGGCTCGAGCTGTCCGCTCGGGTAAGCCAAGTCTAGAAGAATAAACCCAGGTTTTTAAACCTAGTATAACAAGCCTCATGTCGGATCCCTAGTAGGAACGTTTGTTTGCATCACGTGCATTTGACCTTGGAGACTCAACACAGGGGTTGGGTCTGTCTAGGACAGGTGTACCCAAATCAAAAAGACCATCCTAATGCATCTTACGTGCTACTTGCGCGTCTGTTTGTGTCGGATTGCATGTTGACCGGCTTCTAGAACAGAGGAAGAAAATAAAAAAAAAATCAAAAAAAAATCAAAAAAAAATAATAAAAAAAAGAATAATAATATAGGAGTGAGAGGTAGATATTTATAAAATTCTGAAACTCTGCCGAAATTCCGAAAAAAAAGAAGTCATCTCCAAATGAGCCAAAGTTTTCAACTGCCATGTTTCCCCTGTTCTGTCAAAACTGGCGAATTACGCGGGTTTGATTCTCACCGGATGTGGGATACGTAGGCAACCCCCATCGGGTCCAATTTCATTTTTGTAAAAATAGCCCAAAAAGACCAATTTTTTTTTTGTTTTGATTGTAAATAAGTAAGGTGATGTCATTCTTGTCTAAAATAGTTGAATGTCCCCAAAAGGGCGCCGGAAGGCCGTTTTTGCAAGAACAGCCACCTTTAGTAGTTTTTTTTTAAGGTTTTGGCCGTTTAGCAAACACAACGTTAAAATCTTCTTCCCCGAAGTACTGAAAGGCTGTATTTGCAAAGCCGGATTTTTTATGAAAATTTTAAAAAAAATATAGTGATAACCTTTTCTTGAGTCAAAATGAGTCATAACCTTTTAAATTAAATCACCCTAATGAATGTGCAGGATGAGCACAGATGAAAACGAACCCTTCGCAGCTCTTGAAGAGATCCCCTTACAGCTCCACATGTGGTGAAATGACCTAGGAAAAGGTAGCCGAGGAACTTTGATAAAAGTTTTGGGTGGTCTTGTCGGACTTTTGAACATCAAGCCAAGATTGGACGTGATTGAAGCCTTGATACCTTTTTGGGATCCAACTCGCAATGTGTTTCGCTTTTCTGATTTTGAGCTCACACCCACGCTAGAGGAAATTGCGGGTTATGTCGGCCTTAGCGGAAACTTTAGAAGTCGGTACCCGGTGTCACCGAGACCAGTATCTCCTCACAAGTTTCTGGATATGTTGAGTATTAGCCGGGATATTCAGGATGAGAATTTATCTGAAGGGTTTTGCACTTTCTAGTTCCTGTACCAACGCTATGGCAATCCCCAAGGTTTCGAAGCACCGAATACTGGTCTGACCCATGCTGGAAATAAAGATAAATGGGAGGCAAGGCGGGGTTTGGTTTTTATAGTAGCATTCTTGGGTGTAATAATATCTCCGTGAAAAGACGGCAACATAGAATTGGGCCTCGTGGGAATGGTTGATGTCGCAATCAAGAAAGCTAATGGCACTTTGGTTCCCCTGATCTTATCTGAGATTTACCGAGCTTTGACCATCTGTCGAGAAGGGGGAAAATTCTTCTAAGGCTACAACTTACTACTACAATTGTGGATACTGGAACATCTCTGCCACCGTGTCAGGTATATGAACTACGGCATGACCGGTTTGGATTGCATCGAAGAATTTGAAAGCCGAGTGGTGGGGGTTGAATTTCCAGAGGGTACCGAAGCTTGGTTTGCACACTTGAGTTCTTTAACTTCGGATAAAATTGAGTGGACGTTCGGATGGCTCCCTACCACCGAAGTCTTATACATGTCAACTAAAGTGTGCTACTTTCTCCTAATGGGCATCCGGAGCATCCAGCCATATACTCCTCACAGGGTTTTGCGCCAACTGGGAAGATTTCAAACCGTCCCCCATGATGAAGATTTGAGTGTACATGTCGTCGAATTGGGCCCAAAGGCTATATTTCCAGAAGGAAGAGTTCGCCAAGTTTGGAATGAGTGCAAATTTCTCGAACCCAAGACTATGGTGCGGGATCTAGCTAGAGGTGAGGTGGACCCCAATTATATGGTTTGGTTTGGCAAAAGGTTTCAAATTCCTCGAGAGCCCGAGAGACCTGCTAAGAGACCCCATGTCCAACAATTCACTAACGACTCGCAGGAACAGTGGGGCTGGTTCGCAAAAGAAGAAAGCTATAGGGCCAAGATAAGTAAATTAGAGGGACAAATCAGGGACCTCAAATTTGGCCACAGTATCCAAGCTACCGCAGATGAAGGGGAAAAGAAAAAGCTAACTCAGGAAAACGAAGTTCTCAAAACTCAAATCCATAAAATGAGAATAGTTGCTAGAAACCTGGAAAGAAGTCGGGCAGATGAAATGCTTATAAGCGGTATGAGAAAGAAAGTACTTGAGTGTCAATATAACCTAGAAAAATCTGAGGCTAGTCTAGCAAAAGTCCGAGCACAATTGGCAGAGAATGCAGAAGGGCGGGCAGAGTTTGTGCGACAAATGAAAAGAAAATATGAGGGGACAATCGCCAATTTAAAGAGAAAGCTAACCACCCTTGAAAATGAGGCAAACAAACAGGCCAGGAATTTTAAAGCCGATAGGGAACATTGTTATGCTCTGATGGCCCAAATGGACGAAGATATGCAACAATTGCGGAATCAAAATCATCATGACACTCAAGTGTTGGAAGCTCGAAATCAGCAAATAGGGCGTTTACTTAAGGAAAAGGGTATTGTCCGAGAGAGGGTTAGAGTCATTGCCTACTATATCGTCATGAAATGCCACGCATGTGAGGATATGACTCAGACCACTTTCTTCGCTGCTGTAATGACATTTGTCCGCCAGATAATGAGTGATTTGGAGCGGCTTCAAGGGTATCTCGCACGTAGGCCCGTGAGACTGGATGATGTCCTACGGCCCCAGGAGTCGAAGCATTGATGTATTCATGATTTTTCATTTATTGAGTCTGTATTTTGGAAATTATTTTTGAGTCTGTTGGTAGTTTTTAAAAATTCCAAGAAAATGAGTAGTTGGAAGTCTTTTGTAATAGAAAGTTTAGGAGTTTTATTAATGAAAATTTGAAAATTCCCAAAAATTGTTTCTTTATTTTTCGCATTTGTTTTTCTTGAACTACGTAATGATCTGATTCACGCGGCATCGTGATACGTAGGCAATCCTCATCGGATCCGGTCACATTTTTGTAAATAACTCAAATAAGAGAGGGATGTGAAAAAGAGAGCCAAAGAAAAACCAAAAGAAAAACGAAAAAAAAACAAGGAAAGAGAGGAAAGAAAAGAGTGGAAAATAGGAATAAGAGGAGAAGTACAAAAGCCAAAAGTGGAAAGAAAACGAAAATTGGGGAAAATAAGCAGAGCCGGGATGAAACATGCAACTATTACGAAACATGTAGAAACACATTTAACTGTATAGGTGCATCACACCCCAACGTGCGATTACCTATGTGTTAATTGCTTCAAACTGACCGGTTTGTTGTTTACTGTTAGTTGAGGTTCTATAGTAAGGTGGTTGGTTTTGTGGTAGTCTGGCTTCACATTCATACTTCACAAGGTCAAAAGGAAGCATTGAAATGTCTTCGGAAATTCCTCTGCCAACAGTTCCTATTCCAGAGGATAGTCTGATCTCGACCATCCCAACTTCTGAGTCAGCAACTGCTGAGGAAAATAGAATTTTGCGTCTCCGCATGATGGAAATGTGGGATGCATGGGCCAATGGAAAAGAACCACCAAGTGCGATCCCTGGATTCCCTGAGCGTTTTCCCAGGGCAAGTGGGATCTCCAACATCCCCATGAGTTATCCAAATACCCCACTGGGATATCCTACCATTTCAGCCCACTTTGCTGGAACACCTTCTGAGTCTCGCCCCCAGGTGTTAGCTTCAGGTGCAGCTTCAAACATATTCACCGCTCCAGCTTGTTCAGCTATGGCACAACCTGCTTTACCCAGGCCTAACTTCGATTCATCTTCCTTCACATTTCAAGCACCATCTTTCCCACTGGAACCTACCTAGTTTACTACCAATGCTTACCCTCAGCCGCCCCGGTACGAGTTTACCGCAGGGCAGGAAAAAGCCGAAAAAACACCTGAACAAGAGGAAATTACCAGAAAGATGAGAAGCATGGAGCAAAGTCTCAAAAATATACAGGGTCTGAGTGGGCAAAAGAGTGTATCTTACGCTGACCTGTGCATGTTCCCGCACGTACATCTACCCTTGGGTTTCAAAACCCCAAAGTTTGAAAAATATGACGGGCATGGGGATCCCATTGCCCACCTCAAAAGGTACTGCAACCAGTTGCTGGGAGCGGGCGGAAAAGAAGAGCTTCTTATGGCCTACTTTGGAGAGACTTTGGTCGGCATTGCTTCTGAATGGTATATGGATCAGGATATATCTCGTTGGCATATCTGGGATGACTTGGCTCGGGATTTTGTCAGGTAGTTTCAATATAACATCGACATTGCCCCTGACAGGAATTCATTATCAAATCTAAAGAAGAAGTCCTCGGAGAGCTTTCGAGAGTATGTTGTCAAATGGCGCGAACAAGCGGCCAGAGTCAAGCCTCCAATGGACGAAACAGAAATGGTTAGTGTCCTCCTTCAAGCACAAGAGACTGATTATTATCAAAACATGATGTCTGCAATGGGAAAGTCATTTGCCGAAGCCATCAAAATCGGTGAAATGGTTGAGAATGGGTTGAAAACAGGGCGAATCTTGAGTCAGTCTGCTATAAGGGCTACCTCCCAAGCAATCCAAGCCGGGTCTGGAGGAGTAGCAAACCGAAAGAAGAAGGAAGAAGTAGCAATGGCAACTTCGAGTGTAAGAAAACCCCGTTCGGCCAGACTTCATTTCTCTGAAAGAACCCCACAACACTACTACCCCCATCAAGATGCGGCCTATGCTATGGATCTTCAGCCATACGCAGTGATGAATGCACAACCATACGCTAGGCCACAACAACAATTTCACCAAAACCGAGCTCAATTTCCCAGAAATCAACTTCCTCACCAAGCTCAATATAATCCCCGACCTCCACAAAATAATTTCCCCTACAATGCCCGTGCTCGGGAGCCGCCCAGGAAGACGAACTTCACACCTATTGATGAGTCATATTCTAGCTTTTTCCCTAAATTGGTCCAAATGGGTTTGTTACAAGCCGTACCCCCAAATAGGCAAAACCCAGAATCACCCTCTTACCAACCTGGCGCCCGATGTGCCTATCATTCTGGGGTGGAAGGGCATGACACTGAGAGCTGTTGGACTTTGAAAAGGGTTGTTGAAAATCTCATAGAACAAAAGCGGATATTGTTAAAGGATGAAGACATTCCTAATGTAACCAACAACCCGTTACCGGCTCACAACAATGGACCGGTTATTGGAATGATCTGCGAAGATAAAGAGTTTGATCCTGCCTTGAAAGCCATCATTGCAATCGCTGACGTTGAGAAAAAGCCAAAGGCTGATGCAAAGCAAGAAAAAGGGGAGAAGAAGAGTAAACCCACCCCTCAAAACACAGAAAAAATAGTGGAAACCAAAACTGAGGTAGTACCCTCGAAACATGCCATCCTTTATGTGCCCCGAGGTCCTAGGAAAGGACAAGTGACATTGAGCCCTCCAAGAAGGTTTGAGCTGAACAAAAGATCTAAAATGTATGTGCCAAAAGGGACTTATGTGGTACGGGGGCCAATAATTTCACCAAGGCTGAATGAGCCCGTGGTTATTGGCCGCGCACCGCAGAGGCCCATGACAGATCCTACTGCCATCCCATGGAATTATAACGAGGCGATAATAACCTACAAAGGAAAAGAAGTCCTGGGAGAAGTAAATGAAACTAACCCGGCTGAGAAATACCTCAATCTGGAGGAAGTGAATAATGCCACGAAGAAGCGTTTCCCACTCAAGAAGCCATTTAGTGCCGAAGAAGCAGAAGAGTTCTTCAGGAAAATGAAAACTGCAGGCTACGAGATAATTGACCAACTTCGAAAGTCTCCTGCTCAGGTCTCTTTATTGTCTCTATTAATGAATTCAACTGAACATCAGAAAGTGTTGATCAAAACCCTCAATGAAGATTACGTTCCGATTGAAACTACTGTGGAACAACTGGAGAGGATGGCAGAAAGATTCTTCACAATCAATCAGATCTCTTTTAGCAAGAATGACCTGCCCCCGGAGGGGGTCACCCACAATAAAGCCCTCCACCTAACAGTTAAATGTGAGGGGTACTATGTGAAGAGAGTCGTGTTGGATGGCGGTTCCGGAGTAGATATCTACCCTCTCTCAACTCTGCAAAGAATGGAGATCGAGACTGAGAGAATCAGGCCCAACAACGTCTGTGTTCGTGCCTTTGATGGCATCAAAAGAGACACCATAGGCGAGATCGATTTGATTTTGACTATTGGACCTGTGGATTTTGAGGTGACCTTTCAAGTCCTAGACATGGATACTTCTTATAATTTCCTCTTGGGAAGGCCTTGGATTCACGCGGCAGGAGTCGTACCTTCCACTCTCCACCAGATGGTGAAATTGGAATATGAAGATCAGGAGATCATAGTCCACGGAGAGGATGAGCAATCGATCTATCGGGACCCGTCGGTCCCATGCCTCGAAGCTAGGGAAGGTAGTGAACATATAGTCTATCAAGTTTTCGAGGTTGTGGTCGCAGACCAATATGAAGAAGGAAGCCCTTGCCCTCAACCTTTTCTCTCAAAAGCGTCAGTTATGGTTGCCAAGGAAATGATCAGGCATGGTTATAAACCCGGGAAGAGGCTCGGGGCATCATTGCAAGGTATCACCGAACCTATCACCTTACTTGCCACCAAAAAGTTCTTTAGTGTGGGTTTTCACGCCACAAAAGCTGATGTGACGTGGGCAAATCAACGAAAGAGCAATGGTTGGGTTTTATCTCAGCCAATTCCGCATCTCTACAGAACATTTGTCAGGCCCAAGTACAATGAAGAAGAAGAAGATGAGGCCTTCACGGTCGAGGAAATTGAAGAAATCTGTGGGGCTATGAGGCAAATGTTGTATGAAACCCACATGGTTCAGCCGAGAGAAGGCTCGAGCACCGCTGAGGTGCTGTATATGGGGCCCAATGCCAAGTTGCAAAACTGGAAGGCTACTCCGTTCCCAATCAGGCGGGAATCCCGGTAGTCCAGTCCTGCCACCTTTTCTGCATCACGAGTTATTTCAGGGTGTAACTCGGATGTTTTTCTTTTAATTTCCTGTCTTTAAATGCTAATGTAAACCCTGTTATCTTCAAAATTCAATGAAATGAAATTAATATTTCATCGTTCATCTCTCTTTATTCTTTCTGATTTTGTTACTTTTAATTAACATGCTTGCAGACTTCATGCCCAGATTCAAACATGTTGTCTAATTGTGAAATAATGAATCAAGAAATGGAATATGATGAAGAAGAGGCTTTTAAGGAAACAAATCGAGAATTGGAACAATTTGAGAATAAACCTAAGTCGAACTTAAATGAAACCGAGTCGGTTAATCTGGGTAGCTCTGAAGAAGTCAAAGAAACCAAGATAAGCATTCACACAGATGAAAGAACCAGGGACACATTGATCCAACTTTTGTTTGAATTCAAAGATGTGTTTGCTTGGTCATACGATGACATGCCAAGATTAAGTGTCGATTTAGTGGTCCATAAGTTGCCAACCTACCCCGATTATTCCCCTGTCCAGCAAAAACAGAGGAAGTTCAAAATTGATATCAGTGACAAGATTAAAGAAGAAGTCACAAAACAGTTAAAGGCGGGAGTGATCCGAGTGGTCCGATACACCACATGGCTGGCTAACATAATTCCCGTGCCAAAGAAAGATGGGAACATTCGGGTGTGCGTTAACTACCGAGATCTGAACAAAGCAAGCCCCAAGGACAATTTCCCTCTACCAAACATCCACATCCTTGTTGATAACTGTGCCAAACATGAAATACAGTTTTTGTGGATTGTTATGTAGGATATCACCAGGTGTTGATGGATGAAGAAGATGCGGAAAAGACAGCTTTCACCACACCCTGGGGCACCTACTGTTACAGGGTCATGCCTTTTGGTTTGAAAAATGCCGGGGCAACTTACATGAGGGCCATGACTGCCATATTTCATGACATGATGCATCAAGAGATAGAGGTGTATGTGGATGATGTGATCATCAAATCCAGAACCCAGGACGACCATGTTCGGGACCTAAGAAAATTCTTTGAGCGGCTACGTAAATATGATTTGAAGCTAAATCCGGCGAAATGTGCATTCGGAGTTCCGTCTGGCCTAGAAACTTTGCTCCAAAGTTAGAAGTGCGGCCTAGAAACTTTGAAGTGGGGCAACTCGTCTTAAGGCGTATTCTCCCCCATCATCAAGAAGCCAAAGGAAAATTTGCTCCTAACTGGAAAGGCCCATACATCATCAGAAAATTGTTGCCAAAAGGGGCATTGTATCTGGGAGACATTGAAGGAAATGACTCTGAAACAGCTGTAAATGCAGATGCGGTCAAAAGGTACTATGTCTAATCCTTCTGCAGCAATAACATTATCTGATTGGGATGACGAAGGCTTTCATTCTCGCTACCCCAAACACTCCAATCCTTTGCTAACCCTTTGAGTCGTTTACCTTTCTTTCATTACCCTCTTTGGAACCTGAAAGGGTCATTAAAAAAAAGAAGAGAAAACAAAACAAAACAGAAAAATAAAAGAAAAATCAAAAACAAAGTTTCCTGAACTACGTTTGACTTGATTCCGAAAGGATACGTAGGCAGCCTCTCCCTGGGGTTCAGTCACACCAAAACAAAAATCCAAATTTCCCTAAAAGTGAAACTGGGGCAGACGTTATAATAATTCGGCGATGATCCCGCCCGAACAGCTCCAAAGTTGTAATTCGATCCAAGTTCTTTTGATCCAAACCTGTTTCAAGTCCTTTCGATCAATCGGCAAAAGGTTTTTCAAAATCAAAGAACGCAGTTGCTTGGATCTGATGCAATCAAGATGAGAGAAATAAAATGAGAGAGTCTTATTGGTGAAAACCTACGGGCACCATAAGGCAATGGCGAGCAGAGAAATCAAAAATGAGAGAGTCTTGTTAGTGAAAACTCGTAACGAGCACTATAAGGCGACGATAAGAAGAGAAATGAGAGAGATCGATTGGTGAAAACCCACAAAGGGCATCATCGATCGAAAAGAAGAAACCCCTCACCACCATTGGTATTGAAAGAGTTCTGGCAAGGTTTCTCGGTTTTGAAACACGGGTCGCAATGAGTTTATGAGAAGATAGGATATTTGTGCGGATCGGTTGTCTAGTCCAAGAAGTATGTCATGTCTATTTGAAGTCTGCATGCACCTCAGATAAGTTCGTCCTTCCTCCCCGAAAGGGATGCTTCTCTTTTAAATTCATTTTCTTGTCCTTTGTTTACTTTTTCTTGAACCTCTTTCGGTCTAACTCTATTCCGTAACTAATACAAAGGAAAGGTGGCAAGATTGGTTTTACAGAGTTCTGCTTGATAAAAACCAAGTCCAAAGAAAAGTACCCCAGCCTCAGCGGGTGCATCAAGTCGATCCCGACTGGCCATAATAGCCGATGCTCTAAAACCAGAGTTATTGAAAATGAAAAGAAATTCGAAGTCAAAGCCCTAGAGGTGGATTAAAGTGAAAGGGCCAAAGCCCCGCACGGTTGAACCGCCGTTTGGAAAGTTTGAAAAGTTGAGTTCCTCGGTTTTAGGAGAGAGATCAATCTTCAGCAAGCAACAGAGGTTCTCACCAAAAGAGCTAGGCCGAGATTAAGTGATCAAAAACAATGAAGGCCACAAAACCGACCACCGTTTCAAACTAACAGTTGTTCTTTGTTTGAAAAATTGAAACAAGTGGAATCCAAAGCAACCATGCAAAAAGTAGGTGCAACCAAAAGGAAATGCGCAAGGGTTAGAAATAGCTATGCTGCAATAATCAACCCAAAAGGGAAGTTTCCTCCCAATTCTTTCCTGCAATTTTTTTACTCATTTTCTTAAACTCAAAAAAAAATAAAAAAAAATAAAATAAAGATTGATAAAAAATAAAAATAAAAAGAAGAAGAAGAGAAATTCAAAATCATGGTAGCATAGGGTCTCCAATCTCTAGCTACGTCCTTTCCAACATAGGATCCCATTCCTTAGTCGATGTCAGCATAACCTGGTAATCTTTTCTCACCTAGGGTCTCATTCCCTAGTCACTGCCAGCATAACCTGGTAGTCTCTTTTAGTATTGAGTTCCACTCTCTAGTTGATCCCCGGCATAACCCGAGGACCTTTTCCTTTCTCCGGCATAACCCAATGACTTTCCCGGCATAACCCGTGGATCTCCCCGGCATAACCCGAGGACCCTTTTTCTTTTCTGGCATAACCCGATGAACTTTTCCGGTATAACCAGTGGACCTCCCCGGCATAACCCGAGGACCTTTTTCTTTTCCAGCATAAATCGATGACTCTCCCGGCATAACCCGTGGACCTCCCTGGCATAACCCAAGGACCTTTTTATTTTCCTCCCGGCATAACCCGTGGACTTCCCTGACATAACCCAGGGACCTTTTTCTTTTTCTCCCGGCATAACCCGTGGACCTCCCTGGCATAACCCAGGGACCTTTTTTTTTCTTTTCTCCCGGCATAACTTGTGGACCTCCCCGGCATAACCCGAGGACCTTTTTCTTTTTCGGCATAACCCGATGAATTTTCCTGCATAACCCGAGGACCTTTCCTTTTTCCGGCATAACCCGATGAATTTTTCGGCATAAACCGTGGACCTCCCCGGCATAACTCGAGGACCTTTTTTATTTCCGGCATAATCCAATGACTTTCCCGGCATAACCCGTGGTCTTCCCCGGCATAACCCGAGGACCTTTTTCTATTTCTGGCATAATCCGATGACTTTCCCGACATAACCCGATAACTTTCCCGGCATAACCCGTGGTCTTCCCCGGCATAACCCAAAGACCTTTTTCTTTTCCGGCATAACCCGAGGACCTTTCCGACATAATCCGATGACTTTCCCGGCATAACCCGATGACTTTTTCGGCATAACCCGTGGTCTTCCCCGGCATAACCCGAGGACCTTTCCGGCATAACCCGATCATTTTTCTAGCATAACCTGGTAATCTTTCCAACTTGGAGCCTCCGATCCCCATTTGATTTCATTTAGATATAGGGTCTCCATTCTCTAATCTCTTTTTCTCTGGGATACACAATCCCGATTTTATTGCTTTCAATAAAGAAATAATTTAGATTTTGTTGCAATAACTCACAAAATTTTCCTAGTGAAAATTGGGGCAGAAAAATTTTGTTCGTTTGTTTATTTTGGTGCCTAAGCAGGTTTTTACCTTGAGGGACAAGTTTCGAGGCGACCAAAAGAAGAAGTCTTTTTTCAAATAAAAGAAAAGAAAAACAAGAAAAAAGAAGTGAGCTCTAAAGTGCAGAAGCGGAGAAAAGATGCGGACTGCTCAAGATAGGATTGAAGTCACAAGCTTCCCATGTCCTACCTTGATCCAAAAGCTGAAGAATGAACCAGCGATTGCAGCTAACGAGCATCAAGATTCAGATCGGAGTCCAACAGCAAGAACCAGCTAAGACTCAAGATCAAGCTTCAAGAGACTTATAAATGGGAATCTTGTAACTCATAGTTGATAGGCTTATCTAGTTTAGCTTTTTATTTTTCCATTTTTTTTTTGTGTAATAAGGAGCTCAGCAAGCAGAAACAACAGCAACAGCAGCAACAACAGTGAAACCACAGTTTTCCGGTAATCCCAGCTACCAAAACTTTCAGAACTACACCGACCTGATTCCTTTATAGCCAAGGATATGTAGGCAACCTCCGAAGCAAGGTTCGGTCAAACTTTTTCAAAATGCTTCCAAATGGAGTTTCAAATGGGCAAAAATTGCTTGTAGTTGCTCACTTTATCTTTGCCCGAAAACTCTTCATGTTTTCGAGCAAAGAGGGGCAGCTGTGAGCAGCTTATTTTTGACCATGTTTGAATTTATTCCTACTTTTCTCTACTCACTACCCACTTTTCCCACTTTCCCCACTTTCTCCACTCTCCCCACTTTCTCCACTCACTACCCATTTTCCTCACTTTCTCCACTCACTATCCACTTTCCCCATTTTCCCCACTCATGTTCCCCACTCTCCTCACTTTCCTCACTCATGTTCCCCCACTCTCCTCAAAAAAATATTTCCTCCACCCACTCTTCATCATTCTCTCTACCTATAACACACACATCAAGACCTCACCTTGAAAAAATTTATATATAGAAAAGAGCTCTCTTCTTCTTCTTGAATTTTTTCTCCAAGCAACAGACAAATACAACAGATCTCACCCTTTCTTCCCAAGAAAAACGGCCGCACACACTTATTTTACCACGGAAGATTCTCTGAAAATGCACACCTGAATTCACACCCAACATTTGAGAGACTCACTTTGAAAGTTCTTCACACTCAAAAGAGCTGAAAGCAAAGGCTTCAAAATTCAAAATTTTCAGCTGGATTCGGGTAAAGGCATGTTGCTCTGTTGCTACTGTTGAAATTGCTTCTTGAGCTCCTCATGTGATTTGGATTCTGCTTTTTTTTTTGGCTTATCTCTTGGTGTCCGCTTAACTCTGTTAGGGCAATTTGGCCTTTATTTGTTCTTGGTTGCCTGAGGTAATGTTCCCCCTCTTGATCATGTAGTTCTCTTTTTGATTCAATGAAAACATGCCTACTATGCCATGTCAGTGTATAATTACACCATATACCTGCTATAATTGTTAAGTTCTGGCTATTTGTGATTCAAATGAAATTGTAAATATGATATTGAGTTCATTCTTTTATTGCAAAACAATTTATACTCCTGTTTTGTTTTATTCCATTTAAAGAATCAAACTCATTTTTAATTTCTGGATATTAGTTACAGAAAATTGTTAAAAGTTCTCTATTTCATGTCGTCTGACTGTCCCGCATTTTAATCTTTATTGTCCAAGAAAGATCCTATTCCTTGATGTCAAACTACTGCAGCTGTTTGATTTGTTTGATCTTAAGTGTAATTGGATTATTGAATTTGGAGAATTTGTACGGTCAAATAGGTGAATCGTTGAATTTGTGTGCTCACTTTGCTTCTCTGTTGAATACTTGGTCGTAATTGTCGCAGAATCATTTCTAATTCTTTTGTTGAGATTGAAGTCATGTAATATGCCAATTGAAGTGTAAGCAGATTAGTTCTCATTTATTTAATAGTAGTTGAATTGGAATTGACATTAGTCTTGAACTAGTAATATAAATTGGTCCCATTATATTTATATCATCGAATAGATTACCCTTTGAAATAATTTGAGGCGTGTCATGCCAAATAAAATCTCAAAACCCATGACCCTCACTTAATTAATTTTATTCCTTTAGAAATCGAGGTGTGTCATTTAGTTGAATTTTCCATGGCCCTCACAAACATGAAAGTGTGTAGTTGCTTTAGGCGCGTAATTTAAATTAATTTCCTTAAACTCGGGTGTGCATTTCATGTGACCCAAATCCAAATCTCAACAACGTTAAATAAAATATGTCATGGATCGTGGGTGCATTTCATGTGGCGTGGTCCAAAGACGTGTTTTATATAACGTTGAATCTTCCTAAAAATAATTTAAAAGTGGCTAATAAGTTAAAAATGTACCATAGGTTTAAAACATGTATTAAAATCAGATAATAGGCCAATTATAATAGTTTGAGCGACCGTGCTAGAATCACGGAACTCGGGAATGCCTAACACCTTATCCCGGGTTAATAGAATTCCTTACTTAGAATTTCTGGTTCGCAGACTTCAAAAGGAAAGTCGAATTTCCTCGATTTGGGATTTAAAAATAAATCGGTGACTTGGGACACCAATTAAAATATTCCAAGTGGTGACTCTAAAAAAATTAAATAAATAATCTCATTTCGAATAATGTCACTTTAATTGGAAAAACTCCCTTGTACTACCTTCGGGTGTGTAAAAAGGAGGTGTGACAATCATGATACATTTTAGTAGAACCTGGGTGTACGGAATACCTAGAAGTGTGAGCTTTTGCCAAAATCCTTTCCCGAAGACTATCAATATCTAGAACACATAGGCACTCTTGGCACCGTAGGGTACCATCATCAATGCCAAAAGAAAAGATGTGATATTGTGTTTAAGAATTCCCTCCTTCAGCTGTACCAACAATGGATCGTTGTATTACTTTTCTTTGACCTCCGCTACAACCGACAATTCAGCCTTATTCTACACAATTACTCTCCCTTCACTAGAGTCCGCAAGACAAACTCCTAGACTAGTCAACTGGTGAACCTCCCTGGCCAACGGCCTTTGATATATCTCCAAGTTAGCTAACTACCCATAGATTCCCGTCTAAGAGCATCCGCCACAACATTGGCCTTTCCCGGGTGATAGAGAATCTCAATATCATAGTCCTTGAGTAGTCCGAGCCATCCTCTATGTCTCAGATTCAACTCCTTTTGTTTAAAAATATATTGAAGGCTCTTGTGGTTATACATCAACGTGGACCCCATACACATAATGTCGCCAAATCTTTATACAAAACTACCGTCGCAAGTTCTAAACCATGTGCCGGATAGTTCTTTCCATGATTCTTGGGTTGCCTAGAGGCATAAGTGATCACCTGGCCATGTTCCATCAATAGTGAACCATCTATATCACATTTTTCTTGCAACTTGCTTTTCCAAATTCTCAACAAAAGACATTACTTGATGAGTTTTCTTATAGAACCTTCTATTTCAAAGGAATAACATCTCCTAGCCTACGCACACACCTTAATATCATTAACATGCACGACATTGCATCAAGTGTAATGTAACATTGTGCTCAGACCTTTCCTGGTCAACCTCTTTCCTCCTTGTGTGCCTTATAGGATTTAAGAAACCACTCCACTTTCCCTTGTAAACATTCTCGTGATCTCCCTTTACTGTTCAACACCACCCAAAACGCATATCAACACCCTTCGTACATATTCAATTCAGAAAGCGCCACTAGCCCGAACAATATATTGGTACCATCTTTTCTTTCTAAATGGAATATTCATTCCCATTCTATTTTGCTCATCGTGCATAATTGATAGCCTTATTTTGCCACACACTTATCTACCTCCCGTGAACTTGTAATATCATTGTGCCTGGTTTAATGCGTTTATCATATCGCAACTTCACCACCAGTAGTCTTACTTTCCATTATATATAGACATGAACTATCTCTAGCTCCTTTAGTTACCATTCAGTGTCACCCAAGTCGATAGCATTACGGTTAGTCCTTTATACCTTCTATTAACACTTGTGCTCCAGGCAAGTCCACCATTCTGATATGAACTATTTTGCGATAACCATGGACATCTCAATTTATAGATTTTCTTCTTATTTCTTCTCGTCTCATTATTCCTAGATAGTGAATAGCCACGCACTCTTCCACATATTACGTGATCTTTTTCCTTAATTTTTTTTAAACCCGCTCACCTCTTAATTCTTGTTAGGATATTCGTGGGAAAGTGTGTTCATCCACATATCACTTAACACTTATTTGCTTGTAAGGTTTCCATTAAGACCAAATACTCTCTTGGGTTATTATAGCATCATATTTATTTCTCCCACTCGTTCCACCTTTCTTAACGTCTTGGAACTTTAGTTGAATCGCAATTCCTTGACCCCGACCCTGTTAATTGCTATGCGGCCTCTGCTTTCCCTTTCTATTGTTGGGTGTATGTGTAGTCTTGGGTGATGCAGTAGCATTCCCGAGCAGTGCGTTGCTCTCCTTGGATGTTGAATACCCTCTAACGGGTGGAAAATTTGATGACTTGATATAAGATGGAGGGGACGACTTTCATGGTGTGTATCCAAGGGCGACTTATGATGGCGTTGTAGGCCGTATCCTAGTCTATGATGTGGAATGTAGTCTCCAAGGTGACGTCACCGGCCAGGATGGGGAGCGTGATTTCTCCAAATGTCCGCTCAATTGCATTGTTAAAACCTGTTAGTGTGATGCAATGTGGCACTATCCTATCCCCGAGCTTCATTTTGTGAGAACTCGAGGGTGGACAATGCACGCACCGCTCCCATCATCGACCATAATACATTTTACGTCAGTATCTAAGATGCGTACAGTAATAACAAGGGCGTCATAATGATACTCTCTTCGAGTTCGTCATACCATTCATGAGTGATTGACCGTTTCAACTTGTGGGTGGTCGTGAATTTTACGCTATTGGTTGACGCGTCGTTGCCTCCTCTGATGATCATTTGGATGGTTCGAGTTGAGGAGGATGGTTTTGGTGGACCCTGATGCTATTCGCATCCTCGAGCGAAGTTTGTCCTCCCCTAATCACTCAAAAGTTCCTTCAGATGTCCTTAGTGAAGCATGTTCACGACCTCTTTCCTAAGAGCGATACAGTCCTCGATTTTATGGCCCCTTTCCTTATGGAACTCGTAGAGGGCGTTTAACTTTCTGTTGTTTGGGTCGGACTTCATCTTCTGCGGCCATTTCACTTTTGGGCCGAGCTTCTCTAGGGTCTAAACTATTTCTGAAGGAGAAACATAGAAATTATGAGCAGATAGAAGTGGAGACATACCTCTTTTGCTTCGGTGAGTCCCTGTTGGCGGCCTAGATGGGCCGTCGCCATGACGGGGAGGTGGTATAACATTGGCTCTGACATATGGTTGATGTCCTTCACAGTTGAGTCGCGGGCCTGCATGGTCCTTTTTGTTGTCATTTCTTCGGTCTTTCCTGGATTCCATTTGGACAGAAGTTAGCCGTTAAGTTGGCCCGTTAGGTCGTCCTCGTCAGCTTGCACTTTGGCGTAGTAAGCATTGTGTATCTCGTCCCAAGTGGTTGGGGATATTTCATGAGTAGGCTTAATAATTTTCTGGTCGCCCTCGAACCGTTTCTATTTAACCCATTCTAGAAAGCTACTACTGCTATTCCTTTTGATACATTCAGTAAGTTCATCCTCACACGGTTGAATCGGGTGAGGAAATCTCTTAGTCCTTCACCGGGCGATTGTTTGATGGAAAATATGTCATTTACCCTCGCTTCTACTTTCTTAGCCCCGGCATGGCAGTCACAAACTTGTCGGCCGTTTCCTCAAACATTTCAATTGAGCATGCAGACAGCTGTGAATACCAAGTTAGTGTTGCCCTGGTGAGGGTTTCGCCAAACTTCTTTAGTAATATGGAAACACTTGTTCTTTGGCGAGTTTGTTTCCTTTTACTGCGGTGACATAGTGGGCCACATGATCCTCGAGGCCCACCGTTCCATCGTATAATTTCAAGTACGACGGCATTTTGAAGGTTTTAGGTATGGCGTGTGGTGCAGCTTCTTCACTGTATCATTGCTCATTGAACCGACCGACATCCCTTTTTGGTAAGAGTTTTGGGGTGCCTGGTATCTTGTCTACCCTTTCTTGATGCTCTTTCATTTGGTCACAGAGTATTTTGTTCTCGTTCTCCATCACCTCCATCTTCCTCAAAATGGTCGTGAGGGTGTCGTTACCTGCATCACTAACGTTGTGAGTAATAACTGTCACAAGAGGAGGGCTATGCTGATCGTCTGTCAATGGTGTGACGCAGACTCTCGCAGTTTCTCTATTCGTCCTTTGGGCCAGTTTGTCGAGAATGCTGGTCAACGTGTTTGTCAACCACGCATCGTGCAGCTTTTACACTGCTGGTGGTGCCTCTTCCATTGTAGATGTAGAGGCCCCTTCACCGTGTGAGGTTGTGATGCTTCCATGAGGAGGGGGCGAGCTGTTTCGCCGGGGAGATGTATTTGGTATTACATCCTCACCCTCCGTTTCATTAACTTCGTTGATGGCGTTAAGGAGATTAGTGGTGAGGTTGGCTATTGCCTTCCTCTTTTACTCTCCATTACCTGTCATGTTAGATTTGTGTGCACAAGAAAGTGTTGTGTTTTTTGCGTTTTTATATAGATCTAGAGGAAACTAAAATTTTAACTAGAAGGTCCCCACAGACGGCGCCAAATTGTTTGACCAAAAAATATGAACCTTTGGACTAATTAAATAAAAGGATAAGGGGTTAATCCTAGTTAAAGATAATGACCCTAGACCTAAAATCAGTTTATGCAGATAACGTGAGATCGTGTCGAAATGGATTCAATGCAATATACAATAAATATTGTGGTTACTAATGGGATGAGAATAAAGATAATTAATAAATAACAATAAATGGACCTAAATATAAATAAGGAGGAAGATTCACCCAATATTGAATGAGGTGGATAATTCTTTCCTCTGACAATGATGAATGAAAAGAATACGAGAGAATATTGGACACTTTCTCGGATCTGGTGGAAATGATAATGGATAGAATATAAAGATCGAATCTCTCTTAGAAAGTTATTCTTTGTATTTATTTAAAGAGCTTACTTTTTAAAGTGTTCTTATCAAAATGGAATATTACATGTCTTTTGCCTTATCTCTCCTACTATTTTATGAAATATTCCCAAAGAACCCTAAAAGGTGCAATAGAAGGAATATTCAATAGAATATTCCCTTTGAAAGTTCCAAAACCGTTACTTCTGTCCATGCTGCTCGACCTCGGCCTCGATGAGCCACTCAACGTCCTGTTTTATTGACCACTGATCGACCTCGGCCAATCTGCCCACAATAGTTACAAATCTCACGATAATCACCTCCTCGTACTGAATTTCCTCGATCGGATTTTGACCCATACAATATTAACATAATTAGGGAAGAATTTTAAGATTGATTTTGCCGTTTTTGATTTTACTTTGACGATATACATGCTTTGGTATACGATTTTTTTTTTTGGGGGGCTTATTATATAATTTTACTTGTTTAAGTTAGAAATTCATAACACTATCAATTTTATCATGGTTCACATTAAAAGTAGCTATTTTCAGCTAATTTTCAAATACTAACTATTTATTCACAACCATCCGACAAGCTAGCACATATGACTTTGGGCAAGTTACACATTTGGCCAATTAGTCAAAAATAATTATATCCGCTAGACAAATATAAAAAATATATCGATTATTTATAAATATATATATATATATATATATATATAAAATTATAATTATATTTTTTCGACTATTATTTTTGGGAGTGACTATACAATGTTGTTTCCCTATGGTATTTATGCTTAAAATTACTGTTGGGCAATGAAAATGCAGATAGATGGGCTTTGTCAGTTGAATAAGCCCATACTAATATAGTAAACCCAATCCAATTGTTATAATAATTGAAATAGCCCACAGGGCCCCGTTCCGACCACGTCCTAATAATGAATAGCTGACCATTATCTAACGCGCTTTTATAAAATAATAAATAAAATAAAAAACCGTAAACCAAACACAACCTGCCCACTCGTCAAAAGCAGACTTCAAATAAATATAAATATAAATATTAAATAAAAAGCCAAAAAAGAAAAAGCAAAAAAGAAGAAGAAAACACCATCACTACACATCACACTTTTCTCACATAAGGGCCTCTGCTTTTTCTTCTTCATCTTTGATGAGCTCTTTGATTTTGACTTAGCTTCACTCTTCTCAGATCAGGTTATTTTCTATTTTAAACTCTTGATCTATCCATTTTATACCTCAACTTCACTTCCTCCTCTTTTTTTTTTGGAAAAAAATTATTTAGGGTTTTTGTTTTATGTATGTATGAATCGAAAGTAGGATTTGATGAATGATGTTTTATCTATATTTTGAAGTGATTATGCATCTAAGCTGTAACAAAGTGGCTTCAATTTTTGAGTGAAGTTGAAGTTTTGATGTTCGATTTAGCTGAAAGTTAAGCTTTTTCATCTGAATCGAACTCTATGTCTGCTTCTCTGTAGATCCAGTTGACTCAATTTGTCTGGTTAATTTATTTTATTTTTTTGGAAAAAAGTTTTAAGTTAATAGCTTTGGAACGATCAATTTCCTCTTTCATTTTCTGGGTTATAAACAAAAATTGATTTTTTTTATTACACTATGAGTTTTATATTACTATGAATTTTATCTTGCTTCATTTTGCGTATCAATTTCCTGGGTACTATCAATTTTCTTTTTTTCTTTTAATTTGAAGTAACTAAATTTTTGGTCATAAACAAAAATTCAACCTTTTGCTTTACTATTTTTACTTGCTTCATTCCTTTTGTCCCAAAACGGTGATTAGGAGTACTAAGGGTCAAAGCATTCAATCTTTGGTAGAAGTTTGAACAACAATTCTTTAGATCATGAAGTCGTGATTTTTTTTTTTAAGAAATGTTTGAAATTATTATAGTCTGATAAAGAATTATGCGATCTCAAATAGGAAGTGTATCATATGTAAAATGGGTCCCCTAAGAGGAGTACTTCTTTTAAAGGTTAATTGGGATTATGCTAGTTGTTTTTGGTCGCAATCGTAGAGGAAAAGGAGAGAAAACAGTCTTTATGGTTTTAGCTGTTGAAGAGGGAAAATAAGCAGAAGTTTAATTGTGTTTATCGTTCTTGGTTAGTTTTACTTTTAATTTCATTTCCATGTTTTGAGCTCTTTTCATTGAAAAATGGAAATTGGAAAGGGGGTGGAGGAGCAGAGGATTGAAAAAGAAACATTATTGTGCTGGTAATTGAGTTCCTTTGTGTCGGCTTTTACTTGCTTATTTTTGAACTTGAAAAGTATGATTACTCAAATTTCATCCTACTTTACTGTGGTTTGAAACCTCAAAATATGATTCTCAACAACAAGGTTATGCTTTTATGTATGTCGATTTTATATAAAAATGTTCTATACATTTGTATTTGTAAGGTTTATACTATCCACAGATTCTATCTCTTCTTGACAGCTTGAGTGTGCTTTAATCAATTACATTTATTTCCATTATCGTTCAGTTCATTTTACCAGCATGTTTTGGTTGATGAAAAGCAAGATGGAGTAAAACTTACAGATTGAAAGTTATAGATTACACAGAACGTAAGCACATTCCTTTCTTCTTTTAATTTCTGCTTAAATTGTGTTATTGTGTTGTACTGTCTCTTGATACAAGACCAATTTGCTGTGCTTATATAAGGCCCTTGCTTGATGACCTATTCTGCTGTTTGATTTTCAGATTCTGACCTTAGTTGTTTAACTTGTAATGTTCTATGATTGTGTAAGCAGGATAGTCTGTCGTGCCGTGTTAGCTGTCCTGATATTCTTGTAGTTGTAGCTTTGGAGTCAACCATGTGATGAAGATTGTACCCAGGCCTTCTTAATATGTAAGTTATATGTCTTAGAATTGGTGTTTCATTTTTATTTAAAAAAAGGAATTGTGTTTCCTTTTCTATATGTAGTTAATCGAAGTTTTATCAAATGATGTTATAAAGAAAGAGACAAATGGGATCCTTGCTCTGGCTTCTTTGAACAATTTGCAGTCACAATCTGAAGCTAGAACTATCTTTTAGAGGGACTAGTTTCTTGCATTTTAATGACTTGTGACTTGGCTTTAAAAACCATGCCCATAATTTTTTTCTCTTGTATTTTAAAAGAAGCAACTGCTCCTTGAATGGTTAGGTTACTAAAATAGTTCTGCTAAGAATCCATTTACAAGTGATCAGCACTTGCATATGAGTTTGTGCCTATATTTTTGAGGCTTGGTGTATTGCTTTTACTTCCCTTTGCTCACTGGTCTCATGCATAAGTACTCTACCCAAAGCTTTCTGGATAACATAACTTCCTTCTACAAAAATATTAGGAGTGCCTCCACTAGAAATATTCTGGAGAACTGTGGAAGTGGGTAGAGCTTGTCTTGTTATAGATCATGTAATGTGGTAGGAATTTCTATTCTAACAGAAAAACTGTATGCATTAGACATAGCATAAGTGATAAGTAAAACTTGGATAAGTTTGTTTTGTATTTATAAAACTTGCCTTCTCTGTTTCCAATCTCAGAGAAGGCAAGACTATAATCGAATAAGAAAATGTAACTATGCCATCTGGTTGCTATGTCATTCTTGTTCTGCGAAGAGGCTTCACATTGATTTCATCATCAGGCTCTTTAGAATGCTTAGTCTGATTATACTTCGTTTTTCCTTCAAATTGCAGACCTGCTTATTCTAAACATCGCCAGATTCAACTCTTTTTGCTACGAACATGTCTGTGTTACCAAAAAGTGATTCTATC
Organism: Nicotiana sylvestris; assembly: GCF_000393655.2. Classification (NCBI taxonomy): domain Eukaryota; kingdom Viridiplantae; phylum Streptophyta; class Magnoliopsida; order Solanales; family Solanaceae; genus Nicotiana; species Nicotiana sylvestris. Next base: position 86,764,010 of record NC_091059.1, on the reverse strand, counting down.
CAAATTAGAGAGGTATGGAGCAATAATCTTGAGGAGGAGTTTGCTTTGATCCGTGAAATTGTGGATGCCTATCCTTACATTGCCATGGACACTGAGTTCCCTGGGGTGGTGCTTCGCCCTGTTGGCAATTTCAAGCATATCAATGAGTATAACTATCAGACCTTGAAGGATAATGTTGATATGTTGAAGTTGATTCAGTTGGGTCTCACATTTTCCGATGAAAATGGAAACTTACCTACTTGTGGGAGCGAGCGCTATTGCATTTGGCAATTCAACTTCCGTGAATTTGACACAAGTGCAGATATTTTTGCAAATGATTCAATCGAATTGCTGATGCAATCTGGGATTGATTTCAAGAAGAACAATGAAATGGGAATTGATGCAAAACGGTTTGGTGAGCTCTTGATGTCATCTGGAATCGTTTTGAATGATGGGGTCCATTGGGTGACATTTCACAGTGGGTATGATTTTGGATACTTGCTCAAGCTATTAACATGTAGGACTTTGCCGGAAACACAAGCAGGGTTCTTTGATTTGCTTAACGTGTACTTTCCACTGGTTTATGATATCAAACACCTGATGAAGTTCTGTAATAGCCTTCATGGTGGCTTGAACAAGCTGGCGGAGCTGTTGGAACTCGAGAGAATTGGTATTTGTCATCAGGCAGGTTCGGATAGCTTACTAACCTCGTGTGCCTTCAAGAAGTTAAAAGATAACTTCTTTAATGGCGCTACCGAGAAGTATGCAGGTGTCCTGTATGGTCTCGGTGTCGAGTATGGATCTGATAATAAATAGATTGACTTTGTGTACTTACTGGAAAATAAAATAGAGAAAGGGGTTCAGTGTATGTCGAGCTGGGTAGGTTATGTATCATGTGTCTGTAAGAAATTAATTGTGATAAAGTATTTGTAAGACAGTTTGGACTTTCACTGCGGGTACTCAGTTTCTAATCCATTGTTTATTCAGCTTTGAGCTTTTAAGCTATACAAAGGTTTCTGTTTCGTTCTTCGGCCATTTCCAATTGTGTTGCAGCTTTCTCATGTAATATTCAGAAACTTAGGGATCCTTAGTGACTTGCTTCATGTTTTTTTATACCAAGGGAAGCTGACGCTTTGTTGGGGAGTTGGGTGCGCGTATGGAGGATATAAATGAATAATAACCTCAAGCATTAAAATTGGCACTTTGCTTAAAATAAATTACCTTAAACTTGAATAATCTTAAAAGGAATACCTCATGATGTGTCGAGATATTGACTTGCTACAAGTTCACTAGCTAAATAAAATCTTCATTTATTTTTTGATTTATCATTACCTGTGCATGATGCTAGATCACTTTTTCAAGTCCAGTTCATGTATTATCCTCTTCCTAAATGACACGATATGGCTTCAGTTCCAGTTTGTCTTGTAGTTTATCTCGAATCAGCTTGCGTGCATCTTAATTATTCCATCGAATATCCGTGCTATCTCCCATCAGCACGTGTATCGAGTAACAGTATCCATCAACACATGTATTCACAAATAGGGAGACGGTTTTTGACATCAAATATAAGGTTTATTTCCAAAGTCAATCATGAAGTTGTATGTATGTGTTGACGTTGCTATATTACATAAATTACAAGGATAGGATGATAATTGTAATGGTACAACTCAAAAGTAGGAAATACCAGGAGTAACTCTCTGAACAAAATTTCCTGGAATTTTCAGACCAATAATTACTCAAAACTGTATCTACGAGAAGCCTGACAAGAGCCAATAATCCAAAAAATGAACATAGAAGAAAAATAACAATTCCTTTGTTCTCCATGTGTACCTGATTCCTCTGAACCTTTTCCACCTCCTTCCTGCATTTTGATGCAAATGTTAGAATAGCAACACAATGCAGAAAAAATGTGGACCGCTACAAATATCGAGCAAAAGTAATACAAATTTGCTATTTATGAATCATTATTATGAGAAATTGGCCAGCTGTTCAAAATATTTACTTCTAGCCATCTAAAATTCAGTGTTAAACATGAAATCCAGGGGAAAATATACTGTTTCATTCGGCAAAATACGGAAAGTAATGCAAACAATTTCACACGCCCTGCCCCTTGCGCCATTACATCTGGGGACAAGAATGAAAAACAAATAAACATCAACGTTACTATGCTAAAATTGTAACAATACATTATTGATGCTTCCTCGCTACATTAGTGCTGGCTGCATATGGATTAGTTCATTTCAAATCCTCTAGTTAATGCATGAACTAATATTTCCGTGTTCATAATTTCCAGATCAATTCTATGTAGATGGGAGCTTAGGTACCTTATAGTACAATGCTTCCTTTTCATACTCTTCTTCTTTTGGTGAGACATAAGTATCAAGCCGTGGGGAAAGGTTTTTTTGGAAACTACAGTTACTGGATGTATAACATGATTTCTGCATTAACTTTTTGTCGTTTAAATGGTTTCCTACTTCATACCTACAGAGCATAGCTCTACTTCACAAAAATGAAATTCCACTATTCTTTGCTTCCCTATTATAAGAGAGGGATGATCATATCACTTTGTTCTGCCTACTATCCTACAAATTCAAACTAAAACATTTCCAGAAAGATGACATAGGACGTCCTACTTTAAAGGCAGAGAGAGAACAGGATCAGGTCAAATAGAGACCTTATAACATGACCTATTTATAATTCACGGATTCCATTATTAGGAGAAAAATATACCTGAGAATATCATTTCCCCTGATAATACCTTCCAGCTGCGTGGAAACAAGGGATTTCCATGATACTAGTTCCGCAACTTCTTTACCCTGAAAGAAGCATTATGATTGAATGTTTTGATCAGCAACATTGGCGTAAAGTTATTAAAAGCTTATGCCATAGACAAGAATCTAGAGAAAAAAGAGAGCAAAGCTAAGAGGAAGAAATTCACATACTAAGGAATCCTTGCTTTCAGATAAACCCCTTATGTCTGATCTGATATTTTGAAGAAGAGCATCTTTTTCTCCCATTTCAGAATCGAAGTCTTTGAAAATTTTGCCATATCTAGAATTTAACTCTTCCAGATATCGTTCCAAAACTGACAAATTGATATCCAGAGACCGTACTTTTTTCATCAGTATCTTCAGACTGTCGCCGGGCATCCTATTTACCTGTTGATGACGAACTTCTTCCACTTGGTCAGGCAAATCAGTTGTCATTACATCCCTTTTAACATCAGATTTTCCAACAGCTAAATCCTTCTCCATTTCATCATCAATATCTTGAATGAATTCACCTTGATTAGAAACATGTTGAGTGGGCACAGATTTCTCGTCACTACTAGTTTGTTCGGGTACAAACAACTTATCTTGATCAGAGATAAGATCCTCAAGCATCTTTTCAACAGCATCAACTCCGTACACCTCCAAAATGCTCAATGTACAGTAGAACTCTGAACCATAATGGCTCAGAAGATTCAATTTAAGATATCTTACCCATTTTGGCTCTGGAAGAAGAAACCTTTGAACATGCCTTACATTTCCAGCAGTAAAATTTCCAACTTTGATCCATGTGTCTGTTGGATAAATGGGACTGCCAAGGAGCTCAAAACCTTTTAGGTTAGACGAGTGATGTTCAAAATTTGCAACCTTGACTGTATCCACGAGGGTTTCTTCTGACAGTTCGATGACAACAAACTTCTCCTCAGCTGAGCAAGGATTACGAAGGTACTTGTCCTTATCTCTGCTCAAGATGTTGGAAGCACCTTTTGCTTCCTTGTTGTAAGCCAGGACTTTCGCTCCTTTTGAAGCAGAAGCATAATTATACTCTGATCCTCCAGGCTCTAACCTATGTATAATCCCTCCGGCCTGGCCACTTTTGCCCTGATTTTTTGTGTTAAATGCCTTGTTTTTGAATTCGTCAAGACCTGGAGGCACGGCACGAGCAAATCTGTCGGATTTTGAAACATCCTTTTCTGAATTTGGAGTTGACTCTGGTTTTCCCTCACTAGCCTGCTGTTGATTCGCAGGAACGGGGTTGCTGTTTTGCACAACATCCGGTGTTTTTCTGTTGATAACTTGATTTTTCCCTGCCTCTGTACATAAAATCCTTGCTGAATCTTCAGAGCTGATTTCCTGTGATGAAGATTCAGTCTCGGGCAAAGAAGCACAAGTGCCGCTACCATATTGAGGTTTATCTTCATCCCATGATCCTACAGGTACTGGAAAATCTCCAGCTCCATCTAAATCAAACAAATATAACATGTTAAAGGCAAACGATAATAGCTTTTACTTACGAGAAATAGTAATGTCATGTAATGAAAGACAAATTTCGACTTCTAAACTAACTAAACAAAGATGCTAATAAATTAGTCGATTATGCACATATTTGCACAATTTGTATGCATCTTAATCACCCCTTTCCAACAAGGTGGAACCTGCGGACTTAATATCAAACTTAAAGCAGTTGATGGAACTAACCTTCATTAACATCACCATGACCGATCCACAAGTTCAAAAGGAAAACAAGTGCCCACAGAACAGCAACCGCAGAAAGAGAAACTTTATAAACACAATTCCTCCCGCAAGCTGTCTCCTCCAAAGCTCTTCTTCTTTGCAGAAGAGCCCTACGTGATCTCTGCATTGCACATCAATCTGATCTGGTGTGACTCAATGATTAATAATTGCAAGACGAGCTAGTAAAAAAAAGCCTACAACAGAAAAAAAGAGACTTTTATACTTCAATCATCTTTCAAAAGGCTGAATTCAGTCATAAGAGAAAATCATAACGATCTCGAGGTGACTCAATGATACATAATAAGACTCAGATTAGGTGCCAAAAATTTTGGGCAAAGATTAGCATTGCAAATTGATCATACCAATCAATTAGAGTCCAGTGATGTACTCATAAATATAAATATGATGTTAAAAAAACTATCAATTTCTAAGAAGTCAAGCATGTAGAGTGCATAACAATTAACAAGTGGAAAAATAAAGCAAGAACATGACTCAACACTATACCAAATAAAGCATTTGATGGTCCTTTACTCTTCATCAATCTCACCACAGCTGTATACTAATAACACAAAAAAAAAATGAAAAGCTTTGCTTCAGGCTAAAGCTTTTACATACAGATACAAAATATTGGAATTAAAGTCAATTCTAAATATATACAAGACGAATAAGAATTGGGAATTTACTACTCATCTGACATCCCAAATAACACCAAAACTTACCCAAAAAAAGGAAATTTCCCCTTAACACGTTTTTGAAGAAGAAAATTAAGGAAAGATCCAAATTTTCTCAGTGACTAGATCATCAGACAGAAATCCTAGAACAATTACAAAAAAAAGATCAAAGAAATTACCAGATAGGAAAGACCCAAAACAGTATATTCAAATTAAACTATGAAAATGGCATATAATTCAGTACAAAGAAAACAAGAAAGCAAGATAAATAAGGCAACAACTAAACAAGATCACCTGATACCAACTGAAGGATCTTCAAAATCCAAGAAAAATAGATCCTCAAAATCGCTGAATTCCAATCAAAAAAACCAAACGGATCTTCTTTTTTTCTGCTTTTGTCTTTGCCGTTTCAACTCTTCTTTATATATATTCAGTCTCAAATAATTCCAATCTAACGGCTTTCTCTTACAATCTACTATTCCTTTTTTTGAAAAAGTCTCTCCTTTTTCTCTCTGTCAAGACTAGGAATTTGAAGAAGAAAAGATGATTTCTTTTATACTATCAAAACTATTGATAAATTTTCTTTTACCATCACAGTGAATAAACATATACTATATTTACATATCCACCCTGAATTTTCTGGGTTCTTTTACTACTGTACATATACATAGAGGTGAGATTGAAGAAGCGAACGATTGTAATTGTAAACGAAAAGGAGTGAGTGGAGAAAGTTTAGGGTAACAGAAGTGTGTAAAGTTTGACAATGACAGTCCAATGATTGAAGATTTAAAAGAGAGAGTGACGTGTAAATGCCAGCTTGGACCGTAAAAAAGGGGCCAGTTGTAGATCTGATGAGCTGGAATCAGCCAGGAAAAGCGTAATCGGCGCACAAACCGAGTTTTCCATTCAGAGTACACTACGTGGGACGTGGCCTGCCCTTTTCTGCTATCTGCCGACTGCCTTGCGTAAATTACCAGATATTCCAAACCTTTTTTTGTATGAACAAAAAATCTAACAAGTGAAATTATTGTATTCCACTTTTTACCCTTTTTTTCATTAGAAAATATGTAGTACTAAATCATATTTTTACACTAATTCATTTTTGTTACTTGGTTTGTCCAAGAGTTAATCCCTCGCATAACTTTACTCTTATATATTCTCTTTCTTGCTTTTTTCGGGTTTATGTCTGATAACTTAGTAGTATTATTCGAAAACCCATAGCTTTAAAGTACTTAGTACCCGCGCGGATGCGCGAACATTAATCATGTCAAATATTTAAGTTATTTGAATTGTATATAAATAATCTTAAAATTTATATTTTCTCAGTAAATATAGATAATCATTGGATATTAACTACATGAAAAAAATTAACCATTTCTTCTATTTTTCCTTTTTGATATCATCCTTGCCGGTGTCATTGGATCCTAAAAATAGTTAGGAAGTAAAATAATAACTCATATTTATGGCAAAACAATCAAATATTGAGACAATGAATGACTCTTTGGATTAGACTTAACTCTTTTACAACTACTTGAACTCTTATTTGGTGTGTTGATATCTCTTAAGAAATATTTCTTTCTTAAATTTCAATTTCTAAAATATTATTTTTTAGTAGTAATTATTTTTATAATAATGTAATTGAAAATATTATTCTTCATTCAAAACTCATTTTAGTTGACTATCTAAAAATATAAAAAATTCTTTAGTTAGTGGATTTTTTTACTCCATTTTGATATTTGACATTAACCATATTAAATATCTGAGTTATTTGAATTATATCTAAATAACCTTAACATTTAAACTTTCTAAATAATTATGGATAATTGTCAGATATTAATTAAGAAACACTACATGAAAAAAGACTAATATTTTCTCCATTCTCGTAGTGATAATTTTATTTTTGCACTATTCTCATAGGTGTAATTGGAACCTAAAAATAGCCACAAAGTGAAATAATAACTCATACTTATGGCAAAGTACAAAGATTAACACGATATAAACGATTCTTTGATTACGACGTGACTCTTATACTACGACTTGAACTCTTATTTGGTATGATTTTATCTTTCAAAAACTATTTCTATTTTGAAATTTTAATTTCTAAAACTTTATATATTTTAATAATGATTATCTTTATAATGATGCAAGTGAAGATATTATCCTTAATTTAAAATTCACTTTAATCGGCTATCTAAAATTTAAATGATTCTTTGGCCGAATTTATTTCAGTATGACTCCACATTAAGTTTTTCTAGCCCCAGAATTTGAATTTTTAATACCCTATATATACAAAAATTTTGTTCTTTGATTCATTAAATGTTAAATTAGTTGATTATTATTATAAAATATTGCATATATTGTCTTAAAATTGTCAAGTAGTTTATTTTTCGACACCATACTTGGCTTAACCTAAATGCAAACAACTCAAATTGCATTCCAATTCAAATTCGAATATCATATCAGTTTGTTAGTAATAGTGATTTTTTTAAAAACGACATATAATGTAAATTAAAAAAAATATTCTAAGATATCCTTATCTTATAATCTATATATTTGAGTTGAAACAAAAATATTTGAAATCGATGAGATTAACTTTCAAATATTTTATACTCAACAAAGATGAAACATAAGAAAAAAATTGTTGTCATCTTTTAGTTCTAGTTTTAACCTTTTTTTCAATATTTATTTTCTTTTATCTTATTTTTTATGTCATTATTTATTTTGTTACAAAAAATTAATTTATTTCACTATAAAAGGATGAGTTTTAATAAAAATTGTCTACATATGAACTTTAATTATATTTTTAGTCTTTGATTGAAATTATTTCATATTTTTCTTTTGGCTTTATCTAATCAACCGAAATAGGTGCTCACTCGACCACTTAAATAAAAAATTGAATGATGTATAATTTATATATAATCTATATATAATGTGTGTACAATAGTGTGTTGTCGGTATATCATCTATTTATATTAGTTATAAAAAGTAAACAATAAATATGGCCGAATATTATATAAATACTCCATAAGATTTTTTTTTTTAATTTATCCATGATATAACTTTTATTATAATAATTTTAAAACTCTCTACTAATGTTCAAAAATATCTTATCTTTTTATTATCTTTGAATTTAAAAAAAAATAAAGGCGTTTTTCAAAATAATTTTTTTACATTTTTAAAAATAATATTTCAAGTCATACCAATTTTTTCTTTATATATACTTTTTGTTACACTTAAAAGTCGTTGTCGAAACTATAAATTAGAAACCAATTTCTCTCTTGTTGAGTTTAAAAAAAACCTTTCACATAATCTAATGATTCAAAATTAATATTTTTCAACGAAAAAAATATTATACCCTTACAATATTGGCTTGACTACAGCTAAATGAAGGGGTTTCAGCTTATACCCATTAATTCCTTGAATGTGCTAAATTAAAATTAATGATAGCAATTGTATAGTCAAAGTTTTGTTATTTGTTTGATGTCCATTTATGCAAGTTGACTCTTCAAACAAATATTCTTCAAGAAGAAAAAAGAAACAACTTTTTTTCTTAATATTGACTGATTTTGTGATGTTTCTTTCTCCAGCATGTATGTTTACATTATTATATCTATAAGTAAACTTTTATTTGGTTTTGTAAACTCTTTTTTGTTATTTAGATAAACATAGACGTGCACCCTATATATTACATTTATTTTAAAAGAATTTCGTTTTATTCAAATCTAGCTACAATGTTTCAAAGAACTATACTTATAAGATTTTAAATGTGAAAGAGTTTTATAGTTATATGAAGTAGTTTTTTTCTTGCTATAGGCGAAGTAGTATTTAAATAATTAGAAAAAATAACAAAAGTTCCTAACATGATTGCATATGATCATTAACCGAATTAAGTATGATAACATGATAAAAAAAGATAAATTTTATTTTAATTTAAATTCAAATTTTAGAACTTTATCTATAAATTCAAAACTTTATATTATATTATATTATATTATATTATATTATATTATATTATATTATATTATATTATATTATATTTGTATTTAACTAAAATAGTTAAATATAAAATAAAGTTACCATATACTATTGATATTTATTAGCTTGCCACTTAGCTTAACCATAATGTCAATAATATATGGTAACTTTCTTGCTTTAATATATATATATATATATGGATATAATATATCGTGCATTCTTTTTTTGTTTTTTTCCTGAAGTTTCAAGCATTTTGTGTTATTGAAGGAGCAAAAAGATATCTTGAAATCGAGTCATCATTTTTCTTGAATTAAATTCTATTATTCTAACTTTCAAATGTTATTATCATCTCATTTTAATCTTACTTCATAGTTATATATATTGTATTTTAATCATTTATTAAAATTTTAATATGCCAACGAAAAATATGAATCAGGTTGTTCAAACTAAAATAAAAGAGTTAAAAGCTATTATAATACTGTCCAACACTTTTTTAGAAGAGATCGATTATAAAAGTTATTAATAATTTTATATCTCAAAATATTAGAAAATAGAATTCAAATATATATATATATATATATATATATACACACACATACACACACGTTGTGTGTGTGTATATGTGTATATATGCGCGTGATTTTTTTTTTTTAAAATAAAGTTTATGGCCTCTTATTAATATTGACTTTAGGCCACAAATACTGTTACGCCGCCCCTGATAAGTAATGCATAGAAAATCATGACATTAGTAATATCAAGGCTATTAATACATGCATTAGTATGGTTAAAGATAAAATTATCCTTAAAGTCCCTTAAAGCTAGAGAATTGGAGGGCATTTTTGTAAATAATTATTTTTCTTTAAAAATTATGCAATGCTTTATAATTTTTAATACATCATACCAAACAGTAGATAAGAAATAATATATGTATACCTAATCCTTGCATTACTAACCTATGCATTACTAATTACAACATTACTAATACACCTTATTCCGCACTATTTTTATACACCCTACCAAATGACCCCTATGAGTTTTTAGCTTTTTTTTTTTTTGTGATAGATTAATAAATAATAATGAAAGTTTATCACTTAAGATAAGACAAATGAATACTATTTTCAAAATCTGCTTAGTAATTATTACTCCCTCCGATCCATAATAAGTAATTTTTTTGCCTTTTTATTTTGGCTCAAAATAAGTGTTCTTTTTGCATAATCAAGAATGAATTAATGTTAGTTTTTCAAATTTGTCATTATTTACATATCCTAATGTGTCAAGCTAACAATATACAAATTTTAATTAAGGATAATTTAATAAAAATATTTATTTTTTTAGGAGTTAGTATTTTCTTAACGAATATGTCAACGACCAAAAAATCACTTATTGTGGAGCAGAGGGAATAATATTATCTTAATTAAGTTCTAAGTTGACAGAATTCACATCATTCATCATTCATAATCGAGTGAGCATAAATACTATTTCAATATTAGCCAAAAATCCTAATCATTTGAATTTCAATATTTGTAGTTTAAATAAAATATTGAAATATTAGTTTAAAATTTATATTTTAAGCAAAATATATATTTCCATTGTCACGACCCGGATTTTCCACCCTCGGGAGTCGTGATGGCGCCTACTCGTAGAAGCTAGGCAAGCCACGAACTTAGAAATCTTTAGCTCTTCTGTTTTAATCCTTTTTACATCTTATATTAACAAGGAAATAAACAGTTAAATAACAACGGAATATGAGATTAAGCGGAAGTCTTAAATAAATATAAAACCAGAATGTTTCGAAAGTCAATACATGCCTCTACCCAGAACCTGGTGTCACAACATCCACGGACTACTAAGAGTACTAAATACAACTGTTTAAAAGAAATATAACACTATTTGTCTCGAATACTTGAGATAACAGAATATATAATAAGATAGAGGAGACGTCGGGCCTGCGGACGCCTGCAAGGCTACCTCGGTGTCTCGGTGGACTGAAGGCTGGCTCTCGAGCTACTGCTGTTGATCAAGTGCCGCTCTGGTATCTGCACAGAGTGCAGAGTGTAGTATCAGCACAACCGACCCCATGTGCTGGCAAGTATCTGGCCTAACCCCGGCGAGGTAGTGACGAGGTTAGGACCAGACTCCAGATAAACCTGTGCAGTTATATAATATACAAAAGAAATATAAACAGGTAACAACAGTTTTAAAGGGAGGGGGAAACATGCTCCGGGGAAACATATCAATTCTATTAGCAATTTAATAAAGTATGGAAGAACACTCGATGTCTACAATCAATACGATAACAATACTGTTGCGGCGTGCAACCCGATCCAATATAATATCTATTGCAGCGTGCAACCCGATCCAATATAACATCTGTTGCGGTGTGTAACCCGATCCAGTATAATATCTAATAATGTTGCGGCGTGCAACCCATTTCAAATATACAGTCAACAATAATTAAAATTAACCTTCCCGGCAAGGGATCAACAATAGATTACACTATCCCGACAAGGGAACTCAACAGTACAAGTATATACATCCCGGCAAAGGAGAAACATCCATAACTAAACTATAACTCAATTAGTTTCAACATCTAACTACCTCAAATATAACTAAACTTGTTACAACACCTAACTACCCAGCTATAACCAAATTTGTTACAACACCTAACACGAAGAATCATCAACCTACCGTAATATCAATTAAGAACGCAATGCAAGGGAACCTCAACTCAACAATAGCCCGACAAAGGGTAACATAATGGTCTCTTCTCTTTCTCACTTTTACTTCACAATTCACTTCACAACTCGAGCCAATGCTCTAGAGTTTCGATTACCACTTATACTTTCACAATTCGTTATACAATTGGAGCCAATGCTCCTCAATGTTCATAGGTCACAATTCTTTCCACAACTTTACACTACAAATAGAAATCTTCACAAGGCATGAATAATACAACGAGATCATGAAAATCACAAGATAAAACTCACGGTCATGCTTGACACCAATGCATAGATACTCGTCACCATGCCTATACGTCGTACTCGACAAGAAACAAATAGAAAATAGGACACAACTCCTAATCCCTCAAGCTAAGGTTAGACCAAACACTTACCTTGATGCCTCGAACACAACTCAAGCTTCAATTATAGCTTTACCCCTTGGTTCCACCGCCAGTTCGCTCGTATCTAGTCACACATTATTTAATTACATCGGTGAACGCTAAATGAATCAACCCCAATGCATGAAAATGAGTTTTTCAAAGTTTTACCTAAAAAGTCAAAAATCGCCCACGAGCCCACATGGTCAAAACCAGAGGTTCGAACCAAAACCCGATTACCCATTCCCCCACGAACCCAAATATATGATTTGTTTTGAAATCGGACCTCGATTTGAGGTCCAAATCCCCAATTTTTGAAAAACCTAGGTTTTACCCAAAACACCCAATTTCCCCCATTAAAATCATTGATTTGAAGTTGAAATCATGTTAAAAGATGTTAATGATTGAAGAAAACTAGTTAAAAATGACTTACAATTGATTTGGAGAAGAAATGTTGTTTGAAAAATCGCCTCTTATGTTTTTGAGGTTTTGAAAAATGAAAAATGACTAAAAATCCCGTCTATTTATACTATTCTCAAGTGCCCTGTGTGGACCGCACAAAATGGACCGCGGCCGCACAGTCCTTCCTGGGTTACTGCAGGTCAGGTGTCCTGTGTGGATCGCGCAAAATCGACCGCGGCCACACAACCCTCCACCGCGGACCGCACGAAGTTGATTGCGGCCGCACAGCTCTCCACCGCGGACCGTGCGAACCTCACGTGGACCGCACTGGCCTTTCGCGGTCGCACACGATTTCTCGCGGACCGCACTAGTGGGTTCAGAGACCTGCAAATTTCTCGGAACCTGCAACAACTATGTTTTTAGACCTAAGGCATCCCAAAACCTACCTGAAACTCCCTTGAGCCCTTGGAACTCCAAACCAAGCTCACGTATTAACTCAACAACATCATATGAACTTATCCGTGCGATCAAATCGCCAAAATAACCTCAATAACAATGAATCAAACCTCAAAATCAAGAACTTTTTCTCAAACGTCATCAAGTATCAAATTTAGCAATTTAGGTTCGAATCACGTCAAACGACGTCCGTTTTCAACCAAACTTTATGTAGATGACTTAAACCATATATAAGACCTATACCGGGCACCAGAACTAAAATACGTGCCCGATACAATCATGTTCTAATCAAATTTCATTTCAAATTTCTTTAAACAATTTCAGAAAATAATTTTCTTTGAAAATTCATTTCTCGGGCTTGGGACCTTGGAATTCGATTCCGGGCATACGCCCAAGTCCCATATTTTCCTAAGGACTCTCCAGGACCGTCAAATCACGGGTCCGAGTCCGTTTACCCAAAATATTGACCGAAGTCAAATTAACTCATTTATAATCAAAACTTATCATTTTTCACAAATTATCATATTTAAGCTTTCCGGCTACGCGCCCGGATTGTGCACATAAATTGAGGTGACTCTAAATGAGGTTTTCAAGGCCTCAGAACACAGAGTTTCATTTTAAAATAAGTGATGACCTAAGGTCATCACATTCTCCACCTCTAAAACAATCGTTCGTCCTCGAACGGACAGAAGAAGGAAGTACCTGAGTCGGGAAAAGATGGGGATAACGGCTCCGTATATTGAACTCGGACTCCCAGGTCGATGCCTCATGAGGCTGACCTCTCCACTAAACACGAACAGAAGGAAAACTTTTCAACCTCAATTGACGAACCTGCCGGTCTAGAATAGCTGCAGGCTCCTCCTCATAAGACAAGTCCTTGTCCAACTGGACAATGCTGAAATCTAACACGTGGGATGGATCGCCGTGATATTTCCGAAGCATGGACACATGAAACACTAGATGCACGGATAATAAGCTCGGCGGTAATGCAAGTCTATAAGCCACCTCTCCACTCGATCAAGAATCTCAAATGGACCGATGAACCTAGGGCTAAGCTTTCCCTTCTTACCAAATCTCATCACGCCCTTCATAGGCGACACCCGGAGCAATACCCGCTCTCCAACCATAAAAGCCACATCTCGAACCTTGCGGTCTGCATAACTCTTTTGCCTGGACTGAGCTGTACGAAGCCTATCCTGAATAATCCTGACCTTGTCCAAAGTCTCCTGAACTAGATCCGTACCCAACAATTGAGCCTCTCCCGGCTCAAACCATCCAACCGGAGATCGACACCGCCTAGCATATAAAGTCTCATAAGGAGCCATCTTGATACTCGACTGGTAACTGTTGTTGTAGGCAAACTCTGATAAAGGCAAAAACTGATCCCACGAGCCTCCGAAGTCAATGACACAAGCTTGGAGCATATCCTCCAAAATCTGAATAGTCCGCTCGGACTGCCCGTCCGTCTGAGGATGAAATGTTGTACTCAACTCAACCTGGGTGCCCAACTCTCGTTGAACTACTCTCCAAAAACGCGAGGTAAACTGCAGACCCCGGTCCGAAATAATAGATACAGGCACACCATGAAGGTGAACAATCTCCCGAATATAGATCTCAGTTAACCTCTCGGATGAATAGGAGACTGCCACAGGAATGAAATGCACTGACTTGGTCAACCTATCAACAATGACCCACACTGTATCGAACTTCTTCCGAGTCTGCGGGAGCCGAGTAACGAAGTCCATAGTGATCCGCTCTCACTTCCACTCGGGAAGCTCAATCCTCTAAAATAACCCACCAAGCCTCTGATGCTCGTACTTGACCTGCTGATAATTCAAACAACGAGCCACATATGCTACGATATCCTTCTTCATTCTCCGCCACCAATAATGCTGCTGCAAATCCTGATACATCTTTGCGGCACCCGGATGAATAGAGTACCGGGAGCTATGGGCCTCCTCTAAAACCAACTCTCGGAGCATATCCACATTAGGCACACAAACTCGACCCTGCAATCTCAAAACTCCATCATCATCTAGGGTAACTTACTTGGCACCTTCGCGCTGCACCGTGTCTCTAAGGACACATAAATGGGGATCATCATACTGCCGATCACGGATACGCTCCAATAAAGAAGAACGAGCGACCGTGCAAGCCAATACACGATTAGGCTCAAAATATCCAACCTCACAAACTGATTGGCCAAGGCCTAAACATCCAAAGCATCCTCTCACCGACCGGAATATAAGCAAGGCTGCCCATACTAGCTGACTTCCTACTCAATGCATCGGCCACCACATTGGCCTTTCCCGGGTGATATAAGATAGTGATATCATAATCCTTCAACAACTCCAACCACCTCCTCTGCCTCAAATTCAACTCCTTTTGCTTGAACAAATACTGAAGACTCTTGTGATCCGTGAACACCTCACATGCCACGCCATACAGATAATGCCTCCAAATCTTCAATGCGTGAACTATGGCTGCCAACTCTAAATCATGAACTGGATAGTTCTTCTCATGAATCTTCAACTGCTGCGAGCATAGGCAATGACCTTGCCATCCTGCATCAATACTACACCAAGCCCAATACGGGAAGCATCATAATAAATCGTATAAAGCCCTGATTTTGTGGGCAATACCAACACCGGTGCCGTAGTCAGAGCTGCCTTGAGCTTCTAGAAGCTCGCCTCACACTCGTCTGACCATCTGAACTGGGCACCCTTCTGGGTCAACCTAGTCATCGAGGCTGCGATAGATGAGAACCCCTCCACGAACCGACGGTAGTAGCCTGCCAATCCCAAGAAACTCTGAATCTCTGTGGCTGACGCTGGTCTAGGCCAGTTCTTGACTGCCTCAATCTTCTTTGGATCAAGCTGAATACCCTCTGCCGATACAACATGACCTAGACATGCAACGAACTCAACTAGAACTCACACTTCGAGAACTTAGCATATAATTGACTATCCCTTAAGGTCTGAAGAACCATTCTAAGATTCTGTTCGTGCTCCTCCCGGCTGTGGGAATATATCAAAATATCATCAATGAAGACTATCACGAACGAGTTCAAATAAGTCCTGAACACTCGGTTCATCAAATCCATAAAAGTTGTTGGGGCATTGGTCAACCCAAATAACATGACCATGAACTCATAATACCCATACCAAGTGTGAAAAGCTATCTTAGGGACATCAGATGCCCTAATCCTCAATTGATGGTGCACTGTAGGACTGCTGATCCGAACACCGCATCTGCAGACCACGGCTACCTGAAGCGCCGTGAGAGACCTGAAGAACTGACTAAAGGGCCTAGGAGGATGGCCTCTACCATATGAATCCCTGCCTCCAGACGAGGCACCACTGAATCTACCTGAATGACGGGGCCTCTTATCCGACCCATGACCACCTCCCTACGATAGGACCATCTCCACTCTACGGGCCACATTGGCCGCCTCCTGAAAAGTGATCTCACTCCCAGCCTCCCTAGCCATCTGAAGGCGAATCGACTGAATAAGACCATCAATAAACCGCCTCACCCTCTCTCTCTCGGTAGGAAGTATGACAAAAGCATGGCGAGCTGAGTCGATGAACCTGGTCTCATACTGGGTAACCGTCATGGAACCCTACTGGAGGCGCTCAAACTGCCTCCAATAGGCCTCTCTCGGAGTAACGGAGAGAAACTTCTCCAGGAATAACACTGTAAACTGCTCCCAAGTCAAGGCTGGCGATCCGGCTAGTCTCGCTAAGCAATGATCCCTCCACCAAGTCTTGGCGGATCCAGACAAGCGAAATATAGCAAAATCAACCCCATTGGTCTCCACAATACCCATGTTCCTGAGAACCTCGTGGCAACTGTCTAGATAATCTTGGGGATCCTCAATAGATGCACCGCTGAAAGTGCAAGTGAAGAGCTTGGTGAACCTATCCAGCCTCCACAAAGCATCGACAGATATAGCCGCTCTATCACCGGTCTGAGCTACCACACCCGGATGAACTGCTCTAGCTGGCTGAAATACTGGAGTCTGAATCTGAGGAGCTACCTGCTCCGGAGTGCGAGAAGTAGGAGTTTGGGCCCCTCCTCCAGCCTGAGAGACGGCTGGTGCTACAGGAATCAAGCCTGCTTGGGTGACACTCTCCATGAGGCCCACTAATCGGACGAGAGCATCCTGAAAGACTGGGGTAGCAATAAACCCCTCTAGGATCTGAGCTGGGCCCACTGGAGTTGCTGGATCCAGAATCTCGTCATCAAAGTCAACCTGAGGCTCCGCTACTGGGGCTACTGCTCGGGGCTGAGCTCTACCCCTACCTCGGCCTCGGCCTCGCCCTCTGCCCCTCGTGGGAGTTACTGCTGGGGGCTCGGGCTGCTGAGCGATAGATGAAGAAGCACGTGTTCTCGCCATTTGCGAAAGAACAAAGTAGAAGTTCAATTAGCATTGAGAAACAAAACCTCACGCCGAGAAAGAACAAATATGAGATTTTCCTAACTCTACAGCCACTGGGGGATAAATACAGACGTCTCCATACCGATCCCTCAGACTCTACTGAGCTTGTCCGTGAATTGTGAGACCTATGTAACCTAGAGCTCTGATACCAACTTGTCACGACCCGAATTTTACACCTTCGGAAGTCGTGATGGCGCCTACTCGTAGAAGCTAAGCAAGCCACGAACTTAGAAATCTTTAACTCTTCTGTTTTAATCCTTTTTACATCTTATATTAACAAGGAAATAAACAGTTAAATAACAACGAAATATGAGATTAAGCGAAAATCTTAAATAAATATAAAACCAGAATGTTTCGAAAGTCAATATATGCCTCTACCAAGAACTTGGTGTCACAACATCCACAGACTACTAAGAGTACTAAATACAACCGTTTGAAAGAAATATAACACTATTTGTCTCGAATACTTGAGATAACAAAATATATAATAAGATAGAGGAGACGTCGGGCATGCGGATGCCTGCAAGGCTACCTCGGTATCTCGTTGGATTGAAGGCTGGCTTCCGAGCTACTGCTGCTGATCAAGTGCCGCTCCGGTATCTGCACAGAGTGCAGAGTGTAGTATCAGTACAACCGACCCTATGTGCTAGTAAGTATCTGGCCTAACCCCGGCGAGGTAGTGACAAGGCTAGGACCAGACTCCAGATAAACCTGTGCAGTTATATAATATACAGCAGAAATATAAATAGGTAACAATAGTTTTAAAGGGAGGGGGAAACATGCTCTGGGGAAACATATCAATTCTATCAGCAACTTAATAAAGTATGGAAGAACACTCGATGTCTACAATCAATATGATAACAATACTGTTGTGGCGTGCAACCCGATCCAATATAATATCTGTTGTGGTGTGCAACCCGATCCACATATATAACTGTTGCGGCGTGCAACCCGATCCAATATAACATCTGTTGCGGCGTGCAACCCGATCCAGTATAATATCTAATATGTTGCGGCGCGCAACCCATTCCAAATATATAGTCAACAATAATTAAAATTAACCATCCTGGCAAGGGATCAACAATAGACTACACTATCCTGGCAAGAGAACTCAACAGTACAAGTATATACGTACCGACAAGGGAGAAACAACCATAACTAAACTATAACTCAACTAGTTTCAACATCTAACTACCTCAGCTATAACTAAACTTGTTACAACACCTAACTACCCAGCTATAACCAAATTTGTTACAACACCTAACACGAAGAATCATCAACATAAATGTCCGTAATATCAATTAAGAACACAATGCAAGGGAACCTCAACTCAACAATAGCCCGACAAAGGGTAACATAATGGTCTCTTCTCTTTCTCACTTTTACTTCACAATTCACTTCACAACTCGAGCCAATGCTCTAGAGTTTCGATTATCACTTATACTTTTACAATTCGTTATACAATTGGAGCCAACGCTCCTCAATGTTCATAGGTCACAATTCTTTCCACAACTTTACACTACAAATAGAAATCTTCACCAAGGCATAAATAATACAACGAGATCATGAAAATCACAAGATAAGACTCACGGTCATGCTTGACATCAACGCATAGATACTCGTCACCATGCCTATACGTCGTACTCGACAAGAAACAAATAGCAAATAGGACACAACTCCTAATCCCTCAAGCTAAGGTTAGACCAAACATTTATCTCGATGCCTCAAACACAACTGAAGCTTCAATTAAAGCTTTACCCCTTGATTCCACCGCCAGTTCGCTCGTATCAAGTCATAAATTACTTAATTACATCAGTAAACGCTAAATGAATCAACCCCAATACATGAAAATGAGTTTTCCAAAGTTTTACACAAAAAGTCAAAAATCGCCCACGGGCCCGCATGGTCAAAACCCGAGGTTCGAACCAAACACATGATTACCCATTCCCCCACGAACCCAAATATATGATTTATTTTGAAATCGGACCTCGATTTGAGATCCAAATCCCCAATTTTTGAAAAACCTAGGTTCTACACAAAACACCCAATTTCCCCAATTAAAATCATTGATTTGAAGTTGAAATCATGTTAAAAGATGTTAATGATTGAAGAAAACTAGTTAAAAATGACTTACAATTGATTTGGAGAAGAAATGTTGTTTGAAAAATCGCCTTTTATGTTTTTGGGGTTTTGAAAAATGAAAAATGATTGAAAATCCCGTCTATTTATACTATTCTCAGATGCCCTGTGCGAATCGCACAAAATGGACCGCGGCCGCACAGTCCTTCCTGGGTTATTGCAGGTCAGGTGCCCTGTGCGGACCGCGAAAAATTGACCGCGGCCGCACAACCCTCCACCGCGGACAGCACGAACCTCACGCGGACCGCACTGGCCTTCCGCGGTTGCACATGATTTCTCACGGACCGCACTAGCGGGTTCAAAGACCTGCAAATTCCTCGGAACCTGCAACAATTGTGTTTTTAGACCTAAGGCATCCTGAAACCTACCCGAAACTCACCCGAGCCCTCGGAACTCCAAACCAAGCACACGTACTAACTCAACAACATCATACGAACTTATCCGTGCGATCAAATCGCCAAAATAACCTCAATAACAATGAATCAAACCTCAAAATCAAGAACTTTTTTTCAAATTTCATCAAGTATCAAATTTAGCAATTTAGGTCCGAATCACGGCAAACGACGTCCGTTTTCAACCAAACTTTATAGAGATGACTTAAACCATATATAAGACCTGTACCGGGCACCGAAACAAAAATACGGACCCGATACTATCATGTTCTAATCAAATTTCATTTCAAATTTCTTTAAACAATTTCTAAAAACAATTTTCTTTGAAAATTCATTTCTTGGGCTTGGGACTCGGAATTCGATTCTGGGTATACGCCCAAGTCCCATATTTTCCTACGGACCTTCCGGGACCATCAAATCATGGGTCCTGGTCCGTTTACCCAAAACGTTGACCGAAGTCAAATTAACTCATTTATAATCAAAACTTATTATTTTTCACAGATTATCATATTTAAGCTTTTCGGCTACGCGCCCGGACTGCGCACGCAAATCGAGGTGACTCTAAATGAGGTTTTCAAGGCCTCAGAACACAGAGTTTCATTTGGGTCATCGCATCCACTCACAAAATTTTATACTTAAGTACAATCAATTCTCTCTATAACAACCTTGTTAGTTCTTATATTTTTTGTCTTTTATAATGAATAACTGTTATATACCTACAACATGTGACATTTAAATTTTTTTGGCCGTTATAAATAAAATTTATCTAATAATCAATTAGTTTTTCTTTGTAATGTACATATAAAAAATAAGAAAATTATTCAAATTTAAAATCTCAAAAGATATGCATATTTCACTAGTTAAATATTGTAGAAAGTTAATACATTATTAATAAATTCATAACTAAATGTACAAGGATTTAAACTCTAAGGCACACATGTTAAAGCTAATTAAAAAAATAAATTCTTTCAAGATTAATGAAAGAATTTTGTATTTTAGCTTGTTTCATAGATTTTATTATCTTGCTAGCGATATAATATTTAAATTGGCGAAAATTCGAACCCAAATTTTCAGCAAAAAGGTATCCATTAGCTTTCTCTTGATGACAATCTAAGAGCTTAACAATTAAATCTTGTATCTAAATATTTTTGGTATTTGTCCAATAAAAAAGATATCATGTGCAAATCTTCAAATCTTATGTCTTATGCAAAATAGAAACTTTGTTCAATAGAAATGTGTGTATATTTTTAGAATTATTATTAGTAACCTTAAAGATTATATATGAGTGTTATGAATGGACAATTTTATTAAATGAGATCTGCTATAAATATGATTGTTGCTGTTATAGGTAAAAAGTTGTTATCAAAATGTAAAATATAACTTAAAAAATTAATTATGAGAAAAAACTTGATCTTTATAGTGAATGAGTATCATATAAGAATATTATTATAGAGATGTCTGGTTATATTCTTTTACACTAAAAAAATTGTTATAGCTTAGTAAAGGGTAAACTTTGGTTAAGGATCTCTAACACTGAAAGTCAAACTATGAGGATAAGTACACTTTGGATTGTCGGAATGTTATTGGTGTTCAAATGTTATTACTGTACATGGGAAATGATCATTTCCCTATTGCCATGTGTCATTCAAGGAATGGTTAACAAATGACATGTGTACATATATATGTTGTCTTTCCGTTGTTCCTGTTCCTACCGTACAGAAGGATATTTATGACCGTGTTTTCCACCACAAAGAAGTAATTTGTACTTCAAATACTCGAGTTTCAGTTTCAACTCTAGTATTGTTCAAATACCTTTATATTACATTCTAACACGTAATTGTATCAGTTCTCTTTACCTTTTGACACACTTTTTCAAGGGTAAGTTAAGGTAATGAGCATTTGCAAATTAAAACTGATAAATAAGGTTAAATCTGTCGAAAAAATTATTTTTGATGTGAATTTGTATCTCTAAAAACACGGTCAGAATAATGTCACCAAATATTAAATAGTCGCTTCACATTGTTAAACATTCATTGAAGATAAATGTTGTGCTAGAATTTTCTTTCTTAGAAAGTTGTTGTATAGCAAATGGAAGTGTTTTTACAAGAAATTTTTATCTGCTATAGCAAAGGTTAACACCTTATTTATTTTAAATAAATACCATTTAAAAAAATTATATTCTATATATACATTTTAATATTTATAGCAAAATATTTAATTTTGATTACCTCTTATCCCTAAGCCACTAAATACGCTATTCAGTTACACTATTTTCTTTCTTTCTCTATTTTGATACACTATTCAATAATGAACCGGACTCACACAAACTCTGCTTCACCGGCGTGGAATTAAGCAAATCATCATCACTTAGTAGGTCAAGAATGGCATCCTTGCCTCTTTTGGACTTGGCATTTCTTGAAGAAAAACTAGACTCTAAAAAAGACGACGACATCCTTGTTTTCTGATCAGATTTAGAGGGAGTTTTAGATCCATTATCACCTTTTGAATTTAGACCCGCACTTTTTTCCTCCTCATCACACAACACTTCGGATTAGAACTGTTGGTGTAGCTGACTTTAAAGTTGATTCACTAGTTTCAGGCCCCGCATCAACAACTTCTTTTCCTTGCTCATTAGATACATCCTCAATGGACTACCGGCTTCCGGTGAACGGCGGATTCACCGAAAATTAGGGTTTGTTCTTGAACAAAGACGGCGGAGTTTGGGGCTGAGCAACTTGATTTTCTGTTAATATATTTCAATGTATTTTCATGTATTTTATTGTATTCATTGTCTTTTTTTTTTCATTGTAATTCAATGTATCTCGTTGTATTCCATGTATTTCATTGTCTTTTTTTTCATTGTATTTCAATGTATCCCGCTATATTCTATGTATTTGATTGCATTCACTGTCTCGCTATATGCCATGAATGTATTCATATATTTTTTTTAATTAATATAATTTATGTATTCAGATGTATTATATAATTTCTCTGAAGATTGCTATCTTTTGGGGGTATTTTTCGGTTGAGAATCTTTTTAATAACTGAAAATACAAAATTTGTGTGTTATAATTGAGTTTGTTGAGTTATATTAGGAGTCTTTTATGTTAATTATTCACTTTCCGTTTTAAAAATAGTGTAATCCCCTATTTCACGCCGTGAATACAGTCAAATACAATAATCTGTCCAGCTGTAATCCTATGTTTCACTCCATGAATACAGTTGTGATGACCCAAAAGGTCATCACTTATGTTGCAATGAAATTCTACATTTCAAGGCCTTAAATACCTCCTTTAGTACTACCTCGATTTGCGTGCGCAGTCCGGGCACGTAGCTGAAAAGCTTAAATGTGAAAATCTATGAAAAATGATAAGTTTTGACTGTAAAATGAATAAATTTGACTTCGGTCAACGTTTTGGGTAAACAGACCCGGACCCGTGATTTGACGGTCCTGGAGGGTCCGTAGGAAAATATGGGATTTAGGCGTATGCCGGAATCGGATTCCGAGGTCCCAAGCCCGAGAAACGAATTTTTTAAAGAAAATTGTTTTCTGAAAGTGTTTAAAGAAATTTGAAATGAAATTTTCTTAGAACATGGTGGTATCAGGCCCGTATTTTGGTTCTGGTGCCCGGTACAGGTCTTACATATTATTTAAGACATTTATGAAGAATTTGGTGAAAAACGGATGTCATATGACGTGATTCAGACTAAAATCGCAAAATTTATGTTTAAGAAGTTTTGAGAAAATTCCATTGATCTCGAGATTTAAGTTGATGTTCATGACGTTATTTTGATGATTTGATTACACGAATAAGTCCATAGGATATTTTTGAGGTTTTTTGTGCACTTGGTTTGGAGTTTCGAAGGCTCGGGTGAGTTCGGGTAGTTCCGGGATGTTTTAGGCTTAAAACCAGAAGTTGCAGGCCTCTGAACCCGTCAGTGCGGTCCGCGGTCGACCTTGTGCGGTGCGCAGTGTAGGGCTGTGCGGCCGCAGTCGACTTTGTGTGGTCCGTACAGGGGCACCGTTGTGCGGTCGCAGTCAACTTTGTGCGCTCCGCACAGGGGCACTAGATTGTAGTATCCTCAAGAAGGGCTGTGTGGCCGCAGTCCATTTTGTGCGGTCCACACAGGGGGTCTGAGAGGGGTATAAATAGACGGGATTTTCAGTTATTATCATTTTTCAAAAACCCCATAAACATTAGAGGCGATTTTTTAAACAACCCTTCTTCTCCAAAACGTTGGTAAGTGATTTCTAACTCATTTTCTTCACTCTTTAACATTTTTAACATCATTTCAACTCAAAATCAATGATTTTCATGGAGGAAATTGAGTGTTTTGGGTAGGACCTAGGTTTTTCAAAAATTAGGGATTTGGACCTCGATTTGAGATCCGATTTCAAAACAAATTACATATTTGAGCTCGTGGGGGAATGAGTAATCGGGTTTTGGTTCGAACCTCGGGTTTTGACCACGTGAGCACAGGGGAGATTTTGACTTTTTGGGTAAAACTTCGGAAAACTCATTTTCATGCATTCAAATTGATTCATTTAGCGTTTATTGATGTAATTAAGTAACTTGTGGCTCTACGAGCGAATTGGCGGAGGAATCAAGGGGTAAAGCTATAATTGAAACTTGAGTTATGTTCGAGGCATCGAAATAATTGTTCGGTCTAACCTTAGCTTGAGGGATTGGAAGTTGAGTCCTATTTGTTAATTGCTTCTTGTTGAGTACGACGTATAGGCATGGTGACAGGTATCTATACGTTGGAGTCGAGCATGACCGTAAGTCTTAAATTGATAGTTGTTGTGTTCTTAAATGTTACTACGGATGCTTTAATTGATGATTCTCGATATTGAGCAAAGATTTAGTTTATTCTCGTGGATTTTATTTATGACTGAGTATTGGTATTAATTGAGCTGGGTAGAAGTTAAGTTAGGATTGGTTATAGCTGACTCTCCCTTACCGGGATATTGTTGAGATATAATTGTTCCCTTGCCGGGATATTGTTGAGATATTATTGTTCCCTTGCCGGGATATTGTTGAGATATTATTGTTCCCTTACCGGGATATTGTTGAGATATTATTGTTCCCTTGCTGGGATAGTGTTGTGATATCATTGTTCCCTTGCCGGGATGTTTGTTTGATATTATTGTTCCCTTGCCGGGAAGTTATTATATTGCTTTTGTTCCCTTGCCGAGATTCCTTGTGATTTTGTGCTGGCTTGTAAATGGGAGCGGGTGGTACGCCTACCACAAGATATGATGAAATGGGAGCGGGTGGTACGCCTACCACAAGATAAGATGAAATGGGAGCGGGTGGTATGCCTACCTCGAGGTTTGATGAAATGGGAGCGGGTGGTACGCCTACCACGAGATTTAATGAAATGGGAGTGGGTGGTATGCCTACCACGAGATTTAATAAAATGGGAGTGGGTGGTACGCCTACCACAAGATATAAGAAATGAGATCGGGTTGCACGCCTGCAACAAGATGTAAACTAAAAGTGAAATTTGCCTTTATTTTCCTTATCCTTGTTAGAAGTTAAATTTTGGTTTCCTTTTTATTTTATTGAGATTCTGCCTTATCTGTTATTCCTTGATGCATGTTTCCCCTCCCCAGTTTTAATTGTTTGTTTCCGTCTATCTTTCCGCTATATATATATATACATAACTGCACAGGTTTATCAGGAGTCTGGTCCTAGCCTCGTCACTACCTCGCCGGGGTTAGGCCAGACACTTACCAGCACATGGGGTCGGTTGTGATGATGCTACACTTTGCACTTATGTGCAGATACAAGAGCAGTGCTTGGTCAGCAGCGTAGGGGAGACAGCCTTCATTCCATCGAGACACCGAGGTAGCCCTGCAAGCGTCCACACGCCCGACGTCTCTTCTATCCATTTAGATATTCTGTTTTCTTTTGTATCTGAGACAGACTATATTTCCTTTTTCAGACACTTGTATGTAGCAATCCTAGACGGTCTGTGAATGTTGTGACACCAGTTTCTTGGTAGAGATATATGTTGGATTTTTCTTCATATCGGTTTTGGTATAATATTTATCTAAGTTTTCCGCTTAAATTTCATCTTTCGTCATAATATAAATGCTAATTACCTACTAATTTAATTGGTTAAAAAGGCTAAAATGAAAGAGGTTGAATTTTCCGCAATGCGTGGCTTGCCTAGCTTCTATGAGTAGGCGCCATCACGACTTTCAAGGGTGGAAAATCCGAGTTGTGACAAGTTGGTATCAGAGCTCTAGGTTACATAGGTCTCATAATTCACGGACAAGCTTAGTAGAGTCTGAGGGATCGGTACAAAGACGTCTGTATTTATCCCAGAGGCTATAGGGTTAGGAAATCTTCACATTCGTTCTTCCTTGTCGTGCGGTTTGTTTCTCAATGCTAATTGAATTTCTACTCTATTCTTTCACAGATGGCAAAAACACGCGCTTCCTCATCCACCGCTCAGTAGCCCGAGCCCCCAGCAGCAGCTTCCATGAGGGGCAGAGGGCGAGGCCGAGGCCGTGCTAGAGGCCGAGGTAGGGGCAGTGCTTAGCCCCGAGCAGCAGAACCAGTTACAGAGCCTTAGGTTGATTTCGATGAGGTGGTTCCGGCCCTAGCAGTTCCGGTGGGCCTAGCTTAGGTGCCAGAGGAGTTTATTGCTGCCCCAGTTCTTCAGGATGCTTTGGTCCGATTAGTGGGCCTCAAGGAGAGTGTCACCCCGGGCATGTTTGCTTTTGTAGCACCAGCCGTCTCTTAGGCTAGAGGAGGGGCCCAGACTCCTGCTACTCGCACTCCGGAGCAGGTAGCTCCCCAGATTCAGACTCTAGCAGTTTAGCCAGTTGGAGTAGTTCAGCCGGGTGTGGTAGCTCAGACAGATAATGGAGCGGCTATGTCTGCCGATGCTTTGTGGAGGCTAGATAGGTTCACCAAGCTGTTCACTACTACTTTCAGCAGTGCATCTGCTGAGGATCCCCAGGATTACCTAGACAGCTACCACGAGGTTCTCAGGAACATGGGTATTGTTGAGACCAATGGGGTCGATTTTGCTATGTTTCGCTTATCTAGATCCGCCAAGACTTGGTGGAGGGATTATTGCTTAGCTAGACCAGCCAGATCGTCAGCCTTGTCTTGGGAGCAGTTCACACAACTATTTCTGGAGAAGTTTCTCCCCATCACTCAGTGATAGGCCTATCGGAGGCAGTTTGAGCACCTACAGCAGGGTTCCATGACTGTTACCCAGTATGATACCAGGTTCATCGACTTAGCTCACCATGCTCTTGTCATACTACCTACCGAGAGAGAGAGGGTGAAGAGGTTTATTGATGGTCTTATTCAGCCGATTCATCTTCAGATGGCTAGGGAGACTGGGAGTGAGATATCTTTCCAGGAGGCGGCCAATGTGGCCAGGAGAATGGAGATGGTCCTATCACAGGGAAGTGGTCATGGGTCAGATAAGAGGCCCCGTCATTCAGGCAGATTCAGTGGTTCCTCGTTTGAAAGTAGAGATTCATATGGTAGAGGCCATCCCCCTAGGCCTTTCCAGTCAGCACTCCAGGTTTCTCATGGTGCGTCAGGTAGCCGTGGTCCTTAGATGTAGTATTCTGATCAGCAGTCCTATAGTGCGCCACCAACACCTATCAGTGCACCACCGCTTCAGAGTTTCCAGGGTCGTCAGCCCCAACAGTCGAGGGCTTGTTTTACTTGTGGCGACACGAGGCACATTGCTAGGTATTACCCTCGAGCTTCGAGCAGTTCTCTGCATCAGGGTTCCCGTGCTATGGTTCAGGCACCAGGTGTCCCACAGGCCACTCAGCCAGCTAGAGGTGAGGGTAGAGGTGGAGGTAGAGGTGCTAGAGGTGGAGCTCAGGCCGCTAGAGGTGGAGGACAGCCAGCTGCAGGCAGTCCCAGAGATGTAGTTCAGGGTGGTGGGGCCCAGCCCCGATGTTATGCTCTCCCAGCCAGGCCTGAGGCTAAGGCTTCAGATGCAGTTATTACAGGTACGGTTCTGGTTTGTGATAGAGATGCTTCAGTGTTGTTTGATCCAGGGTCTACATACTCGTATGTGTCATCTTATTTTGCACCGTATTTGATCATGCCTAGTAATTCATTGAGTGTTTCTGTTTATGTGTCTACACCGGTGGTTGATTCTATTGTGGTCGATCGAGTCCATCGTTCTTGTGTTGTGGTGATTGGGAGTCTTGAGACTCGTGTAGATTTGTTGCTTTTAGACATGGTCGATTTCGATGTTATATTGGGGATGGACTGGTTATCACCTTACCACGCTATCTTGGACTGTCATGCCAAGACTGTGACCTTAGCTTTACCGGGCATGCCTCGTTTAGATTGGAGAGGGACTCTTGTTCATTCTACCTGCAGTGTTATCTCGTATGTGAAAGCTCGGTGTATGGTCGAGAAAGGGTGTTTGGCCTATTTGGCATATGTTCGCATTTCCAGTGCTGAGGTTTTATCTATTGATTCTGTGCCTGTTGTTCGTGAGTTCCCTGAGGTATTCCCTTCAGACCTACCGGGTATGCCACCCGACAGGGATATTAACTTTTGCATTGATTTGGCTCTGGGTACTCAGCCTATTTCTATCCTGCCGTATCGTATGGCCCCGCCTGAGTTGAAAAAACAGTCAAAACTTGCTTGAGAAGTACCCAGTGTTTCGACTTGGGTTGCGCCGGTGTTGTTTGTTAAGAAGAAGGATGGGTCGATGAGAATGTGTATTGATTACCGGCAGTTGAACAAGGTTACGATCAAGAATAAGTATCCATTGCCGATGATTGATGACTTGTTTGATCAGCATCAGGGTGCCAAGGTATTTTCAAAGATTGACTTGAGATCTGGCTACCATCAATTGAAGGATTAAGGCATCCGATGTCCCTAAGACAGCTTTCCGCACTCGGTACGGGCATTATGAGTTCTTGGTTATGTCATTCGGGTTGACAAATGCCCCAGCAACTTTTATGGATTTGATGAACCGAGTGTTCAAGCCTTATTTGGATTCGTTCGTGATATTCTTCATTGATGATATTTTGATACATTCTCGCAGCCGGGAGGAGCACGAGCAACATCTCAGAGTGGTTCTTCAGACTCTGAGGGATAGTCAGCTATATGCTAAGTTCTCGAAGTGTGGGTTCTGGCTAAGTTCAGTTGCATTCCTGGGTCATGTTGTATCAGCAGAGGGTATTCAGGTGGACCTGAAGAAGATTGAGGCAGTCAAGAAATAGCCTAGACCAACATTAGCTACAGAGATTCGGAGTTTCTTGGGATTGGCAGGTTACTATCATCGGTTCGTGGAGGGGTTTTCATCCATTGCAGCCCCGATGACCAGGTTGACCCAGAAGGGTGCCCAGTTCAAATGGTCGGACGAGTGTGAGGCGAGCATTCAGAAGCTCAAGACAGCTCTGACTACGACACCGGTGTTGGTTTTGCCCACAGGTTCAGGACCTTATACAGTTTATTGTGATGCATCACTTATTGGACTTGTGGCAGTGTTGATGCAGGAGGGTAGGGTCATTGCCTATGCTTCACGGCAGTTGAAGATTCACGAGAAGAACTATCCGGTTCATGATTTGGAGTTGGCAACCATTGTTCACTTATTGAGGATTTGGAGGCATTATCTGTATGGCGTGGCATGTGAGGTTTTCACAGATCACAAGAGTCTTTAGTATTTGTTCAAGCAAAAGGAGTTGAATTTGAGGCAGAGAAGGTGGTTGGAGTTGTTGAAGGATTATGATATTACTATCTTATATCACCCGGGAAAGAGCAATGTGGTGGCCGATGCCTTGAGTAGGAAGTCAGTCAGTATGGGCAGTCTTGCTTATATTCAGGTCGGTGAGAGGCCGCTTGCTTTGGATGCTCAGGCCTTGGCCAATCAGTTCGTGAGGTTGGATATTTCTGAGCCTAGTCGGGTATTAGCTTGCACGGTCGCTCGTTCTTCTTTATTGGAGTGTATCTGTGATCGGTAGTATGATGATCCCCATTTATATGTCCTCAGAGACACGGTGCAGCGTGGAGGTGCCAAACAGGTTACCTTAGATGATGATGGAGTTTTGAGATTGTAGGGTTGAGTGTGTATGCCAAATATGGATGGGCTTCGGGAGTTGATTTTAGAGGAGGCCCATAGCTCCCGGTACTCTATTCATCCGGGCACTGCGAAGATGTATCAGGATTTGCGGTAGCATTATTGGTGGCGCAGAATGAAGAAGGATATTGTTGCATATGTGGCTCGATGTTTAAATTGTCAGCAGGTTAAGTATGAGCATTAGAGGTCTGGTGGTTTATTTTAGAGGATTGAGCTTCCCGAGTGGAAGTGGGAGCGGATCACTATGGACTTTGTTGTTGGACTCCCGCAGACTCGAAGGAAGTTCGACGCAGTATGGGTCATTATTGATAGGCTGACCAAGTCAGCGCATTTCATTCCTGTGGCAGTCTCTTATTCATCCGAGAGGTTAGCTGAGATCTATATCCGGAAGATTGTTCGTCTTCATGGTGTGCCTGTGTCTATCATTTCGGACCGAGGTACGCAGTTTACCTCATGTTTCTGGAGAGTAGTTCAGTGAGTTGGGCACTCAGGTTGAGTTGAGTACAACATTTCATCCTCAGACGGACGAGCAGTCCGAGCGGACTATTCAGATTTTGGAGGATATGCTCCGAGCTTGTGTCATTGACTTTGGGGGTTCGTGGGATCAGTTCTTGCCTTTAGCAGAGTTTGCCTACAACAACAACTACCAGTTGAGTATCTAGATGGCTCCTTATGAGGCTTTATTTGGTAGGCGGTGTCGATCTCTGGTTGGATGGTTTGAGCCGGGAGAGGCTCGGTTGTTGGGTACGGATCTTGTTCAGGAGGCCTTGGACAAGGTTAGGATTATTCAGGACAGGCTTCGTATAGCTCAATCCAGGCAAAAGAGTTATGCAGACCGCAAGGTTCGAGATGTGGCTTTTATGGTCGGTGAGCGGGTATTGCTCCGAGTGTCTTCTATGAAGGGCGTGATGAGATTTGGGAAGAAGGGCAAGCTTAGCCCTAGGTTCATTGGCCCGTTTGAGATTCTTGATCGAGTGGGAGAGGTGGCTTATAGACTTGCTTTGGCGTCGAGTTTATCAGCCGTGCATCCGGTGTTTCATGTGTCCATATTTCGGAAGTATCACGGCCATCCATCCCACATGTTAGATTTCAGCATTGTTCAGTTGGACAAGGACTTATCTTATGAGGAGGAGCCGGTGGCTTTTCTAGACCGGCAGGTTCGTCAATTGAGATCGAAGAGTTTTCCTTCTGTTCGTGTTCAGTGGAGAGATCAGCCTCTTGAGGCATCGACCTAGCAGTCCAAGTCTGATATGTGGAGCCGTTATCCCTATATTTTCCCCGACTCAGGTACTTCCTTCTTCTGTCCGTTCGAGGACAAACGATTGTTTTAGAGGTGGAGAATATGATGACCCAAAAGGTCATCACTTGTGTTGCAATGAAATTCTACGTTCCGAGGCCTTAAAAACCTCCCTTAGCACCACCTTGATTTGCGTGCGCAGTCTGGGCGCGTAGCCATAAAGCTTAAATGTGAAAATCTGTGAAAAATGATAAGTTTTGACTGTAAAATGAATAAATTTGATTTCGGTCAACGTTTTAGGTAAACGGACCCGGACCCGTGATTTAACAGTCCTGGAGGGTCTGTAGGAAAATATGGGACTTGGCGTATGCCCAGAATCGGATTCCGAGGTCACAAGCCCGAGAAACAAAAATTTTAAAGAAAATTGTTTTCTGAAAGTGTTTAAAGAAATTTGAAATGAAATTTGCTTAGAACATGGTGGTATCGGGCCTGTATTTTGGTTCTGGCACCCGGTATAGGTCTTATATATGATTTAAGATATTTCTGTGGAATTTGGTGAAAAACGGATGTCATATGACGTGATTCGGACTAAAATCGCAAAATTTATGTTTAAAGAAGTTTTGAGAAAATTTCATTGATCTCGAGATTTAATTTGATGTTCATGACATTATTTTGATGATTTGATTACACGAATAAGTCCGTAGGATGTTTTTGAGGTTTTGTGTGCACTTAGTTTGGAGTTTCGAGGGCTCGGGTGAGTTTCGGGATGTTTTAGACTTAAAACCAGAAGTTGCAGGCCTCTGAACCCGCCAGTGCGGTTCGCGTCCGACCTTATGCGGTGCGCGGTGTAGGGCTGTGTGGCCGCAATCGACTTTGTGCGGTTCGCACAGGGGCACTGGACTGCAGTATCCTCAGGAAGGGCTGTGCGGCCGCAGTCCATTTTGTGCGGTCCGCATAGGGGGTCTGAGAGGGGTATAAATAGACGGGATTTTCAATTATTATAATTTTTCAGAAACCCCATAAACATAAGAGGCGATTTTTCAAACAACCCTTATTCTCCAAAACGTTGGTAAGTGATTTCTAACTCATTTTCTTCACTCCTTAACATCTTTTAACATGATTTCAACTCAAAATCACTGATTTTCATGGGGGAATTGGGTGTTTTGGATAGGACTTAGATTTTTCAAAAATTGGGGATTTGGACATCGATTTGAGATCCGATTTCAAAACAAATTACATATTTGAGCTCGTGGGGGAATGGGTAATCGGGTTTTGATTCGAACCTCGAGTTTTGACCTTGTGGGCCCAGGGGCAATTTTGACTTTTGGGTAAAACTTTGGAAAACTCATTTTCATGCATTCAAATTGATTCATTTAGCGTTTATTGATGTAGTTAAGTAAATTGTGGCTAGATACGAGCGAATTGGCGGAGGAATCAAGGGGTAAAACTATAATTGAAACTTGAGTTGTATTCGAGGCATTGAGGTAAGTGTTCGATCTAATCTTAGCTTGAGGGATTGGGAGTTGAGTCCTATTTGTTAATTGCTTCTTGTTGAGTACGATGTATAGTCATGATGACTGGTATCTATACGTTGGAGTCGAGCATGACCGTGAGTCTTAAATTGATAGTTGTTGTGTTCTTAAATGTTACTACAGATGCTTTAATTGATGATTCTCGATATTGTGCAAAGATTTAGTTTATTCTCGTGGATTTTATTTATGACTTAGTATTGATATTAATTGAGCTGAGTAGAAGTTGAGTTAGGATTGGTTATAGCTGACTCTCTCTTACCAGAATATTGTTGAGATAATATTGTTCCCTTGCCGGGATATTGTTGACATATTATTGTTCCCTTGCCGGGATATTGTTGAGATATTATTGTTCCTTTGCCGGGATATTATTGAGATATTATTGTTCCTCTTGCCGGGATATTGTTGAGATATTATTGTTCCCTTGCTGGGATAGTGTTGAGATATCATTGTTCCCTTGCCGAGATGTTTGTTTGATATTATTGTTTCCTTGCCGGGAAGTTATTATATTGATTTTGTTCCTTTGTCGGGATTCCTTGTGATTTTGTTCTTGCTTGTAAATGGGAGCGGGTGGTACACCTACCACAAGATATGATAATGTGACGACCCGAAGGGTCATCACTGTAGTTCTTCCTTGTTCCGCGCTTTCGAGGCCTTGAAAACCTCGCTTTTAGTTGCCTCGATTGGCGTGCGCAGTTCGGGCGCGTAGCCGGAAAGTTTTTATGTTAGAATATGTGAATTATGTGAAACATTTGATGAATTTTGGTATTAATATGCATAATGTTGACTTCGGTCAACATTTTGGGTAAACGGACCCGGACCTGTGATTCGACGGTCCCGGAGGGTCCGTAGAAAAATATGGGACTTGGGCGTGTGCCCGGAATCAAATTCTGAGGTCCCAAGCCCGAGAAATGAATTTTTGAAAGAAATTGTTTTTCTGAAATTTGATATGAAAATTTGAAATGAAAAGGAGTTAGAAAATATAGGTATCGGGCTCGTATTTTGGTTCCGACGCCCGGTACAAGTCTTAAATATGTGTTAAGCACTATCTGTAAAGTTTGGCTAAAAACGGACGTCATATGACGTGTTTCAGACTAAAAATGGAGAATTTGAGTTATGAAAGTTGAAGAAAGAAAATCATGTGTTTGAGGCTTGATCCTATGTATATGATGTTATTTTGGCGATTTGATCGCACGAGTAAGTCCGTAAGATGTTTTTAAGGTTGTGTGCATGCTTGGTTTGGAGCCCCGAGGGCTCGGGTGAGTTTTGAATGGGGCCCGGGAGGTCTTGGACTTAGAAAAAAATATACAGGTTCAGATGTTGTAGGCCCAGCGCGGCCGCGGCCATTTCTGCGCGGTCCGCGCTGGCAGCCACGCGGCCGTGGTGCTTTTCGGTACGGTCCGCGTGGTGGGTTAAGAGGGTCGACCAGCGTGGCCGCGCACCAAATCAGTGCGGTCCGCGCTGGGTGGGTTCAGAGAGAGCCCACTTCTCCCCTCCCTCGGTGCGGCCGCGGTGCATTTCTGTGCGGTCCGCGCCAGCCCCAGAAAAATGTATAAATTCGGGATTTTTAGTCATTTTTCCACTTTTCAAAAACCCAAAACCTAAGAGGCGGTTTTCCAAACAACTTTTCTTCTTCAAAACGATTGGTAAGTGATTCTAACTCATTTTTCTTCACTTCTTAACATCTTTTAACATGATTTCAACTTCAAATCAAAGATTTTCATGGGGAAAATTGGGTGTTTTGGGTAGAACCTAGGTTTTCTACAAATTGAGAAGTTGGACCTCAATTTGGGGTCCGATTTAAAAACAAATCATATATTTGGATTCATGGGGGAATGGGTAACCGGGTTTTGGTCCGAACCTCGAGTTTCGACCACGTGGGTCCGGGGGTATTTTTGACCTTTTTGGGAAAAACCTTGAAAAATCTATTTTCATGCATTGGGGATGATTCATTTAGTAATTATTAATGTGATTAAGTAACTTATGACTAGATTCGAGCGGATTGGTGGTGGAATCAAGAGGTAAAGCTATACTAGAAGCGTGAGTTGAGTTTGGAGCATTCGAGGTAAGTGTTTGTTCTAACTTTGGCTTGAGGGAATAGGATTAGGATGATATTTGCTACTTGCTAATGTGGAGTACGGTGTATAGGCATGGTGACGGTTATCTATGCACCGGAGTCTAGCATGACCGTGAGTCTTGATTGCTTTTAATTCGAATAATGTGACACAAGCTCCTTGTTTATTTGATGAGTTTCATATAATGTGAACGGTTGAGGTAAAATTGTGATTGGTGTACTTTTGGAGCGTTAGCTCGAACATGAATGTGTTAGTTGAGGAAGAATGGATTTAAAAAGGAGAATGTGTTGTGAATACTCCCTTGCCGGGATGTGTAGACTGATATATATATTCTCCCTTGTCGGGATATTTTGGGCTGTTAGCTGTACCCTTGCCGGGTTAAAGGTATTGAGTTGTTATTCTCCCCTGAAGGGGTCTACTATATGAAGTCAGATATTATGAACTATATTATGGGATCGTGTGGCACGCCGTCCACTTATATATGATATTATGGGATCGTGTGGCACGCCGTTCACTTATATATGATATTATGGGATCGTGTGGCACGCCGTCCACTTATATATGATATTATGGGATCGTGTGGCACGCCGTCCACTTATATATATATATATACATCATGGGAACCAGAGTCTCTTCTGCTTATTTCCGATATTTCATTTTTATCTGTTACTCCCCGATAGCATGTCCCCTCCCAGTTTTACTTTGTATTATCTTGTTATTGTTTCTTGCATTTGTTGTATATATATATATATATATATCTGTACAGGTTAATTGTGGTAGGTACTGTCTAGCCTCGTCACTACTTCGCCGGGGTTAGGCCAGGCACTTACCAGCACATGGAGTCGGTTGTGCTGATGCTACACTCTGTGCATTTTTGGTGCACAGATCAGGGAGTAGCTTATAGACCGCAGCAGTAGGACTTCTGGGAGCTATCTTCAGTCCAGGGACTCTCGAGGTGGCCTAGCTGGCGTTCGCAGGCCGACGGCCCTTTCCATGTTTTTCGTTTGTTCATCTTGTATCAGACAAACATGATGTATTTCCTTTCAGACATTGTTTGTAGTATTCTGTAGTAGTCCGTGAGCTAGTGACACCAGACTCTGGGTAGCATTTTGGTTCAAACTTCCGCACTTTTGGTTTTCAGTTGCTTTAGATTTAAAGTCTTCCGCTTAAATCTTGTCTCATTTATTATATTGTTTGAGAGAAAGCAGGAAAGGTGTTTTAAATATTTGGCTTGCCTAGCTCCGATAGTAGGCGCCATCACGACACCCGATGGTGGGAAATTCGGGTCGTGACAAGTTGGTATCAGAGCACTAGGTTAATTAGGTCTCACAACTCACGGACAAGCTCAGTAGAGTCTGAGGGATCGGTACGGAGACGTCTGTATTTATCCCGCAGAGGCTACTGAGTTAGGAAAACTTCACCTTGTTCATTCTTGTCGTGCGATTCTGTTTCTCAAGTACTGATTGTCTTTCCACTCTGTTCTTTCGCAGATGGCGAGGACACGTGCTACCTCTTCTACCGCGCAACAGCCTAATCCCCTAGCAGCAGCCCCTATTAGGGGCAGAGGGCGAGGCCGTGCCAGAGGCCGAGGCCAGGGTAGAGCTCAGCCCCGAGCAGCATTTCCACCGAAGGAGCCTCAGGTCGATTTTGAGGAGGAGGTTCCATCCCCAGCTGTTCCAAGGGGCCCAGCTCAGGTCCCAGAGGGTTTTATAGCCACTCCAGTGCTTTAGGACGCTTTGGTCCGACTGGTAGGCTTTATGGAGGGCATTTCTAGAGCGGGTATGCTTCCCGTAGCTCCAGCCACATCTCAGGCTGGGGGAGGAATTCAGACTCCCGATACTCGTACTCCAGAGCCGGTAGCCCCTCAGGCTCAGGTTCCAGTAGTTCAGCCAGCTGTGGCAGCCCAGCCAGGTATTGCGGCTCAGTCCAACGATGGTGCGGCTATGTCCGCGGATGCTTTGTGGAGGCTTGATCGTTTCACCAAGATCTTCACAACCACATATAGTGGCACCCCCTTAGAGGATGCTCAGGATTTCATATTCAGCTGTCATGAGGTTCTACGGACTATGGGCATTGTAGAGAACAATGGGGTCGACTTCGCCACTTTTCGCCTGGCAGGATCCGCCAAGACTTGGTGGAGGGATCTCTATTTAGACAGGCCAGCAGGGTCACCATCATTGACCTGGGATCAGTTTTCAGAGTTATTTCTGGGGAAGTTCCTTCCAGTTACTCAGCGAGATGCTCTTCGCAGGCAGTTTGAGCGTCTCCAGCAGGGTCCTATGACGGTCACCCAGTATGAGACTCGGTTCATTGATCTTGCTCGTCATGCCATTATGATACTCCCCACCGATAGAGAGAGGGTGCAGAGGTTTATTGATGGGTTGGCCCATCCGATCTGTGTTCAGATGGCCATGAGTGCCGGTAGTGAGATTTCATTTCAGGAGGCGGCAGATGGTGCCCGCCGGATAGAGATGGGACTTGCCCAGGGAGGTGGTCATGGGTCTGATAAGAGGCCCCGTCATTCTGGTAGATTCAGTGGTACCTCTTCTGGAGGTAGGGATTCTTATGGTAGAGGCCATCCTTCGAGGCCCTTTCAGTCAACTCTCCAGGCTTCTCATAGTACACTAGGTGGTCGTGGTTCTCAGCCGCAGTATTTTGACCAGCAGCTCAGTTCACCATTAGCACCTATCAGTGCACCACCACTTCGTTATTCTCAGCAGCCGAGGGCTTGTTATACTTGCGGCGATGTGAGTCACATTGCGAGATATTGCCCTCAAGCTTCCAGCAGCTCGCAGCGGCAGGGTCCTCGCCCGATGATCCAGGCACCAGGTGCCCCACAGCCTGCCCAACCAGCTAGAGGCGGGGGTAGAGGACATAGAGGTGGAGGTAGAGGTCTTAGAGGTGGAGCTCCGACCGCTAGAGGTAGGGGTCAACCAGCAGCAGATCGTCCCAGGGATATGATTCAGGGAGGTGGGGCCCAGCCCCATTGTTATGCTTTGCCAGCCAGGCCAGAGGCTGAGACATCAGATGCTGTGATTACAGGTACTATTCTGGTTTGTGATAGGGATGCTTCTGTGCTATTTGATCCCGGATCTACGTATTCATATGTGTCGTCCTATTTTGCACCCTATTTGGTTATGCCTAGTGACTCGTTGAGTATTCCTATTTATGTGTCAACACCGGTGGGTGATTCTATTGTGGTCGACCAAGTTCATCGTTCTTGTATCGTAGTGTTTGGGGGTCTTGAAACCCGTGTTGATTTGTTGCTTTTGGACATGGTCGACTTTGATGTTATATTGGGGATGGATTGGTTATCCCCGTACCATGCTATCTTGGATTTCCATGCCAAGACCGTGACCTTAGCCTTACCGAATTTACCCCATTTAGAGTGGAGAGGGACTTCTGGTCATTGTACCCGCAATGTTATCTCGTATGTGAAAGCTCGGCGTATGGTCGAGAAGGGATGTTTGGCCTACTTGGCGTATGTTCGCGATTCTAGTGCGGAGGCCCCTTCTATTGATTCTGTGCCCGTCGTTCGGGAGTTTCCTGAGGTTTTCCCTTCAGACTTGCCGGGTATGCCGCCCGACAGGGATATCAACTTTTGTATTGATTTGGCCCCGGGCACTCAGCCCATTTCTATCCCACCATATCGTATGGCCCCGCCAGAGTTGAAAGAGTTAAAGGAACAGCTGCAGGATTTGCTTGAGAAAGGTTTCATTAGACCCAGTGTTTCACCTTAGGGTGCGCCGGTGTTGTTTGTTAAGAAAAAGGATGGTTAAATGAGAATATGCATCGATTATAGGCAATTGAACAAGGTTACAATTAAGAATAAGTATCCACTGCCGAGGATTGATGATTTATTCGACCAGCTTCAGGGTACGAGGGTGTTCTCGAAGATAGATTTGAGATCTAGTTATCATCAACTGAGGATTAGGGCGTCTGATGTCCCCCAAGACAACATTTCGCACTCGGTATGGGCACTATGAGTTTTTGGTCATGTCATTTGGATTGACTAATGCCCCAGCAACGTTCATGGAGTTGATGAACCGAGTGTTCAGACCTTATTTGGACTTGTTCGTGATAGTCTTCATTGACGATATTCTTATATACTCCCGCAGTCAGGAGGAGCATGAGCAGCACCTCAGAGTGGTCCTTCAGACCCTAAAGGATAGTCAGTTGTATGCTAAGTTCTCAAAGTGCGAGTTTTGGTTGAGTTCGGTCGCATTCCTAGGTCATGTCGTATCAGCAGCAGGTATTCAGGTAGACCCGAAGAAGATAGAGGCAGTCAAGAACTGGCCTCGACCAGCTTCAGCTACGGATATTCGGAGTTTCCTGGGGTTAGCAGGTTACTACCGTCGGTTCGTAGAGGGGTTTTCATCCATTGTAGCCCCTATGACCAGATTGACCCAGAAGGGTGTCCAGTTCAGGTGGTCGGATGAGTGTGAGGTGAGCTTTCAGAAGCTCAAGACGGCTCTGACTATGACACTGGTATTGGTTTTGCCCACAGGTTCAGGTCCATATACGGTCTATTGTGATGCGTCTCGTATTGGGCTTGGTGCAGTGTTGATGCAGGAAGGCAAAGTCATTGCCTATGCTTCGAGGCAGTTGAAGATCCACGAGAAGAATTATCCGGTTCATGATCTCGAGTTGGCAGCCATTGTTCATGCCTTGAAGATCTGGAGGCATTACTTATATGGCGTGACGTGTGAGGTTTACACTGATCACAAGAGTCTTCAGTATCTGTTCAAGCAGAAAGAGTTGAATTTGAGGCAGAGGAGGTGGTTAGAGTTGCTAAAGGATTATGATGTTACTATCTTATACCACCCGGGGAAGGCCAATGTGGTGGCCGATGCATTGAGCAGGAAGTCCGCCAGCATGGGTAGTCTTGCTTATATTCCAGTCAGCCAGAGATCGCTTGCTTTGGATGTTCAGGCCTTGGCCAATCGTCTTGTGAGGTTGGATATTTCTGAGCCTAGCAGAGTGTTAGCTTGCACGGTTGCTCGTTCCTCACTATTAGAGCGTATCCGCAAGCGGCAGTTTGAGGATCCCCATTTGTGTGTCTTGAGAGACACGGTGCAGTGTGGAGGTGCCAAGAAAGTAACCTTAGATGATGATGGTGTATTGAGATTGCAGGGGCGAGTTTGTGTGCCCAATGTTGATGGGATTCGAGAGTTGATCTTAGCGGAGGCCCACAGTTCTCGGTATTCTATTCACCCGGGCGCCGCGAAGATGTATCAGGATCTGAGGCAGCACTATTGGTGGCGTAAGATGAAGAAAGACATCGTTGCGCACGTGGCTCGGTGTTTGAATTGTCAGCAGGTTAAGTACGAGCATCAAAGACCCGGTGGTCTATTTCAGAGGATTGCACTTCCCGAGTGGAAGTGGGAGAGGATTACGATGGATTTCGTTACTGGACTTCCGATGACTCAGAAAAAGTTTGATGCAGTTTGGGTCATTGTTGATAGGTTGACCAAGTCAGCGCATTTTGTTCCTGT
The DNA here is from genome assembly GCF_000393655.2 of Nicotiana sylvestris. Classification (NCBI taxonomy): domain Eukaryota; kingdom Viridiplantae; phylum Streptophyta; class Magnoliopsida; order Solanales; family Solanaceae; genus Nicotiana; species Nicotiana sylvestris. The sequence goes on along the minus strand of NC_091059.1, from coordinate 86,723,534 downwards.
TGCAGCCACCTATTCGCCCGAAAGGTTAGCCGAGATTTATATCAGGGAGATTGTTCGCCTTCATGGGGTGCCACTATCTATCATTTTGGATGGGGGTACACAGTTTACCTCGCATTTCTGGAGAGCGATTCAGCGAGAGTTGGGCACCCAGGTTGAGTTGAGTACAACATTTCATCCCCAGACGGACGGTCAGTCCGAGAGGACTATTCAGATTCTTGAGGACATGCTCCGAGCCTGTGTCATTGATTTTGGAGGCTCGTGGGACCAGTTTTTGCCTTTAGCAGAGTTCGCCTACAACAACAGCTACCAGTCCAGCATTCAGATGGCTCCGTATGAGGCGTTGTATGGTAGGCGATATCGGTCTCTAGTTGGATGGTTTGAGCCGGGAGAGGCTCGATTATTGGGTACAGATCTGGTTCAGGAAGCCTTGGACAAGGTCAGGATTATTCAGGATAGACTTCGTACAGCTCAGTCCAGACAGAAGAGTTATGCAGACCGCAAGGTCAGAGATGTTGCTTTCATGGTTGGTGAGCGGGTATTGCTCCGTGTATCGCCTATGAAGGGCGTGATGAGATTTGGGAAGAAGGGCAAGCTCAGCCCTAGGTTCATCGGTCCATTTGAGATTCTTGATCGTGTGGGAGAGGTGGCTTATAGACTTGCCTTGCCACCTAGCTTGTCAGCTGTGCATCCCGTGTTTCATGTATCTATGCTCCGGAAGTATCGCGGAGATCCATCGCACGTGTTAGATTTCAGCACTGTCCAATTGGACAAGGATCTGTCATATGAGGAGGAGCCGGTGGCTATTCTAGACCGGCAGGTTCGACAGTTGAGGTCGAAGAGTTTTCCTTCGGTGCGTGTTCAGTGGAGAGGTCAGCCTCCTGAGGCATCGACCTGGGAGTCCGAGTCCGATATGCGGAGCCGTTATCCTCATTTATTTCCCGACTCAGGGACTTCTTTCTTTTGTCCCTTCAAGGACGAACGATTGTTTTAGATGTGGAGAATGTGACGACCCGAAGGGTCATCACCGTAGTTCTTCCTTGTTCCGCGCTTTCGAGGCCTTGAAAACCTTGCTTTTAGTTGCCTCGATTGGCGTGCGCAGTTCGAGCGCGTAGCCGGAAAGTTTTTATGTTAGAATATGTGAATTATGTGAAACATTTGATGAATTTTGGTATTAATATGCATAATGTTGACTTCGGTCAACATTTTGGGTAAACGGACCCGGACCTGTGATTCGACGGTCCCGGAGGGTCCGTAGAAAAATATGGGACTTGGGCGTGTGCCCGGAATCAAATTCTGAGGTCCCAAGCCCGAGAAATGAATTTTTGAAAGAAATTGTTTTTCTGAAATTTGATATGAAAATTTGAAATGAAAAGGAGTTAGAAAATATAGGTATCGGGCTCGTATTTTGGTTCCGACGCCCGGTACAAGTCTTAAATATGTGTTAAGCACTATCTGTAAAGTTTGGCTAAAAACGGACGTCATATGACGTGTTTCGGACTAAAAATGGAGAATTTGAGTTATGAAAGTTGAAGAAAGAAAATCATGTGTTTGAGGCTTGATCCTATGTATATGATGTTATTTTGGCGATTTGATCGCACGAGTAAGTCCGTAAGATGTTTTTAAGGTTGTGTGCATGTTTGGTTTGGAGCCCCGAGGGCTCGGGTGAGTTTTGAATGGGGCCTGGGAGGTCTTAGACTTAGAAAAAAATATACAGGTTCAGATGTTGCAGGCCCAGCGCGGCCGCGGCCATTTCCGCGCAGTCCGCGCTGGCAGCCACGCGACCGCGGTGCTTTTCTGTGCGGTCCGCGTGGTGGGGTTCAGAGGGTCGACCAGCATGGCCGCGCACCAAATCAGTGCGGTCCGCACTGGGTGGATTCAGAGAGAGCCCACTTCTCTCCCACTCGGCGCGGCCGCAACACATTTTTGTGCGGTCCGCGCCAGGTCCTCAGAAAGGTATACAAGTTCGGAAAATCTCAGTCATTTTTCACTTTTCAAAAACCCAAAACCTAAGAGGCGATTTTCCAAACAACTTTTCTTCTCCAAAACGATTGGTAAGTGATTTCTAACTTAATTTCTTTATTCCTTAACATCTTTTAACATAATTTCAACTTCAAATCAAAGATTTTCATGGGGAAAATTGGGTGTTTTGGGTAGAACCTAGGTTTTCTACAAATTGAGAAGTTGGACCTCAATTTGGGGTCCGATTTAAAAACAAATCATATATTTGGATTCATGGGGGAATGGGTAACCGGGTTTTGGTCCGAACCTCGAGTTTCGACCACGTGGGTCCGGGGGTATTTTTGACCTTTTTGGGAAAAACCTTGAAAAATCTATTTTCATGCATTGGGGATGATTCATTTAGTAATTATTAATGTGATTAAGTAACTTATGACTAGATTCGAGCGGATTGGTGGTGGAATCAAGAGGTAAAGCTATACTAGAAGCATGAGTTGAGTTTGGAGCATTCGAGGTAAGTGTTTGTTCTAACTTTGGCTTGAGGGAATAGGATTAGGATGATATTTGCTACTTGCTAATATGGAGTACGGTGTATAGGCATGGTGACGATTATCTATGCACCGGAGTCTAGCATGACCGTGAGTCTTGATTGCTTTTAATTCGAATAATGTGACACAAGCTCCTTGTTTATTTGATGAGTTTCATATAATGTGAACGATTGAGGTAAAAATTGTGATTGGTGTACTTTTTGAGCGTTAGCTCGCACATGAATGTGTTAGTTGAGGAAGAATGGATTTAAAAAGGAGAATATGTTGTGAATACTCCCTTGCCGGGATGTGTAGACTGATATATATATTCTCCATTGTCGGGATATTTTGGGCTGTTAGATGTACCCTTGCCGGGTTAAAGGTATTGAGTTGTTATTCTCCCCTGAAGGGGTCTACTATATGAAGTCAGATATTATGAACTATATTATGGGATCGTGTGGCACACCGTCCACTTATATATGATATTATGGGATCGTGTGGTACGCCGTCCACTTATATATGATATTATGGGATCGTGTGGCACGCCATCCACTTATATATGATATTATGGGATCGTGTGGCACGCCGTTCACTTATATATATGATATTATGGGATCGTGTGGCACGCCGTCCACTTATATATGATATTATGGGATCGTGTGGCACGTCGTCCACTTATATATATATATATACATCATGGGAACCGGAGTCTCTTCTGCTTATTTCCGATATTTCATTTTTATCTGTTACTCCCCGATAGCATGTCCCCTCCCAGTTTTACTTTGTATTATCTTGTTATTGTTTTCTTGCACTTGTTGTATATATATCTGTACAGGTTAATTGTGGTAGGTACTGTCTAGCCTCGTCACTACTTCGTCGGGGTTAGGCCAGGCACTTACCAGCACATGGGGTCGGTTGTGCTGATGCTACACTCTGTGCATTTTTGGTGCACAGATCAGGGAGCAGCTTACGGACCGCAGCAGTAGGACTTATGGGAGCTATCTTCAGTCCAGGGACTCTCGAGGTAGCCTAGCTGGCGTTCGCAGATCGAAGTCCCTTTCCATGTTTTTCGTTTGTTCATCTTGTATCAGACAAACATGATGTATTTCCTTTCAAACATTGTTTGTAGTATTCTGTAGTAGTCCGTGAACTAGTGACACCAGACTCTGGGTAGCATTTTGGTTCAAACTTCCGCACTTTTGGTTTTCAGTTGCTTTATATTTAAAGTCTTCCGCTTAAATCTTGTCTCGTTTATTATATTGTTTGAGAGAAAGCAGGAAAGGTATTTTAAATATTTGGCTTGCCTAGCTCCGATAGTAGGCGCCATCACGACACCCGATGGTGGGAAATCCGGGTCGTGACAGATAAAATGGGAGCGGGTAGTATGCCTACTACAAGATATGATGGAATGGGAGCGGGTGGTACGCCTACCGCAAGATATGATGAAATGGGAGCGGGTGGTACGCCTACCACAAGATAAGATAAAATGGGAGCGGGTGGTACGCCTACCACGAGGTTTGATGAAATGGGAGCGGGTGGTACGCCTACTACGAGATTTAATGAAATGGGAGCGGGTGGTACGCCTACCACAAGATATGAGAAATGAGATCGGGTTGCACGCCTACAACAAGATGTAAACTGAAAGTGAAATTTGTCTTTATTTTCCTTATCCTTGTTAGAAGTTAAATTTTGGTTTCCTTTTTATTTTATTGAGATTCTGCCTTATCTGTTATTCCCCGAAGCATGTTTCACCTCCCCAGTTTTAATTGTTTGTTTCCGTCTATCTTTCCGCTGTATAAATATACATAACTGCACAGGTTTATCTGGAGTCTGGTCCTAGCCTCGTCACTACCTCGCCGGGGTTAGGCCAGACACTTACCAGCACATGGGGTCGGTTGTGCTGATGCTACACTCTGCACTTATGTGCAGATACAGGAGCAGCGCTTGGTCAGCAGCGGTAGGGGAGCCAGCCTTCAGTCCATCGAGACACCGAGGTAGCCCTGCAAGCGTCCGCACGCCCGACGTCTCTTCTATCCATTTAGATATTCTGTTTTCTTTTGTATCCGAGACAGACTATACTTCCTTTTTCAGACACTTGTATGTAGCAATCCTAGTTAGTCTGTGAATGTTGTGACACCAGTTTCTGGGTAGAGATATATGTTGGATTTTTCTTCATATCGGTTTTGGTATAATATTTATCTAAGTCTTCCGCTTAAATTTCATCTTTCATCATTATATAAATGCCGATTACCTGCTAATGTAACTAGTTAAAAAGGCTAAAATGAAAGAGGTTGAATTTTCCTCAGTTCGTGGCTTGCCTAGCTTCTATGAGTAGGTGCCATCACGACTCCCGAGGATGAAAAATTCGGGTCGTGACAACAGTCGAATACACTCAAATACAACAACTAATTAGCTGAACTTTCCTGATTCACACCACTATTTGCTACTGTATTCATGAATATAATAGCTTAAATACATCAAATACATCTTATAACCACAAAAAATATATCTATAATCCGTAATATAGCAAATGGTATCTATAGATAACTAATTACTACTAAAAAATAATGCTTTATGAAAATTTCTCTTTTTACAACATCGACATAGTTTACAAAGGAAAAAATCAGTTAGGCATAATTTACGCCACGTGCAATAAACAATTTTGTCAAGTCAAATGTGGAGGGTGTTTGTTTTAAGTTCTTTTTAGTTTTTTTTCGGTATTTGACAAAGTTAAAAAATACTTAAAATAAATTAAAATCATTTAAAACAAGTCAAAAAAAAAGTTGGGCAACCTCAACTTATTACCTTTTGGTTTAAAAATTATTTATGCCGAAAAATCACTTTTTTCGAGCCAATTCAAACGGACTCGTAATCTTCGCTATTCTAAATCCAGTCATGAGTCAACAGCTTGTCTACGATTATCCGAATCTCAAATTAGTGAAGATGAGTGATTGTGTTATTAGAAAATAAGAGTTGTTGGAAGTTGGAACATAGACTAGCTATACATGGAATTTTTTTAAATATTGATGGCCGTGATGTTGGAATATATACTATTAATCATGCTTTAGGTTTAGATATATTGTTTATTATGAAACAATTGTTTATTCAGTTTTAATAAAGTTTTAGATAGATCGTATGTTAGTCTGTGTCCTTTGCTTATATAGTAGATGATTTAGTGTATAGAGTTTAGCTTATACATGGAAGATTAAATCATCAGTTCCTATAAGTATAAAGTTTGACTTCACAATCTAATGATGGAATTTGACAAACAATCATGAATGATTGTAACACAAGATTAAATATAATTTATCTTGATTATGGGAATGGTTTAATTCCAACTTCTTGTGCTAGTATATTTTGTATGTATTGAATGGACCAAGTAGAGATAAGTATTTTATACTGACTTAATAAAATAAACTCTCTGGCCATTAAATGTACTTATACTCTTAATCTTGATATAATTATTATTAGTTGTGTACATTATTATTATTTTGATTTATTAAAAGGCGAGATTCTTTCATGGATCAATATGCCTGATAAATTGGATAATAATAATAATGTACATTGGCGAAATAATAGTTAGTTGATGGAATCCATGTCTCGGTTTAGAGATTGATGATACACCTTTATGAAAGTTTATAAGTTTTCATGTGTAGACCCGACCAGCGAATTTTGTATCCGACACATGAAATAAATTAAGCGAAAGTCTAAAGGAAATAATTAATAAATTAAATCGTCAGTAATTTAATTTAATTGATTAGTATCTGAATCTTAACATGGGGAGTTAAATAAGATCTAATGGATGAAATTCAAAATTGAATAAGGAGTGCAATTACGAATTTTTAGTGGAATAATTCGTAATTAATTATGGTGGATATTAATTTCGAAAATTACAAATCAATTCCATAATTGGAAGCCTTGTTAATTAAATTCTGTGGTCCCTATTGTGCCTAAATAATAGGAAATAAATGAATCCTTTTTTCTGGTGGAAAAGAAAACCCAACAGGTTATGGAAAAGGGTTTTAACCCTTAACACTTATGCTATAATTATACATAAGGTTTCCACCTAGAGGAATGAGCACATGGTGGCCGTATTTCAGCCCATTTTCCTTAGAAAATTTCGCCCACACGAAATTGCTATTTTTGGGTATTATTTGGGTAACACAGTAGAAGACTGTGGTACGTTCGGAGATCGTGATCACGCGAATGACGGAGAATTCATTGAGTTGCTGTGGAATTGAAAGCTCACGTGATAAAGGAGCTTTGTTCATGCTTCAAGAGGTAACCCGTGAAATTTCGTTTATGCTAGTTGTCTAGATTACATGTAATTTTGATACTTGGATTGCTTCCACTGCTTATTATAATCCATCAGTTGGTATCAGAGCCCACTCACATCTAATTAGATAACTAAGTTTTTCCTGAAACAAGAATATCGTGTTTATGTGCGTTTTTTAATTACATGTATGTGTTATTTTCTGAAAAACTGCACTACTGTTTTATGAATTAACTGTGCAAAATTTTTGGATTATTCTTGTAATCATGAGATATTTGGTCTTTTAATTGATATTTGATTGAGATTATCTGAATTTTTTTGGTAAACCCTAGAAAAACGCAAAACCTGATTTTGACTGAATTGCCGGTATTTTCAGAGGTCAGAAAACTTGATGGACTCCGATTGAGCTGAAATTTGGTGGGTCCATCGGAAACGACGCGGTGAGAAAAACTCACTTTTTTGCAGTGAATCATGGTGTTTTTCGGTGTTTTGAGGTCGTTTGGACTGTGTTTTAGACGTTTTTCTATTTCGTGAAAATTATTTCTTGATAATTTTAATTCATTTTTAATTCAATGGTGGTGGGGTGACTCCCCATGGTCTCCATGATTAAATACTTGTCATATAATTGGTTTACACATTTGCTATTAGTAAATAGACGTGTTGTTGTATTAATTAAATTCAATAATAGAGGTGTAGGATTTTATTGACTAGGTTTTACAAGGTATAATTGATATTGTGTGATGATATAATTATTTTGTAAGAAAGTGAAATCCTCTATTTGATATCCTGGATGACTAATGATTGGATCGTTTGGCATATTTGTACATAAAAAACTTTCTCAAATTTTAGTTTATGTTTTCATGCCCTACGTGATTACTAGTCTTGGATTTTCGATGAAAATTTTGTTCTCTGGTTGGAGGATGTAATTAAGTGATATATGACGGTATTTTATATGAGTTTTATATTATTGGCATGACTTTTAAGCTGTGGTCCATAATCTGCCATAAAATAATTTTATGAGCTACATGTATCTTCACTCGTAAATTAAAAATTCTGTGAGTAATAAATAGTTACCACTAAAGTGGTTTGTTTATTTGAACTCATGAATTTTTTTTAATAAATTTGTACATGTGAAATTGTGTCTATTCATGGATTGAACATTATGATTAATAAGTAGGATCCACAAAATGGTCTATTTATTTGAGTTATTAAAATCTGCTTAATGTACTATGTGAAAATTATCCTTGATAAATCTATATTAGTGGTGGAAGTTCTTAACTTGAAAAAGAGTTTTATCTTTGGGTACTAGTGATACCAACTCCACCCATGAGAAGAGATATTAAGTTTTTCGCCGAACAGGAGAAAATATAATATCTTAGGTTCTTGTGTATTTAATAAAAGGATAATTTATTGCAAAAGGAGATATTATGTATCCTAGAAATAGGAAGAACAAAATATATGCCTTGAGCTCATAGTATAATTATAAGGAGAATGGAAATCAATATCATTTTAATTTTAATTCATGAAACTACTTAAAACAATTATTCTCCGAGTTTGGTTACAGGCTGGTGGTCATGAATTTGACGGACTCCAATTGACCTAAAACTTGGTAGGTTCATAAAAAACGATCTAGTGAGAAAAAATCACTGCTAAGCAGTGAATCATGTTCTTTTCGGCATTTTTAGGTCGTTTAGATAGTTTTTCAAGCAGTTTATTAAATTGAATTTGTTATAAATATGAAAAATTATTCTTTATATATCAGCTATATTTGTGTTAAATCTGAAACATGTTGATTTAACTTATGATATATAGCAAGAATGCAAATCACATGGATTTAATCCTAACTACGCCAAAAATAATTTATTCGAATTTGGTCAAGTTTTTGGTATTCGTGAATTTCACGATCTCCAAATGACCTGAAATTCGATAGGATCATTGGAAACAATCAGTTAAGAAGAACTCAGTGCTATGCAGTGAATCACATCGTATTTTGACGATTCGAGATCGTTTAGATGAGTTGTTTGGAGGTTTGACGGATTAAAATGTGATTTACATACGAAAAGTAATTATTTCTATCATTTTATTTATGTTTAATCTGTAACATGATAACGCATGGTGATTTGACATGAATAGGTATATGATAAAAATGTAGGTCATATTTTAAATTATTAAAAAAATGCTTAAAATGGTAATTTTTCAAATTTGTTTGCAATTTTTGGAGATTGTGATTTTAACGATCTCCGATTGATCTAAAATTTGGTAGGTTTATCAAAAATACCCAGTGAACAATACTCACTGCTATGTAGTGAAAAATGCTAATTTTAGCATTTTAAGACTATTTAAATTGGGTATTGAGCATTTTTTTAATTATGAAACGTAATCCTTAGAGAAAGGTTCGTGATTGTGATAAGTGGTGAAAGGAATTAACTCCTATGGTCTCCATTTTTTTATTTATAGTAAAATAATAAATTTACGCGTTAAAATTAGGTCTTCCTCCATCGGATAAATTTATTATGAACTCACTGGATATAGTTATTAGTTATTGATAACCTGTATTAACTCTCTATCTGAGTTGAAAGAGTTGAATCAATTTTGTAACTCAAATACAATCATGATTAAGTGGTGATAGAAACATGTTTCTATGGTCTTCCACTATTAATTTTAAGTGAGTAATAAGTTTACGCGTTGACTTTAGGTCTTCCTCCATATCGGATAAACTTATTGTAAGCTCACTAGGTGAAATACTAGTAACTGATATCGTGTACTTACTCTCCATATGAGTATACATATTGGATCAATGGAACTAGAGCTATTAATTATGATGTTCACTTGACTTAAATTAATAGTATACTCTCCATCTAAGTTGGGTCTGTTTTAATTATTGGAGTGAATAATCTGGCATTTTATATGTATGTTGCATGAGTAGTTCTTTTCCTATCGAAATTGCTATTCAAGATGCATGACATATATGTGTAGTGTGTTTAAAATTATTGTACTAAAATGTTATATACAATTGACTGAAAATAATAGTATACTCTCCATCTGAGTCGGTTCTATTTATTTTTGGATTGTATAATTCTTGCATTATATAATTGTGATGACCCAGCCAGTCGTCTCATGAGTTACTGCTCTATTTCCCCCATTTCTGCTTCTTTATGTTTTGTTATCCGTGTTTTATGTGATCAGATTGATCAGTTTGAGTTTCGAAGAGGATTTGGTAAGAAATGAGACACTTAATCTCTTTTAAGAAGGTTTAAGTTGGAAAAGTCAACTGGATGTTGACTAATGTGTTAGAGAGCTAGGATGTGAGTTCCGATGGTTCGGTTAGCTTCGGGATGTGATTTATGGCTTAGGAGCGTGATCAAAATTAGTTTTGGAGGTTCGGAGTAGAATTATGCTTGAATTGGCGAAGTTGATATTTTGGCGATTTCTGGTTGATAGGTGAGATTTTTGATATAAGTGTCGGAATGGAATTCCGAGAGTTTCAATAGCTTCGTTATGTCATTTGGGACGTGTGTGCAAAATTTCAGGTCATTCGGACGTGGTTTGGTTGGGTTTTTGATCAAAAGCGTGTTTTGGAAGATTTTAGAAACTTAGGCTTGAATTAGATGAGTTTTGGGTAATTTGATGTTGTTTGAGGTATTTTTGATGATTGGACCAAGTTTGAATAAGGTATTGGGTCATGTTTGTTCTTTTGGTTGAGGTCACGGGAGCCTCGGGGTGATTTCGGATGGTTAACGGGAAGAATTGGGACTTAAGAGATTTAAGAAAATTGCTGCTTCTGGTATTTTCGCACCTGCGGCTTGGCCTTGAACCATTTTCCCTTGAAACTTGAACTGTCTTCCTTCGAAACTGCTTTCCCGTGAAACTCGAGTTGTCTTCCTTCAACACTGCTTTCCCTAGAAACTTGAGTTGTCTTCCCTTGTTCTCCAGGTGGGCGCCTGATTACAACAAAACAGACAAGACAAAAGAAATTTTTTCTACCCCAGTTTGCACTAGGAAGATTTGTGAGTTGTTAGCAAAATTGTAAACCACTTATACTATTGACGCAATGATGAGAGTAAACTAAAGAATAGACTAGGAAAACTATAAACTAAGCTTGACTAAAGTAAAAATTGACCCTATTCTCAAGGCGGGACCCCCTGATTTCAGGAAAACTAAACATTGATAATTTTAAGAAAACTAAAAAAATGACCCCCCTTTTTTTTCAAATTTAGACTTCCTCTTCTTTTTTTTCCAAAATATCCTAGGAGAAAATTCGTCAGACTAGGTTTTCTATCTTAGGAGAAAGATTCATCAGACTAAGACGTCAATCCTAGGAGAAAATTTATCAGACTAGGTCATTTTCTTTTTTTTTTTGTTTTTCTTTTGGTATCTTAGGAGAAAGATTCATCAAACTAAGACGTTTGCCTAGGGGAAAATTCATCAGACTAGGTTTTCTATCTTAGGAGAAAAATTCATCAGACTAAGATCTTGATCCTAGGAGAAGATTCATCTGACTAGGTTTTCTATCTTAGGAGAAAAATTCATCAGACTAAGACATCTATCCTAGGAGAAAGTTCATCAGACTAGGTTTTCTATCTTAGGAGAAAAATTCATCAGACTAAGATTTTGATCCTAGGAGAAAATTCATCAGACTAGGTTTTCTATCTTAGGAGAAAGATTCATCAGACTAAGACGTTTATCCTAGGAGAAAATTCATGAGACTAGGTTTTGATCCTAGGAGAAATTCATCAGACTAGGTTTTCTATCTTAGGAGAAAAATTCATCAGACTAAAATTTCTAACCTATGAGAAAATTCATCAGACAAGGTTTCTTATCTTAGGAGAAAAATTCATTAGACTAAGATTTTTTTTTTTGGAGAAAAAATCCATCAAACTAGGACTTTTTATCCTAGGAGGAAAAAACGTGAAGATCAATGGCAAGATTTTATGCACAATAGCAAGACAAATAAAGGCAAAGATTTGAGAAACTTCCCTTTACCGACTCTTTTTTTTTTTTTATATTTTGTTTTGTTGTTTTGTTTTCTTTTTCTTTTGTTTTTTTCCCTTTTTTTTGAATCACTTTCCTTGCACTGCTTTGTTCCTGTGTCACACAAAGAAAACTTTGTCAGTTTTTAAAAGGTGGTGGTCGGTTTGTGGCCTTGAGTCTTGAGCAGCTTGGCTTTTGCTCGATCAACTTGAGTTGGCTTCAAGAGACTTTTGCTCTGCATCAACCCTAATTGTTTCACACCCGGTACCATTGTATTTCTGGCTCAATCAGCATTATCCCAACTGGAGATCTTTTCTTAGATGATCTTTTCTGATATCTTGAATGACTTCTTGCTTTTGAGAAATTTGTCTGTCAGAACCCTTGTCAGAGAGAATCACCAGTTATCTTCCTTGAGCCAAGTAGACTGATAAGAGCCTTTTTTGGGGAGCCTTTGCATGAATACTCAAGGTATATTGACAATAACAACTGGGTGCAGGCCAAATTTACTTTATGCAACTGAAAAACTGGTAGCAGATTTTGAAATCTTTTCTTGCTTGTTTTGACAAGGACTGACTCAAAGTGAAGGACACAAATAACGCAAAGCAACAAGTATTAACAAAAAATGCCCCTGTCGGAAGGACAGAAGGAAGAGTTTTTTTTTTATTTCTTTTCTTTTTTCCCAATAACTAGCCTTAATGGTCATGACATGCATTTTGGACTTAGTGGATGATCTATCAAACTAATTCACTCTTCCCTTTTACTATTCTTATGACCTTTGAAGTCGGGCTTGTTTATGTCGATTCTTCGCACCAGCTTTATGACTCACTTTTCGATTAGTGGTGCCCTGAGGAGTTTTCAACAACAAGTCTCTCTCATTTATTCATCTCTGCTTACCATCGCCTTACAATGCCCGTGAGGGTTTTCACTATCAGACTCTCTCATTTTTCTTTTTCTTTCCCTCTTTTTTGAGCAACTCGACGATGTTCTACGTCGTGTGACAACTGTTGCTTATTGCATGCATCTCTTGGCATTCTTGAAGGCATATTGGGAGGTCTTTATTTGGAAGGTTTTTGGATAGGGTTGGAAAGAAAGGTTGGCATGAAGGCTCAAAATAAACTCAAAATGAGGGGTTGTAGACTTACAACTTTTGGAATCGACTCTTTCAAAAAATGAAATAAAATCTTTGCCCCAGTTTCAGATGCTGGGGATTTTTGGATTTTTCTATTTTTTCTATTTTTTTTCTTTTTCTTCTAAATTCTTATTTGGTTGGACCGAACCGTGAGGCTACCTACGTATCCTTATTTTTTAAGGAATCAGGTCAAACGTAGTTCAAACATCTGACCTAAACTATTTTTCCCTTTTCTTTTTTTTGTTTGCCCCAGCTTCTATTTTTGAGGGCATGGACCTTTGATAATTCTTTTTATTCTTTTTTATTCTTTTTTTTTTCCTGAACTTTCTAAGAATTGCCCCAATTTGTACTTTTGAGACATGGATTTTTTTTGACTCTAAACTTGATTCCAAAAGAAGGTAGTCAAAGAAAAATAACACAGGCTCAAAAGGGGTAGCAAAGGATATAAAGTATTTGCGTAGCAGAAAAAGGGCCTCCCAACCTCAAGAACGTCAAACATGACATCTTTCGCGATCACAACATTGACGAGCATGTCTGTCTTCTTGGTGTGCCGTAGTCACAAGACATTTTTCATCCCTTAGTGACAAACTTTTACAACAAACATCAATTGATTAAACATCCTCAAGCCCGATTTTCACAATGATTTGAAGGTGAATTTTACTCGACCTTAGTTCCAAAGTATTCCAACTCTTTATTCATCCTCAAAAGTATTTTTTTTAGTTATCGGATTCCAGATTAAATCAGTTCCTAAGATCTAGCCAAAATTTCCGCATGCATGTCATTAGAACTAGCGAGAAAAGAACTAGGAACATAATGACACAAAAGGACAAACTGTATTTTATTGAGTAAAGGATGAAAGGGTTTTACAACTAAACAAGCAACCTAAAATACAAGTTACAACCCTAAAATAACCCGAATAATGAAAATAGCAACAGAACAGACAGACAAGACTCACACAAACAGAATGGAGGGATAGAAGGGTTTGACTCAATAAAATAAATAAATCTGGATCACAACTCTGAAATAACCCAGATAATATAAAAACATCAAAACAAGCTACCAAGATTTCTTCCTAGTGAGGAGGGAATGATTTTTCAATTGCTAGGCTTGACATTTAGCCACAAATTTGCTCATCAGAATCAGCAGAGCCTTCTCCAATTTCAACATCATTAACTTCAGTTAGCAAGTTTCCGAGAGGATTCTCATACTCCATGTCACTAGGCATCATCCCCACAAAGTGTGCATCATGATGTGCAGGTAAAGGATTCTGTGCGACATTTTGGGTGTCATTACCTTGGATCACAATCATGTTTTCCTGGATCATCCTTTCTATTTCTCTTTTCAAATCCTGACAGCTTTCAACATTGTGCCCCTGGTCATTGGAATGGTATTCACACCTTTTAGAAAGGTCAAAGCTTCTTGCACGTGGGTCCACATGATTTGGAGGAATAGGTGCAATCATGTCATAATGCTTTAACTTCTCAAATAAGCTTGCATAGGACTCTCGTATTGGTGTAAAATTATCTTCCAACCTTTGTTCCCCTTTATAACTCTGGCTTGGATGTGGGTTATAGGGCACCTAAAAATTTTGTGGAGGCTGTTGGAGATTTTATGGTGCTCATGCTCGCCTTCTGGGGTGTTTTGGTGGCTGGACAACATACTGAGGTGGAACGATAGAGTATTGAGGTTTCTGAGGTGGATAATACTGCTCAGGGGAGTCATGGAAAACTTGAGGAGGTTGCTCATGCCTTCGAAATGTTCTCTTGGGACCTCTTCTCGACCCTGATGTCATCATGATTTCTTCAACCTTCTCATTTGTGTCACTAAAATTATCAAACTCAACCCGGACAGCGTGAGTTGCGGCTTTAAAAACTGCTTGACTTATAATTTTGCCTGTCTTAAGACCATTCTCTACCATTTCTCCCATTTTGATTGCTTCCGAGAAGGATTTGCCCAATGCGAACATCATGTTTTGAAAATAATCTGGCTCTTGAGCGTGAAGGAAGACAGTGATTAGCTCGTGGTCATCCATGGGTGGCTTGACTCTAGCTGCTTGCTCTCTCCATTTAATGGCATATTCCATGAAAATTTCAGTTGGTTTCTTCTTCAAGTTTGAAAGGGAATTGCGGTCTGGGGCAATGTCAATGTTGTATTGGAACTGTTTGACAAAGGCCTGTGCCATGTCATCCCAGACATACCAGCGAGACGTGTCTTGATCCATAAACCATTCAGAGGCTACTCCCGTAAGGCTTTCCCCAAAATAAGCCATCAACAATTCTTCATTTCTTCCCGCACCTCTCAGTTGATTGCAGTACCTTTTCAGGTGGGCTATGGGATCTCCATGTCCATCATACTTTTCAAATTTGGGAGCCTTGAAACCAGGCGGCAAGTGGACATCAGGGAACATACATAGATCTTTGAAGGCAATACATTTTTGACCGGCCAACCCTTGCATGTTTTTCAACCGTTGTTCTAAGCTTTTCACTCTTTGGGTCATTTCTTCCTGTACCATCTTTCGGGCAGCCTTCTCAATGTTTGCAGGAAGATCAAACGAGTACGAGTGGTAATTAGGAGAGTGGTACTGCTCTTGCTGTGTAGTAAATTGTGACTCATGACGAGGCTGTCCTTGACCACTGGCCCACGCTTGACACATTTTGGTCATTTGCTGTTTCAGTATTCTATTTTTCTCAAACACATTAGACTCTTGTTGAACCCTCTGACCCTGAGTCTCTTGAGCACTTGTAACAGCTTCGATGTCAGTTATCATTTTTCCTTGGATCTTGTGTTTCCAGATTACCACAAACCGACCACTTCAACTTTATTTACAATTCAAAACAAAACATGTTAGAATGGACTCAGTCGGTCCTTATTATTATCAATATTTTTCATTTTTTTTTTCATTTTTTCTTATTTTTCTTTTCAATGGTTGATCGAACCTGATGTGGGTTGCCTACGTATCATGTGGGAACATGAATCAGATCTTGCATAGTTCGGGAAAATCATGAATAAAGTAAATAAACTAACTTTTCTTTTTGAGTTTTTTATTTTATTTTTTCAAAAGAAAGACTTATAAAGAAGAAAGGGAATATTTTTGGATTTTGATTTTTCTTCAGCATTTTTGCAAAGAAAGACTTCTAAAGAAGTAAGATTTTTTTTTGAATTTGTTTTTCTGGAATTTCGAAAGAAAAACTTCTAAAGAAGAAAGAAATATTTTTGGATTTTTATTTTGAATTTATGAAAGAAATGCTTCTAAAAAAAGAAAATATTTTTGAATTTTGAATTTTCTTTTCAATTTTTGTATATTTTTTTTAAAAAAACAATTAGAGTCTAAAAAAAGGCTATCTAAAGAAGCAAGTAATGGAAAATATTTTTGGATTTTTTGAAAATTGGGGTATAAAAAAAGACTTTTCTAGAGAGGAAGTAAAGGAAAATATTTTTGGATTTTTTGAAAATTATGGGCCGGAACCAATGAGGTTTGCCTACGTATCTCACATCCGGTGAAAATCAGACTCGCGTAGTTCGCCCATTTTTTACGGAACAGAAAAATATGACTTATTTTGAAACGACTTTTCTCTTCTTTTTTTTTCAAAATTTCAACAGAATTTTAGGGTAATTCAAATACCTACCTCTCACTTTTTTTTTTTGATTTTCATTTTTATTGATTTTCTTTCCCTATTCTAGAAGCCAGTCAGCATGCAAGCCGAAATAGACAGATACGCAAGTAGCACGTAAGATGCATCAGGATGGTCTTTTCATTTCGGGTACACCTATCCTAGACAGACTCAACCCCTGTGTTGACTCTCCAAAGTCAAATGCACATGATGCAAACAAACGTTCCTACTAGGGATCCGGCATGAGACTGAGTTATTCTAGGTTCAAAACCTGGGTATATGTTCTAAACTGTGTACCCGAGCGGACAACTCGAGCTGAGGAGGGGGCTACGTACCGGGAACCAAAAGGCCATCCGGCTTAGTAACTTATCCGAGCCTCTTTCTTATTTCAAGGTATGACACTAACAGAATAGAGAGTCTCGACCAGCGAGCACATCCCCGAAGATGAGAAGAGAAGAGTTTCGTAGCAGTTTATATATAGTTCAGATAATATCAAAGCGGTAAAAGCCTCATTTAATACATTAGGCCCAAGTATGTAATAAAATCAGATAACTGATAAAGTCAAATACAACAATTCATCTAAGCTCGAATTCTGAACCCTGAACCAGAGATTCTATGTTGTTGTCCCCAGCAGAGTCGTCAGAGTTGTCTCACCTCCTTTTTCTTATACCCCCGAGAAGGGTATAAGTAGGGAGTTTTTTTCCAACTTAAAGTGACAATTGAAACGGAATTAAATTTAAAAGATTCAGAGTCGTCACTTGGGAGATTTATGGTGTCCCAAGTCACCGGTTCCAATCCCGAATCGACGAAAAGATTGACTCTGTTTAACAGTCCGCGAACACAGAAATCCGGGTAAGAAATTCTATTAACCCGGGAGAAGGTGTTAGGCATTCCCGAGTTACGTGGTTCTAGCACGGTCGCTCAACTGTTATATTCGGCTTAATTGTCTGATTTTAAACAATTCCGAACCTATGTGCAAATTTTAATTTTAACCGCTTTTATTCATTTCTACAGAAAATTGCAACGTTATTAAAACACGTCTCGAACCACGTCACATAAATGCACCCATGATTTTGACATATTTTAACATCGTTGAGATTTGAATTTGGGTCACATAAATGCGCATCTGAGTTTAGGAAGGTAAGTTATTAAAATAATGCGCCTAAAGCAACTACGCGTTCATGATTTCCATTATCCTAAGATTTGGGACTCTTGCAAGGTTCGGGTATTATGAAATTGACATAGTGAAGGAAATGCTTGATTTAACTAAAAATTATGAACAATATCAATTGTGCTAATCACTAGCCAAAGATAAAGCAAAACTACAATTAATTCTTAGAATTAGTCATGCTAATAGTAGTGAAAGAAACTATAAACCTTTAATCATACCTTTCGCTAACAAGAACGTCCAGTATAGAAGATGAAAATTAAACTAATAAATTATTCTCAAAGCTCATTCTTTCTTCCATTATCAAATTGTTTAAATCTTAGAGATACTAAATAATACTAGAACGAAAAAAATAGAAGGCTATGGAATTGCTTAAATAAAGCACAAGTATAACACATATTCACTTAAACATTAAGTTAAAATAAGCTCAACAGTACATGGCATTAAGCTAAGTTCATATGAAACGACTAAACACACAAAAAAAAAAAGCAATAAAATACTTAAGTTAAAATAAGGCAAAAGGGCTAATAAGTCAAGGAAACAGTAGGACATGTAATTAAGGAGAAATAAATAAAACAACAATCTTGTTAAAAAAAAATAATAAAATAAAAGATGGACCTTTATATTATGAAATCTAATGCCAACCATTTTTGTAGCACAGGAGCTGTAAAAACTATTAACCAAAGTTTCGAACATATACCGCGAACCAAACCTCTCGAACCGCCCTTAACTGAGACCTCAAACCCAGAATCAGACAGTTTTTCCACCTCCTTATCGCTCAGATCGGGCATTTGAAACCTCAAACCCAAAGAATTTTGCTCAACTAACAGAAGCTTTAATCAATCAGAGAATATTTGAAATAATAATAGAGGCCCAAGGTGGTGATGTGGTGTGTTTCACATCGCTAAAAACCAGTGGTGTCTAATGGTGATTAATAGAAAAGGGAGCTATGAAGATGGTATTTTTTGAGAAAAAAGCTGCGGCTCTATGGATCTAAAATTGCTGGGTTACCTTTCTCCTCCAGTTGTTGCCTAATCTCTCTTTTTACAGCGGCTAGATTTTCAAGTTGATTTTTTGGAATCACTCTATGGTCTGTTACCGTTCGAAGTCAGGGGGTGGGCGTTCTTCTTAATTCCTTATTTTTGTTCCGAAAGAGATGAAAGCTCAAATGATTTTAAGAGGGGAGGGGCGTTTTTTGGTGTGTGTATATTTAGGTGTTAGGTACTATTATATAGGGGTAGAAATTAGCTTAGGGGTATGGGCCTAAGAATTATGGGCTTGAGAATTATGAGCTAAGTCCAAAATTGGGCCTAAAAATGGATTGCTCGAGCTCAAGTTTTATTCTTTCCTTGCGAACGAGATTAAAAATAGGATCTCATTTATTAATTAATTAATCCTACTATTAAAATAATTATTAAAATAAAACTAAACATTTAAACAAACCTATTTTTGGTATTTTCAAATATCATATTAAAATAAAAATACGATACTATTGTTTTGTATTTTTTAAGATTAAAAATGACTACAAAACATTAATAAACCTATTTTTGTAATTTTTATTTTCTTGTAATAAAATAAAAGTAAAAGAGTAAAAATGAGTTGAAATATTTACATGCTAAAATATGTAAAATCTTGGGGAGGGTCAAAAATCACATGTCTATAGTGACAATAATATACTTTGCATGAATGATTCTTTTCCCATCGAAATTTTTTATTCGAGATGCATGTATGTATGTAAATATTGAATGCAGTCTGAATTTTAATATTCAGTGTTTTGACTTATTATGATCTATTTAATGTTTTTATCTCAATTCTACGATAACTTTATGCAATTTGTCGTATTACTTGTTAAAAATTTCTTTTAGTGATAAGACATTAATTTAAAGGATGCAATATATGTACTTTTTGTTAGAAGGAATTTAATTCCGATTTCTGGGCAAAATAAGAGATGAATATTTGTTTTATTTTTCGAATAACTCTTGAGTTATTGAGCTTGATAACATTTTATCTCTTGTGGTACATGAATGCATGCCCTTATTATTGTATATTAATGTCTCTCCTGAACAGAACAATATTAGTCTACCTCATCAGAATATGTTCTTCAAAATTGAGTAAAACTTATCTGTGCACTTTTGTCTAAGTCATATTAATCTGGATAGGATTTCAAGTTGGTCAAGGATGGACCTTAAGGTTCATTGAAAGTAGAGGCATTATCAACTTGTAGATCTTGTTTGGAAGGAACTTTAACTAAAGGTTGTTTCCTTTCAAAAGAAAATAAAGCTAGTGATAAGTTAGAAGGAGACCCTTCTGATTTGTATGGTTAAATGAACACAATGGTAAGAGATAGTTTTGAGTATTTTTGTGACGTTCATAAATGATTACTCAAAATATTAATATATTTATTTGATGCACCGTAAGTCTTAATGAATTAAGTAATTCAAGATTTGAAGACTTGAAATGGAGAAGCACCAAAGAAATATATTAACTTACTGCAGTTTGATTGTAGTGACGAGCACCTCTCTAAAGAATTCTTTTGCTACTTATCAGAATAAAGGATTACATCTCAAGTGACTACACCGTAAACTCCATAATATAGTAGTATAGTAGAAATAAGAAATAAGTCTCTTTTGGACATGGATAGATTAATGACGTGTTATTCAGATTTGCCTTATTTGTTTTTGTAATAATTCTTGGAAACTGCAAATTACATTCTGAATTTAGTTCCTTCTAAGTTAGTACCTGGGATATCTATAGAACAGTGGACTGAATGTAAGCTCAGTCCGTGACATGTTCAGATATATGATTGTCCCGCATATGTGCTGAAAGGGAAAGCAGATATGTAAGTTGGAACTAAGAATGGATAGATGCATGTTTATTGAATATCCAAGAAAACGAATGGAGTTTTATTTTATTGTCCTAAAGAAAATAAGGCAATTGTTAAAACAAATGCATTTTTCTAGATAAGGACTGTTTAATAAAACATGTTCCTAGAAGTAAACTATTTTTACAGGAACTGTGCAAAAAAATAACTAGATGCTCAAGAACATCAAAACCCACACGTCGGAATTGACGTTCCATTGCATTTAAGTAGTGAGAGAAAGTTAATAGACATGATATGCCGGGGAGTGATGTTTGAACAATGAACGCTATTGTAGAAGACACTAATATTTCAATATCGTAAGGTAATGAAGGTAATATTAGTAGTACTTCGTCGTAGTGGGAGAATGCTAAAGAAAATCATAGTTCGGTGCACACTCTTGGTATAGTTTCGATAATAGGATCCTTGAAGAGTTTAATACCAAACTAGATAGTTACGATAAAGCACTACTGGACAAATATTGCATCAGATATAACTTGGTAAGATTCTTTAAAAAAAACCTTATTTGATGAAGACTTTTAATAGTCATGTAAAAGAATGCCTGAGAAAGTTGTAGATGCATGATTATGAGTCTAAGTGGGAAATTATTGGGGCATATACTATTAACCATGCATTTGGATATAGTATATTCTAATAATTGTCATGGTTAAAAGTCTAAGTGGGAGATTGTTGGGATATATACTATTAACCATGGGTTTGGTTTAGATATAGTATTTATTATGAAACAATTGTTTATTCAGTTTTAATAAAGTTTTAAATAGATCATATATTAGTCTGTGTCCTTTGCTTATATAGTAGATGATTTAGTGTATAGAGTTTGACTTATACACGGAAGATTAAATCATCGGTTCTTATAAGTATAAAGTTTGAGTTCACAATCTAATGATGGAATTGGACAAACCATCAGGAATGATTGTAGCACAAGATTAAATATAATTTATCTTGATTATGGGAATGGTTTAATTCCAACTTCTTGTGCTAATATATTTTGTATGTATTGAACGGACCAAGTAGAGATAAGTATTTTATATTGACTTAATAAAATAAATTCTCTAGCCATTAAATGTACTTATACTCTTAATCTTGATATAATTATTATTAGCTGTGTACATTATTATTATTTTGATTTATTAAAAGGCGAGATTCTTTCGTGGGTCAATATGCCTGGTAAATTGGATAATAATAATGTATATTGGCGAAATAATAGTTAGTTGATGGAATCCATGTCTTAGTTTAGAGATTGATGATACACTTTTATGAAAGCTTATAAGTTTTCATGTGTAAACCCGGCCGGTAGATTTGAATACGACACATGAAATAAGTTAAGTGAAAGTCTAAAGAAAATAATCAATAAATTAAATCGTCAGTAATTTAATTTAATTGATTAGTATCGGAATCTTAACATGGGGAGTTAAATAAGATTTAATGGATGAATTTCGAAATTGAATAAGGAGTGCAATTACGAATTTTTAGTGAAATAATTCGTAATCAATTATGGTGGATATTAATTTAGAAAATTACAAATTAATTCAATAATCGGAAGCCTTGTTAATTAAATTCTGTGGTCCCTACTGTGCCTAAATAATAGGAAATAAAAGAATCCTTTTTCTAGTGGAAAAGAAAACCCAACAGGTTTTGGAAAAAGGTTTTAACCCTTAAAACTTGTGCTATAAATACATAAGGTTTTCCACCTAGAGGAATGAGCACATGGTGGCCGAATTTCAGCCCCTTTTCCTTAGAAAATTTCGCCCATACGAAATCGCTATTTCCGGGTATTATTTGGGTAACACAGTAGAAGACCGTAGAACGTTCGGAGACCATGATCATGCGGGTGATGGAGAATTCATTTAGTTGCTGTTGAATTGAAAGCTCACGTGATAAAGGAGATTTGTTTGCGCTTCAAAAGGTAACCCGTGATATTCCGTTTATGCTAGTTGTCTAGATTACATGTGATTTTGATACTGGGATTGCTTCCACTGCTTATTATAATCCATCACGTGATACTTCAGGTAAATTGACATTTGAATAGCACCCCAAATCATATCATACAATATATTAATATTACCACTATTACCAATATAATTTCATGAGTTTGGTTATTTTCCTTTGAATATTCATGTCAACCGAAGAGGGTGATTGAATGGAATTTTGTGAAGAGAAAATGAATTGTGGGAATGTGTGACTTGAACTATTGCTTGGTTTGTGTAGATATGTGCATGCCAATTGAGAAGTTGTTGAGTTTTTTAAGCTAAAATAAGCTTAAACGAGGGTAAATGGGAAATGGAGGGAAAATGAAATATTTGAGTTTCCCTCCTTGACAAAGGGAAATTGTCCCATATTGGAGGAGGAAAATATTTTTGATGAGTATATATACAATTGCTCTTCTTCTAGCTCTTATAGAGTTAAGAAAAAGGCAAGCCTCATGCCGTCGCCGTCGTCGTCGTAGCTCGCTCGGCTTCGGCTTCAGATTTGGTCGAATGATTGATTGATTAATTTTTTGGACTAAATTGTTAATAGTAAATTTTGACGTAATATTATTAAATATCCGGTTTTTGTAAATGGAAAATTAATATTAAATCCTTTTCCGTTTTTGTAACGGAGAATTAAGTTTCCGTTTTTGTAACGGAAAAATAAGGTCTTGAATTCCCATTTTATTGTGGTGTAAATAGCCATTTACGTTATGGCCATTTTTCATAAACGGTCATGATAACCCTTCTAAAGAGTTGCACCTCGTCAAATTTGAACTCAATATATTGGCTATATATATCAGCTCATTCTCTCAGATTTTCTATATGAATTTCTGAATACTTCTCCTTTCTTCTGCATTATTTTAACTACAAAGAACTCAAAAGTAAATGTGATTTGCTACCAATTAAATTCAGTGGGCTCAGATTAAATTTTATTTCTGGTTTTCATTTATGTTTATACGTTATTTTATATTCTCTAGAATTATTTTACAAATATAGTATAATAACAAGCTTAAGTTCTGTATTTGTGTTATACTCACTGTTTTGGAGACTAAACTCTTTGTGGTTTTCTACTTCATTGGAGATTAAAATCTACGTGATTTTAACGTTTGTTTGTGTTATTCTTTTACAGAAATGACGAATGATAACGGGAACCAGACTGTTCCTATGGTGACTGCCAATGCATCGACAAGCCGAACAATACCGATATTGGCACTGGTAGAAAAACCCAGAAAATTTTTTGGGATTGATTTCAAGCGGTGACAGCAAAAAATATTCTTCTACTTGACGACTTTAAGTCTACAGAAGTTCATTAAGGAAGATGTTCTTGTTCTGCCCGACTAAACTCCAGAGAATAAACGCTTTCTCGTGATTGAGGCGTGGAAGCATTCTGATTTTCTATGCAAGAATTACATTCTTAGCAAACTGGAGGACGATATGTATAACATCTACAGTAATGTGGAGACGTCAAAAGAACCGTGGATTGCGCTTGAACGGAAATACAAAACTGAAGATGCCGCGTTGAAGAAATTCGTTGCCGCTAAATTTTATGACTACAAAATAGTATATAGCAAGTCTGTTATCACCCAAGTCCAGGAATTGAAAGTGATTATTCACGATCTCCTTGCTGATGGTATAAATCGAATTAATACGAATGTTGAAAGTATTAATTATACTATTTGTACTAACAGAATTTTCATTGAAGGTCTTGTAATTAATGAAGCATTCCAAGTAGCAGCGATGATTGAGAAGTTGCCTCCTTTGTGGAAGGACTTCAAAAACTACTTGAAACACAAATGCAAGGAGATGTCGTTTGAATATCTCATTGTTTGGCTAAGAATCTAACAGGACAACAAAGCTGCTGAAAAGAGATGCCGTGGAAACTTAATAAAAATGGGAGCAAACATTGTTGAGGATACTCCTCAAAATAATAGAAAGAGGAAGAATGTTTCTAGACAAAAAAGCAACCCAAGCAAAAAGCGGTTCAACGAAAATTGCTACAATTGTGGGAAAGCTGGACGTAAATCTATAGATTGTCGTGCTACAAAGAAATACAAGAAGAAGGGTCGAGCAAACATGGTTGAAAAGCACGAAGACATTGATGAATTGTGTACTATGCTTTTTGAATGCAACCTGGTAGGAAATCCTAAGAAGTGGTGGATTGATTATGGAGCCACTCACCATGTTTGTGCCATTAGAGAAACGTTTGCCACATATGCTCCCATTGGACCTAAAGAGACGCTTTCTATGGGAAATTCTGCAACGGCCAAAATTGAAGGATGTGGGAAGATATTTCTGAAAATGACTTTTGGCAAGGTGGTAACTCTGAAAAACATCCTTCATGTTCCTGAGATTAGGAAAAACTTAGTCTCTGCTGGAATTCTCATTAAGAATGGGTTTAAATGTGTTTTTGTATCTGATAAGGTTGTAATAAGTAAGAATGAAATGTGTGTAGGAAAAGGTTACCTCACTGAGGGCCTTTCAAGCTGAATGTAATGGTCGTTGAGAATAATTAAATTAACATCTTCTTCTTACTTGCTTGAGTCAAATGATTTATGGCATATACGTTTGCGTCATGTCAATTATAAAACCTTGCGGAAAATGATTAACTTGGAAGTATTGCCTAAGTTTTAATGCGACAAATCAAAATGTCAAATATGTGTGGAATCTAAGTATGTTAAACATCCTTATAAGTCAGTTGAAATAAATTCAAATCCTTTAGACTTAGTTCACACAAATATTTGCGATACGAAGTCAATACCATCTCGTGGTGGAAAGAAGTATTTCATAACTTTTATTGATGACAGTACTTTATATTTCTATGTTTACTTAATTAATAGTAAATATGAAGGAACAGACGCATTCAGAGAATATAAAAATGAAGTTGAAACGCAACTTAATAAGAAAATTAAAATGATAAGAAGTGATCGGGGTGGTGAATATGAATCTCCTTTTGAAGAAATATGTTTAGAATATGGAGTTATTTATCAAACAACGATCCCTTACACGCCCCAATCCAATGGGATTGCGGAAAGAAAGAATCATTCATTAATGGAGATGATGAATGCATTGTTGATAAGTTCTGGTTTGTCACAGAACTTGTGGGGAAAGCCGTTCTTACGGCTAACCGAATACTCAATCGAGTACCCTATAGCAAAACACAATCCATTCCATATGATAAATGAAAAGGAAGGAAGCCCAACTTGAATTATTTTAAAGTGTAGGGGTGTTTGGCAAAAGTGGAAGTTCCTAAACCCAAAAGGGTAAAAATAGGACAAAAAATTGTTGATTGTGTTTTCATAGGATATGCGACCAATAGTAAAGCATATTGATTTCTGGTTCATAAATTAGAAAATCCCAACATTCATAATAATACGGTTATAGAATCAGACAATGCTGAGTTCTTTGAAAATATATATCCTATAAAAAGGAATGTGAGTCGATTGGTGAAGGATCTAAATGACCTCGGGAAGAAACGAAAGAAAGTACATTTAATCAGGAGGATCCAAGACGTAGTAAACGTCAAAGAACGTCTACTTCATTTGGACCAGATTTTGTGACTTTCTTATTGGGAAATGAGTCTCGAACATTTAAAGAAGCTATGTCTTCTTCGAAATCATTATTTTAAAAAGAGGTAGTCAATAGTGAAATAGATTCCATATTGAACAACCATACATGGAATTTGGTTGATCTTCCTCCTGAAAATAAACTGTTGTGTTCTAAATGAATTTTTAAGAGGAAAATGAAAGATGATGGCACTATTGATAAATATAAGGCAAGACTTGTGGTCAAAGGGTATAGACAACAAGAAGGACTTGACTATTTTGATACATACTCTCTAGTTACAAGAATTACATCCATACGAATGTTAGTAGCATTAGCTGTAGTTTATTGTTTTGAAATTCATCAAATGGACGTTAAGGCGGCCATCTTAAATGGAGATTTGGAGGAAGAAATCTACATGGAACAACCTGAAGTCTTTGTGATTCCAGGTAAAGAAAAGAAGGTATGTAGACTTGTTAAGTCCCTTTATGGACTAAAACAAGCACCCAAACAATGGCATGCGAAATTTGACCAAATAATATTGTAAAATGATTTTATGATAAATGAATGTGATAAATGTGTGTACATTAAAAATGATCCAATCACATAGTCATTATTTGCTTATATGTGGATGATATACTGATAATGAGTAATGATGTTGCCAACATAAATGCGACTAAGCGTATACTAACTAGCAAGTTTGTTATGAAGGACTTGGGAGTTGCTAATTTAATTTTGGGGATTAAGATCCATAAGACTCCTCAAGGTCTGGCATTGTCACTAGCTCATTATATTAAGACAGTACTTGAAAAATTCAAGCACATAGGGTTTAAAGTTGTAAAGACTCCAATTGACGTGAATCTTGCATTAGCAAAGAACAAAGGCCAAAGCATATCACAATTGGATTATGCTCATGTGTTGGGATACTTAATGTATATCATGAATTGTACACGGCCAGATATAGCTTGTGCTATAAGTAAATTGATTCGATACATGAGCAATCCAGGTCAATCTCATTGGATGACAATGAAACGAGTTTTGGGATATTTAGAACACTCAGGACTTTACATTGCACTACAGTAAATATCCTGCGGTGATTGAAGGATATTGTGATGCAAATTGGATCACCGGTTTAACTAATTCTAAGTCTACAAGTGGATATGCATTCACTATTGGCGGAGGAGAGGTATCTTGGAAGTCATCCAAATGAACTTGTATTGCCCGCTCTACAATGGAGGCTGAGTTCATAGCCTTAGATAAAGCCAGTGAAGAAGCTGAATGGCTCCGGAATTTCTTGGAAGAAATTCCATTTTGGCCCAAACCGTTGACACCAATATGCATACATTGCGATAGTTAAGCGGCAATTGGAAGGGCTGTGAGCGTTATGTATAACGGTAAATCTCGTCATATACGACGAAGACATAAAACCGTTAGGCAACTACTCTCTAGAGGAATTATCACGATTGACTACGTAAAGTCAAGTGATAATGTGTCAGATCCACTTACAAAAGGCCTAACTAGAGAGGTAGTTGAGAAATCATCAATAGGAATGGGACTATGGCCGAGAACAAGTCATTGTGGCGGTAACTCTACCTAGAAGACTGGCGATCCCATGATCTAGGTTCAAGGAGATCAAACAAAGTCATTAATGACAGTTCAATATTGTCAACTAAAATTTTGGTCCATTCTCATGATGAGACAATGTTCAGTACCAAGGATAAAACATTAAGGCTTTTTAATAATTTCTAAATTTGATATTGTCACGACCCGGATTTTCCACCATCGGGTGTCGTGATGGCGCCTACTATCGGAACTAGGCAAGCCAAATATTTAAAACACCTTTCCTGCTTTCTTCCAAACAATATAATAAACGAGACAAAAATTAAGCGGAAGACTTTAAATCTAAAGCAACTGAAAACCAAAAGTGCGGAAGTTTAATACACATCACTACCCAGGGTCTGGTGTCACTAGCTCACGGACTACTACAGAATACTACAAACAACGTCTGAAAGGAAATACATCATGTTTCTCGGATACAAGATGAATAAACGAAAAACATGGAAAGGGGCTTCGGCCTGCGAACGCCAGCTAGGCTACCTCGAGAGTCCCTGGACTGAAAATAGCTCCCAGAAGTCCTACTGCTGTGGTCCATAAGCTGCTCCCTGATCTGTGCACAAAAATGCACAGAGTGTAGCATCAGCACAACCGACCCCATGTGTTGGTAAGTTCCTGACCTAACCCCGGCGAAGTAGTGACAAGGCTAAACATGACCTACCACAATTTAACCTGTACAGATATATATACAAATGCAAGAAAACAATAACAAGATAATACAAAGTAAAGCTAGGAGGGGACATGCTATCGGGGAGTAACAGATAAAAATGAAATATCGAAAATAAATAGAAGAAACTCCGGTTCCCATGATATATATAGTGGACGGCGTGCCACATGATCCCATAATATCATATATAAGTGGACGATGTGCCACACGATCCCATAATATCATATATAAGTGGACGACGTGCCACACGAACCCATAATATCATATAAAAGTGGACGGCGTGCCACACAATCCCATAATATCATATATAAAAGTGGACGGCGTGCCACATGATCCCATAATATCATATAAGTGGACGACATGCCACACGATCCCATAATATCATATAAAAGTGGATGGCGTGCCACACGATCCCATAATATAATTCGAAACATCTGATTTTGTAAGGAGAGTCCCATTAGGGGAAATCAACAACATATCACTCTAACCCGGCAAGGGTACAACTAACAACCCAAAATATCCCGACAAGGGAGAGTATATATATCGGTTCACACATCCCGACAAGGGAGTAATCACAACATATTCTCTTTTTAAAATCCCTTCTTCCTCAACTAACACATTCATGTTCGAACTAACGCTCCAAAAGTACACCAATCACAATTTTACCTCAACCATTCACATTATATGAAACTCATCAAATAAACAAGGAGATTGTGTCACGCTATTCGAATTAAAAGCAATTAAGACTCACGGTCATGCTAGACTCCGGTGCATAGATAACCGTCACCATGCCTATACACCGTACTCCACATTAGAAAGTAGCAAATAACATCCTAATCCTATTCCCTCAAGCCAAAGTTAGAACAAACACTTACCTCAAATGCTCCAAACTCAACTCACGCTTCTAGTATAGCTTTACCTCTTGATTCCACCACCAATCTGCTTGAATCTATTCATAAGTTACTTAATCACATTAATAATTACTAAATGAATCACTCCCCATGCATGAAAAATAAATTTTACAAGAGTTTTCCCAAAATGATCAAAAACACCCCCCGGACCCACGTGGTCGAAACTCGAGGTTCGGACCAAAATCCGGTTACCCATTCTCCCACGAATCCAAATATATGATTTGTTTTGAAATCGGACCTCAAATTGAGGTCCAACTTCTCAATTTGTAGAAAACCTAGGTTCTACCCAAAACACCCAATTTCCCCCATGAAAATCTTTGATTTGAATTTGAAATCATGTTAAAAGATGTCAAGGAATAAAGAAATTAAGTTAGAAATCACTTACCAATCGTTTTGGAGAAGAAAGGTTGTTTGGAAAATCGCCTCTTAGGTTTTGGGTTTTTGAAAAGTGGATAAAATGACTGAAAATCCCGAATTTATATATATGCTGGGGGCTGGCGCGGACCGCGCAGAAATGCACCGCGACCGCATGGCTGCTAGCGCGGACCGCGCGGAAATGTATCGCGCCGAGGGAGGGAAGAAGTGGGCTCTCTGAACCCACCCAGCGCGGACCGCACTGACTTGGTGCGCGGCCGCACTGGTCGACCTGGCTACCGACCCTCTGAACCCCCACCACGCGGACCGCACAGAAAAGCACTACGGCCGCATGGCTGCCAGCGCGGACCGCGTGGAAATGGCCGCGACCACGCTGGGCCTGCAACACCTGAACCTGCATTTTTTTTAAGTCAAAGACCTCCCGGGCCCCACTCAAAACTCACCCAAGCCCTCGGGGCTCCAAACTAAACATACATATGATCTTAAAAATATCTTACGGTCTCATTTGTGCGATCAAATCGCCAAAATAACATCATATACATAGAATCAAGCCTCAAAACACATGATTTTCTTTCAACTTTCATAAAACTAAAATTCCCCATTTTAAGTCCGAAACGCGTCATATGACGTCCTTTTTTAGACAAACTTTACAGATAGTGCTTAAAACATATTTAAGACTCGTACCGGGCATTGAAACCAAAATATGAGCCCGATACCACAGTTTTCTGATCAATTTCCTTCTTCATTTTCCTTATTTAATTTTAGAAAACAATTTCACACAAAATTTTATTTCTCGGGCTTAGGACCTCGGAATTAAATTCCGGGCACACGCCC
The DNA here is from genome assembly GCF_000393655.2 of Nicotiana sylvestris. Taxonomy (NCBI): domain Eukaryota; kingdom Viridiplantae; phylum Streptophyta; class Magnoliopsida; order Solanales; family Solanaceae; genus Nicotiana; species Nicotiana sylvestris. The sequence continues at coordinate 86,693,110 of NC_091059.1, read as the reverse complement.
AAGTCCCATACTTTTCTACAGACCCTCCGGGACCGTCGAATCATAGGTCCGGGTCCGTTTATCCAAAATGTTGACCGAAGTCAATATTATGCATATAAATATCAAAATCCATCAAATATTTCACAAAATTCACATATTCTAACATAAAAACTTTTCGGCTATGCGCCCGAACTGTGCACGCAAATCAAGGCAACTAAAAGTGAGGTTTTCAAGGCCTCGAAAACGCGGAACAAGGAAGAACTACGGTGATAACCCTTTGGGTCGTCACATTCTCCACCTCTAAAACAACCGTTCGTCCTCGAACGGACAAAAGAAAGAAGTACATGAGTCAGGAAATAGATGAGGATAACGGCCCCCGCATTTCGGACTCGGACTCCCAGGTCGATGCCTCAGGAGGCTGACCTCTCCACTGAACACGCATCGAAGGAAAACTCTTCGACCTCAACTGTCGAACCTGCCGGTCTAGAATAGCCACCGGCTCCTCCTCATATGACAGATCCTTGTCCAATTGGACAGTGCTAAAATCTAACACGTGCGATGGATCTCCGCGATACTTCCGGAGCATAGATACATGAAACACGGGATGCACAGCTGACAAGCTAGGTGGTAAGGCAAGTCTATAAGCCACCTCTCCTACACGATCAAGAATCTCAAATGGACCGATGAACCTAGGGCTGAGCTTGCCCTTCTTCCCAAATCTCATCACGCCCTTCATAGGCGATACACGGAGCAATACCCGCTCCCCAACCATGAAAGCAACATCTCTGACCTTGCGGTCTGCATAACTCTTTTGTCTAGACTGAGCTGTACGAAGTCTATCCTTAATAATCCTGACCTTGTCCAAGGCCTCCTGAACCAGATCCGTACCCAATAATCGAGCCTCTCCCGGCTCAAACCATCCAACCGGAGACCGACATCGCCTACCATACAACGCCTCATACGGAGCCATCTGAATGCTGGACTGGTAGCTATTGTTGTAGGCGAACTCTGCTAAAGGCAAAAACTGGTCCCACGAGCCTCCAAAATCAATGACACAGGCTCGGAGCATGTCCTCAAGAATCTGAATAGTCCTCTCGGACTGACCGTCCGTCTGGGGATGAAATGCTGTACTCAACTCAACCTGGGTGCCCAACTCTCGCTGAACCGCTCTCCAGAAATGCGAGGTAAACTGCGTACCCCGATCCGAAATGATAGATAGCAGCACCCTATGAAGGCGAACAATCTCCCTGATACAAATCTCGGCTAACCTTTCAGACGAATAGGTGGCTGCAACAGGAACAAAATGCGCTGACTTGGTCAGCCTATCAATAATGACCCAAACTGCATCAAACTTCTTCCGAGTCATCGGAAGCCCAGTAACGAAATCCATCGTAATCCTCTCCCACTTCCACTCGGGAAGTGCAATCCTCTAAAATAGACCACCAGGTCTTTTACGCTCGTACTTAACCTGCTGACAATTCAAACACCGAGCCACATGCGCAACGATGTCTTTCTTCATCTTGCGCCACCAATAGTGCTACCTCAGATCCTGATACATCTTCGCGGCGCCCGGGTGAATAGAATACCGAGAACTGTGGGCCTCCGCTAAGATCAACTCTCGAATCCCATCAACATTGGGCACACAAACTCGCCCCTGCAATCTCAATACACCATCATCATCTAAGGTTACTTTCTTGTCACCTCCACGCTGCACCGTGTCTCTCAAGACATACAAATGGGGATCATCGAATTGCCGATCACGGATACGCTCCAATAACGAAGAACGAGCGACCGTGCAAGCTAATACTCGACTAGGCTAAAAAATATCCAACCTCAAAAACTGATTGGCCAAAGCCTAAATGACCAAAGCAAGCGGTCTCTCACCGACCGAAATATAATCAAGACTGCCCATATTGGCTGACTTCTTACTCAAGGCATCGGCCACCACATTGGCCTTTCCCGGGTGATAAAAGATAGTGATGTCATAATCTTTCAACAATTCCAACCACCTCCTCTACCTCAAAATCAACTCCTTTTGCTTGAACAAATACTGAAGACTCTTATGATCCGTGAACACCTCACACGCCACACCATACAGATAGTGCCTCCAAATCTTCAATGCGTGAACAATGGCTGCCAACTCCAAATCATGCACTGGATAGTTCTTCTCATGAACCTTCAACTGCCTCGAAGCATAGGTAATGACCTTGCCATCCTGCATCAACACTGCACCAAGTCCAATACGAGATGCATCACAATAGACTGTATAGGGCCTTGAACCTGTGGGCAAAACCAATACCGGTGCCGTGGTCAGAGCTGCTTTGAGCCTCTGAAAGCTCGCCTTACACTCATCTGACCATCTGAACTGGGCACCTTTCTGGGTCAATCTGGTCATAGGGGATGCAATGGATGAAAACCCGTCCACGAACCGACGGTAGTAACCTGCTAACCCCAGGAAACTCCGAATCTCCGTAGCTGAAGCTGGTCGAAGCCAGTTCTTGACTGCCTCTATCTTCTTCGGGTCTACCTGAATACCTGCTGCTGATACAACATGACCCAGGAATGAGACCGAACTCAGCCAAAACTCGCACTTCGAGAACTTAGCATACAACTGACTACCCTTCAGGGTCTGAAGAACCGCTCTGAGGTGCTGCTCATGCTCCTCCTTACTGCAGGAGTATATAAGAATATCGTCAATGAAGACTATCACGAACAAGTCCAAATAAGGTCTAAACACTCGGTTTATCAACTTCATGAACGCTGCTGGGGCATTAGTCAATCCAAATGACATGACCAAAAACTCATAGTGCCCATACCGAGTGCGAAATATTGTCTTAGGGACATCAGACGCCCTAATCCTCAGCTGGTGGTAGCCAGATCTCAAATCTATCTTTGAAAACACCCTCGCACCCTGAAGCTGGTCGAATAAATCGTCGATCCTCGGCAGTGGGTACTTGTTCTTAATCGTCACCTTGTTCAATTGCCGGTAATCAATGCACATCCTCATCGAACCATCCTTTTTCTTCACAAATAGCACCGGTGTGCCCCAAGGCAAAACACTAGGTCTAATGAAACCCTTCTCAAGCAAATCCTGAAGCTGACCCTTTAACTCTTTCAATTCTGGCGGCGCCATACGATACGGCGGAATGGAAATGGGCTGAGCGCCCGGAGCCAGATCAATACAAAAATCAATATCCCTGTCGGGCGGCATGCCCGACAGGTCTGAAGGGAAGACCTCGGGAAACTCCCGAACAATAGGAACAGAATCAATAGACGGGACCTCAGCGCTGGAGTCGCGAACATAAGCCAGATAAGCTAGACACCCCTTCTCGACCATGCGTCGAGCCTTCACAAAAGAAATAACGCTGCGAGAAGAATGACCAGGAGTCCCTCTCCATTCTAATGGGGCAAATCCGGTAAGGCTAAGGTCACGGTCTTGGCATGACAATCCAAGTTCGCATGATACGGGGACAACCAATCCATCCCTAATATGACGTCGAAATCCACCATATCCAAGAGCAACAAGTCAACACGGGTCTCAAGACCCCTGAATACCACAACACATTAACGATGAACCCAGTCCACCACTATAGAATTCCCCACTGGCGTAGACACATATACAGGAATACTCAAGGCCTCACTAGGCATAACCAAATAGGGTGCAAAATAGGACGACACATATGAATACGTAGATCCGGGATCAAATAGCATAGAAGCATCCCTATCACAGACCAGAATTGTACCTGTAATCACAACATCTGATGACTCAGCCTCTGGCCTGGCTGGCAAGGCATAACAATGGGGCTGGGCCCTACCTCCCTGAATCATATCCCTGGGACGATCTGCTGCTGGCTGACCCCTACCTCTAGCGGTCTGATATCCACCTCTAAGACCTCTACCTCCACCTCTATGTCCTCTACCCCTGCCTCTAGCTGGCTGGGCAGGCTGTGGGGCAACTGGTGCCTGGATCATCGGGCGAGGACCCTGCTGCTGCGAGCTGCTGGAAGCTCGAGGGCAATATTTGGCAATGTGACTCACATCGCCGCAAATATAACAAGTCCTCGGCTGCTGAGAATAACGAAGTGGTGGTGTACTGATAGGTGCTGATGGTGAACTGAAGAGCTGCTGGTCAGAATACTGTGGCTGAGAACCACGACCACCTGGTGTACCATGAGAAGCCTAAAGAGCTGACTGAAAGGGCCTCGAAGGATGGCCTCTACCATAAGAATCCCTACCTCCAGACAAGGTACCACTGAATCTACCAGAATGACGAGGCCTCTTATCAGACCCATGACCACCTCCCTGAGCAAGTGCCATCTCTATCCGGCGGGCACCATCTGCCGCCTCCTGAAATGAAATCTCACTACCAATACTCATGGCCATCTGAACACAGATCGGCTAGGCCAACCCATCAATAAACCTCCGTACCCTCTCTTTATCGGTGGGGAGTATCACAATGGCATGACGAGCAAGATCAATGAACCGGGTCTCATACTGGGTAACCATCATAGAACCCTGCTGGAGACGCTCAAACTGACTGCAAAGAGCATCTCGCTGAGTAACTGGAAGAAACTTCCGCAGAAATAACTCTGAAAACTGATCCCAGGTCAATGATGGCGACCCTGCTGGCCTGGCTAAACAGAAATCCCTCCACCAAGTCTTGGCGGATCCTGCCAGGCAAAAAGTGGCGAAGTCGGCCCCATTGGTCTCTACAATGCCCATAGTCCGTAGAACCTCATGACAGCTGAATATGAAATCCCGAGCATCCTCTGAGGGAGTGCCACTATATATGGTTGTGAAGAGCTTGGTGAAACGATCAAGCTTCCACAAAGCATCCCCGGACATAGCCGCACCATCGCTGGACTGAGCCGCAATACCTGGCTGGGCTGCCACAGCTGGCTGAACTTCCACGGCTGGCTAAACTGCTGGAACCTGAGCCTAAGGAGCTACCGGCTCTAGAGTACGAGTATTGGGAGTCTGAACTCCTCCCCCAGCCTAAGATGTGGCTGGAGTTACGGGAAGCAAACCCGCTCTAGAAATGCCCTCCATAAAACTTACCTGTCGGACCAAAGCGTCCTGAAGCATTGGAGTGGTTATGAAACCCTCTGGGACCTGAGCTGGGCCCACCGGAGCTGCTGGAGCTGGGACCCCTTTGTCGTAGTCAACATGAGGCTCCACCTCTGGGACTGCCACTCGGGGCTGAGCTCTGCCCCGGCCTCGGCCTCTGGCACGGCCTCGGCCTCGCCCCCTGCCCCTGATAGGAGCTGTTGCTGGGGGCTCGGGATGCTGCGCGGTAGAAGAGGAAGCACGTGTCCTCACCATCTGCGAAAGAACAGAGTGGAAAGACAATCAGTACTTGAGAAATAGAATCACACGACAAGAATGAACAAGGTGAAGTTTTCCTAACTCAGTAGCCTCTTCGGGATAAATACAGACGTCTCTGTACCGATCCCTCAGACTCTACCGAGCTGTCCGTGAGTTGTGAGACATAAGTAACCCAGGGATTTGATACCAACTTGTCACGACCCGAATTTCCCACCATCGGGTGTCGTGATGGCGCCTACTATCGGAACTAGGCAAGCCAAATATTTAAAACACCTTTCCTGCTTTCTTCCAAACAATATAATAAACGAGACAAAAGTTAAGCGGAAGACTTTAAATCTAAAGCAACTGAAAACCAATTGTGCGGAAGTTTAATACACATCACTACCCAAGGTCTGGTGTCACTAGCTCACGGACTACTACAAAATACTACAAACAATGTCTGAAAGGAAATACATCATGTTTGTCGGATACAAGATGAACAAACGAAAAACATGGAAAGGGGCTTCGGCCTGCGAACGCCAGCTAGGCTACCTCGAGAGTCCCTGGACTGAAAATAGCTCCCAGAAGTCCTACTGCTATGGTCCGTAAGCTGCTCCCTGATCTGTGCACAAAAATGCACAGAGTGTAGCATCAGCACAACCGACCCCATGTGCTGGTAAGTTCCTGGCCTAACCACGGCGAAGTAGTGACGAGGCTAAACAGGACCTACCACAATTTAACCTGTACAGATATATATACAAATGCAAGAAAACAATAACAAGATAATACAAAGTAAAGCTAGGAGGGGACATGCTATTGGGGAGTAACAGATAAAAATGAAATATCGGAAATAAACAGAAGAAACTCCGGTTCCCATGATATATATATAGTGGACGGTGTGCCACACAATCCCATAATATCATATATAAGTGGACGGCGTGCCACACGATCCCATAATATCATATATAAGTGAACGGCGTGCCACACAATCCCATAATATCATATAAAAGTGGACGGCGTGCCACACAATCCCATAATATCATATATAAAAGTGGACGGCATGCCACACGATCCCATAATATCATATATAAGTGGACGGCGTGCCACACGATCCCAAAATATCATATAAAAGTGGACGGCGTGCCACACGATCCCATAATATAATTCGAAACATCTGATTTTGTAAGGAGAGTCCAATTAGGGGAAATCAACAACATATCACTCTAACCCGGCAAGGGTACAACTAACAGACCAAAATATCCCGACAAGGGAGAGTATATATATCGGTCTACACATCCCGGCAAGGGAGTAATCACAACACATTCTCTTTTTAAAATCCCTTCTTCCTCAACTAACACATTCATGTTCGAACTAACGCTCCAAAAGTACACCAATCACAATTTTACCTCAACCGTTCACATTATATAAAACTCATCAAATAAACAAGGAGATTGTGTCACGCTATTCGAATTAAAAGCAATTAAGACTCACGGTCATGCTAGACTCCGGTGCATAGATAACCATCACCATGCCTATACACCGTACTCCACATTAGCAAGTAGCAAATAACATCCTAATCCTATTCCCTCAAGCCAAAGTTAGAACAAACACTTACCTCGAATGCTCCAAATTCAACTCACGCTTCTAGTATAGCTTTACCTCTTGATTCCACCACCAATCCGCTCGAATCAAGTCATAAGTTACTTAATCACATTAATAATTACTAAATGAATCACTCCCCATGCATGAAAAATAAATTTTACAAGGTTATTCCCAAAATGGTCAAAAACACCCCCCGGACCAACATGGTCGAAACTTGAGGTTTGGACCAAAACTCGGTTACCCATTATCCCACAAATCCAAATATATGATTTGTTTTGAAATCGGACCTCAAATTGAGGTCCAACTTCTCAATTTGTAGAAAACCTAGGTTCTACCCAAAACACCCAATTTCCCCCATGAAAATCTTTGATTTGAATTTGAAATCATGTTAAAAGATGTCAAGGAATAAAGAAATTAAGTTAGAAATCACTTACCAATCGTTTTGGAGAAGAAAAGTTGTTTGGAAAATCGCCTCTTAGGTTTTGGGTTTTTGAAAAGTGGATAAAATGACTGAAAATCCCGAATTTATATATATGCTGGGGGCTGGCACGGACCGCGTAGAAATGCACCGCGGTCGCGTGGCTGCCAGTGCGGACTACGCAGAAATGTACCGCGGCCGCGCCGAGGGAGGGAAGAAGTGGGCTCTCTGAACCCACCCAGCGCGGACCGCACTGACTTGGTGCGCGGCCGCACTGGTGGACCTGGCTACCGACCCTCTGAACCCCCACCACGCGGACCGCACAGAAAAGCACTACGGCCGCATGGCTGCCAGCGCGGACCGCGCGGAAACGGCCGCGACCACGCTGGGCCTGCAACACCTGAACCTGCATTTTTTTTAAGTCTAAGACCTCCCGGGCCCCACTCAAAACTCACCCGAGCCCTCGGGGCTCCAAACTAAACATACATATGATCTTAAAAACATCTTACGGCCTCATTTGTGCGATCAAATCGCCAAAATAACATCATATACATAGAATCAAGCCTCAAAACACATGATTTTCTTTCAACTTTCATGAAACTCAAATTCCCCATTTTAAGTCCGAACCACGTCATATGACGTCCGTTTTTAGCCAAACTTTATAGATAGTGCTTAAAACATATTTAAGACTCGTACCGGGCGTCGAAACCAAAATACGAGCCCGATACCACAGTTTTCTAATCAATTTCCTTCTTCATTTTCCTTAATTAATTTCAGAAAACAATTTCACGCAAAATTTCATTTCTCGGGCTTGGGACCTCGGAATTAAATTCCGGGCACACGCCCAAGTCCCATATTTTTCTACGGACCCTCGGTACCGTCGAATCACAGGTCCGGGTCCGTTTACCTAAAATGTTGACCGAAGTCAATATTATGCATATTAATATCAAAATCCATCAAAATTTTCACAAAATTCACATATTCTAACATAAAAACTTTCCGGATATGCGCCCGAACTACGCATGCAAATCGAGGCAACTAAAAGTGAGGTTTTCAAGGCCTCGGAAATACGGAACAAGGAAGAACTACGGTGATGACCCTTTGGGTCGTCACATTGGGATATATCAAATAGTGTATCTACGGGATGACACGTTTAGGAATCACCTATGTAAGTGTGAAGTGTTAGCCACTTCAAGGAGAATTTTGTAAGGCCAGTTCTCTACGCACTTATGAAACCAGGCGGTGCTCATGGCTAAAACAAATGCAACAATGAGAACCAAAGACAGTTAAGGGTTGATTGCGTGACTTATGGTTTTGTAGGTATACACCAAAACCCAACGGTTCAAAGATATCAAATCTACCGATTGACCGAGTATATCCTACATAAGTTCACTACGGAAAGTTCAAAGGGAAACCTACTTATCCAAATGCGATTAATCCTTGCTTGTTAATCACACAGTTTTTCATCCATATTTTCGTGATATATCCATTCCCCATTCATGTGGGGGATTGTTGAGTTTTTAAGCTAAAATAAGCTTAAAAGAGGGTGAATGAGAAATGGAGGGAAAATAAAATATTTGAGTTTCCTTCCTTGACAAAGGGACATTATCCCATATTGGAGGAGGAAAATATTTTTGATGGGTATATATATATATATAATTTCTCTTCCTCTAGCTCTTAAAGAGTTAAGAAGAAGGCAGGCCTCATGCCTGTCGTCGTTCGCTCGCTCGGCTCGGCTTTGGCTTTAAATGTCATGACCCTAAACCCGGACCCGATCGTGATGGAGCCTCTCGTGAAGACAAAGCCAACTGACACATTCCCAATTCTTTTTAAGCAATTAAAATAATAAGTATTAAGTCTTTAATATAATAAAATCCCAAAATAAGCAGTGAACAGTACAATATTACGGAAAGACAAACCAACACAGCCCGACATCGGGGTGTCACCAGTAATGAGCATCTATCGTAAAAACTACAAGTTTGAGAAGGTCTACACATCTAATACATAACTAGAACAAACGAAAATAAGATAGAGGGAGAAGCACTGGGCTGCGAATCGCCGGGCAGCTACCTAGCGAATCTCCGAAAATTTGCTGGACAGCTCTCAGCCCTCGCAAGAAGGACCTGATGCGCCTGAATCTGCACATGGGGTGCAGGGAGTAAAGTGAGTAATCCAACTCAGTGAGTAATAATAATAAATGAAGACTGAGAAATAATAATCACGTAAGGCACAACACAAGCTATAAGGAAGCAGTAAAAGCGATAGAAACAGTAAAAAATAGGTAAAGTCACTTTAGTTCAGTTACATCTTCTTTGGAATGCCTTTTAACAATTAAGTAAGTAAATGACAGGTAATTAGGAAAAATAAACACATAAAGAACCGCCCCTCGGGCACAGTACCACAGAATCAGCCCTTCGGGCAACACATGGAACAATACCAGCCCTCCGGGCTATATCTCACATCACAATGGGTACCCGCGATCACTGGGGGTGTGCAGACTCCTGGAGGGGCCCCTTACGGCCCAAGCGCAATATCAAGCCATCTCGTGTCATAATCACATAGGCTCACATTCCCATATCAACAAACCACCTCGTGGCGTACAAATCTCAAGCCCTTAGCCTCATAATCATAATCAGTGTTTCCTCACAACATAGGCCCTCGGCCTTACTCAGTCAGAATCTCACAAGCCACTCGGGTCATAGTAAAACATGGTGCTCAACCCAAAATATCATTTAAGTGTTAAAGCAGAGTAAACATGGCCGAGTTATGAAAACAGTAGAATATAGCATGACTGAGTTCAAGAATAAAGTCAAAACAGTGAGGAAATATCAGTAAAAATCCCCTAAGGGTTCAAATAGTTGGCACATGGCCCAAATATGGCATTCAGCCTAAAACATGATGATAAAAAATAGTTTTCAATCAAATACGCTATAAAACAATCATTCGGGATGGACTATGTCACAATCCCCAATAGTACACGACCCCACGCTCATCATCTAACGTGTGCGTCACCTCAATATAGCACAACAATGTGCAATCCGGGGTTTCATACCTTCAGAACAACATTTAAAATTATTACTCACCTCAATCCAGTCCAAACTCTAGCCCGCGACGTTTTTTTCCCTCAAATCGGCCTCAAATCACGTCAAATCTATCCAAAATCAGAATCACGATGTCAAAATACGCTAAGGGAATGAAGCCCATGCGAAAATAATCAATTTACAACACAAATCACGAAATTACCAAAACCCGATCCTCGGGCCCACATCTCAGAATTCGATAAAATTCACATCAAAGATTCCTTATCTTCCCACGAGTTCATACATATCAAAAGTCCCAAAATCTGACTACAAATGGCCTCTCAAATCCTCAAGTCTATGTCTCCAATACCAAGCCCTAGTTTCCCCAATTTTGACCCTTAAGTTCCATTAAGTACAACTCTAATCCGTTTAAAAATACCATAAGAACGAGTTTTTAGGTCCAAAATCCTTACCTCAATGAAATCCCCTTGAAATCCTTCTTCAAATTGCCCAAATACCTCCAAAAACGGACTTAGAAATGGTGGAATAGCTCAAAAATCGCGAAGGAAATAATTTATATGTTCTGGCCCAGGCATTTCGCATCTGCGGCCCCTTCTATCGCTTTTGCTGTTAATGGACCATTTTTGTGGTCATCACTTAAATCTTTACTATCACATCTCCGATTCCCAATCCGCACCTGCGCCATCGCAGGTGCGGTTCTTCAATCGCTTCTACAGTTTCTGCCTTCCCAGGCCCTGTCCGCTTCTGCGATTCAAATCTCGCTTCTGCGAGACCGCACTTGCGGTCCCCAAGCCGCATGTGCGGTTATGAATGCAATGGGAAACTTCAATACGAATGACCTCTAACATATAATTCAACATCCAGTTGACTTTTCTAACTTAAGCTTCCCCAAAAGAGACTAAGTGTCTCCAACCTTCTCAAAACCTTTCCGAACCCGAGCCAACCAACTCGATCACATATAGAACCGATAGATAAAGCAATAAGAAGCAGAAATGGGGGAAACAGAGCATTAAGTCATGAGATGACTGGTCGGGTCGTCACTTCCTCCCCTCTTAAACAAATGTTCGTCCTCGAACGAGGCAAGAAACATACCTGAAGCCTCAAACAGGTGAGGATATCTGCTCCGCATCTCCCGCTCGGTCTCCCAGGTAGCCTCCTCTACGGGCTGACCTCTCCACTGCACTTTCACTGAAGCTATATCCTTTGATCTCAACATTCAAACCTGGCGCCCCAAAATAGCTACTGGCTCCACATCATAAGTGAAATCATCATCTAACTGAACCGTGATGAAATCGAGAATATGAGACGGATCCCCAATATACTTTCGGAGCATAGAAACATGAAATACCGGATGCACACTCGACAAGCTGGATGGCAAAGCAAGCTCATAAGCCACCTCCCCAATCCTCCGAAGCACCTCAAAAGGCCCAATGAACCGCGGACTCAATTTACCCTTCTTCCCAAACCTCATAACACCTTTCATGGGTGAAAACAACACCTTCTCACTAACCATGTAGGACACATCTCGAACCTTCCTGTCAGCATAACTCTTTTTTCCTCGATTGCGCTGTACGAAGCCTCTCCTGAATTACCTTCACCTTTTCTAAAGCATCCTGTACCAAGTCTAGCCTAGCCTCACCCGGCTCGAACCAACCAACTGGAGATCTACACTGCCTCCCATACAAAGCCTCAAATGGAGCCATTTGAATACTCGACTGGTAGCTATTGTTATAAGCAAACTCTACAAGCGGTAGAAACTGATCCCACGACCCTCCGAAATCAATGACACAAGCACGCAACATGTCCTCCAATATCTGAATAGTACGCTCGGACTGCCCGTTAGTCTGAGGGTGAAAAGCTGTGCTCAACTCAACCTGAGTACCCAACTCTCGCTGCACAGACCTCCAAAACTGCGAAGTAAACTGAGTGCCCCTATCTGAATGATGGAAACTGGGACACCATGCAAACGAACAATCTCCCGGATATAGATCTCTGCCAATCGCTCTGAAGAATAGGTAGTACACATTGGAATGAAGTGCGCGGACTTGGTCAGCCGATCCACAATCACCCAAATAGCATCGAACTTCCTCAAAGTCCGAGGGATCCCAACTACAAAGTCCATGGTGATCCGCTCCCACTTTCACTCTGGAATATCCATCCGCTGAATCAAGCCACCCGGTCTCTGATGCTCATATTTCACCTGCTGATAATTAAGACACCAAGCTACAAATCCCACAATGTCTTTCTTCATTCTTCTTCACCAATAATGTTGTCTCAGATCCTGATACATCTTTGCAGCACCCGGATGAATGGAATACCGCGAGCTATGGGCCTCCTCCAGAATCAACTCCCGAAAGCCATCTACATTGGGCACACATATCCGGCCCTACATCCTCAACATCCCATCATCACCAATAGTCACATCTATGGCATCATCATGTTGAACTCTGTCCTTAAGGACAAGCAAATGCAGATCATCATACTGGCGCTCTCTGATGCAATCATATAAGGAAGACCGAGAAATCACACAAGCCAATACCCGACTGGGCTACGAAATATCTAACCTCACGAATCGATTGGCCAAGGCCTGAACATCAACTACAAGAGGTCTCTCCCCAACTGGAATGTATTCGAAACTCCTCATACTCACCGACTTTCGGCTTAAAGCATCGGCCACCACATTGGCATTCCCCGAATGGTACAATATAATGATATCATAATCCTTTAGCAACTCCAACCACCTCCGCTGCCTCAAATTGAGATCCTTCTACTTGAACAAGTGTTGGAGGCTACGATGATCAGTAAACACCTCACAAGACACACCATACAAATAATGCCTCCAAATCTTCAACGCATGCACAATGGTAGCCAACTCCAAATCATGAACGGGGTAGTTCTTCTCATGAGGCTTCAACTAACGAGATGCATAAGCGATAACTCTACCCTCCTACATCAATACACACCCAATACCAACTCTCGAAGCATCACAATACACGGTATATGAACCTGAAGCTGATAGCAAAACTAACACTGGAGCTTCTGAAAGCTCTCCTCACACTCATCCGACCATACAAATGAAGCACCATTCTAAGTTAACTTGGTCAAGGGCGATGCGATAGATGAGAATCCCTGAATGAACCGGCGATAATAGCCTGCCAAACCAAGAAAGCTGCGAATCTCTATGGCTGAGGACGGTCTGGGCCAACTCTGACCCGCCTTTATCTTCTTCAGATCAACCTGAATACCCTCGCTGGACACCATGTGCCCCAAGAAAGCCACTGAACTGAGCCAAAACTCACACTTGGATAATTTTGCATAAAGCTTCTCCTCCCTCAATCCCTGCAACACAATCCTCAAATGCTCCGCGTGCTCCTCCTGACTACACGAATACACCAGAATATCATCAATGAAAACTATGACAAATGAGTCGAGATAAGGCAGGAACACACTGTTCATCAAATACATGAATGAAACTGGGGCATTGGTCAGCCCAAAAGACAACACCAAGAACTCATAATGACTATATCGGGTCCTGAAAGCTGTCTTATGAATCTCCGAGTCCCTGATCTTCAACTGGTGATAACCTGAACGGAGATCAATCTTGGAGAACACTCTCGCTCCCTGAAGCTGGTCGAATAAATCATCAATGTGAGGCAAAGGATATTTGTTCTTAACTGTTACTTTGTTCAACTGCCTATAATCAATGCACATCCTCATTGTGCCATCCTCCTTCAACTCCGCTGGTTCCATACGATACGGTGGAATAGAGATGGGCTGAGTGCCCAGCACCAAGTCAATACCAAAATCAATATCCTTGTCCGGTGGTATGCCTAGCAGGTCTGCAGGAAACATATCGGGAAACTCCCTCACAACTAAAACAGAATCAATACTGGGAGTCTCTGCACCGACATCACTCACAAAGGCTAGATACGAAAGACAACCCTTCCCAACCATACGCTGGGCCTTCAAGAATGAGATTACCCTATGGGGAACATAATCCGTCAAACCTCGCCACTCAATCCGTGGCACACCTGGTATAGCCAATGTCACCGTCTTAGCATGACAGTCCAGAATGGCACGACATGGAGATAGCCAATCCATGCCCAAAATAACGTCGAAATCCACCATATACAATAATAAAAGATCCACTCGGATCTCCAAACCCCCATTAGTCACCACACACGAGCGGTACACATGGTCTACCACAACAGTATCACCCACCGGAGTAGACACATGAACAGGTGAACAAGAGACTCACTAGGCGTATCCAAATAACGAGCAAAGTATGATGACACATAAGAAAAGGTGTAACCAGGATCAAATAATACAGAAGCATCTCTGTGGCAGACTGAGACAATATCTATAATAACAGTATCAGAAGCAATAGCATCGAGTCTAGTTGGAAGTGCATAGAAACGGGCCTGACCGCCACCTAATCGACCTCCCCCTCTAGGACGGCCTCTAGCTGTCTGACCTCTACCTCTAGCTGGCTGAGTGGGTGATGATGAAGTGGATGGTGCTAAAGCCGATGGCTGACTCCTCTGCTTAGATGAACCTGCAATACGGCGATAACACTACCTCCACATATGACCCATCTCTCCACACTCATAACAACTCCCGGGTGCTGGAGAAGGGTACTGAAGGGAACCCCTAGCACCAGAATGACTAGCAAATGCACCTGGCATAGAAGAGCCCTGAACTGATGGAGCACGAGACGAACTCTGAGCTGGAAGGGCACTAAGTGATGACTGGCCCTGATGAGAACTGTGAGAACCATGACCCGATGATGCCCCACGATAAACTGGGTGAGCTGGCTGAGCATGCCTGAATGGACGACCTCTGCCGTGCTGAAACTGACCTCTCAAAGGAGCACCCCTATAACTACCAGATCCCCGAGGCCTCTTGGATTTCCTCTCCTCTCGCTCTTGGCGACAAACTGACTCAATCTCTCGAGCAATGTCTACCACCTCCTCAAAAGTAGCACTAGTCACCCTCTCTCTGGTAATGAGAATAGGAAGTTGATAAGTGAGGCCATCAACAAACCTCCTATTCCTCTCTCTATTTGTCAGAACCAACCAAATAGCATGACGAGCTAAATCAGAGAACTTCATCTCATACTACGTCACAATTATCTCTTCCTGACGCAACCACACAAACTGCCTGCACAACTCCTCTCTGCGAGACTGCGGCACATACTTCTCCAAAAAGAGAACAGAGAACTGCTGCCAGGTAAGGGGTGCTGCACCAACATGCCTACGCCTCTCAAAAGCCTCCCACCAAGTGAAGACAGCTCCAGAAAACTGATAAGTAGTGAAAGCGATCCCGTTGGTCTCCAGAATACGCTGTACAAAGCATCCTCTGACACTTATCCAAGAAACCCTGGGCATCCTCTCCCTCTACACCACTGAAGGTCGGAGGCTGAAGTCTACCAAACCTCTCCAACCTACGCTGCTCGTCCTCTGGCATGGCAGGAACTACATAGTCCTGAGCAGCTGCAACCGGCTGGGCTAGATGCGCCCCCAGTATCTGAAGTCCGTGCACGACCTGCTCAGGTGTGCGGGCGGCGGGAGTCTAAGTGTCTCCCCCGGCCTGAGAAGTAGCTACGACTATAGTAACTGAGACCGCCTGAGCAAGGCCAGTGCAAACTGAAAGGATATGAGTCAAGGCCTCTTGAAGACCCCGAATCACAATGGGCACACCTGGTGCCTGAGCTAGTGCTGCTGGAGCATCCATAGCTAGGATCTGATCCTGAACTAGGGCGACTGGTGGATCTGCAGGTGCTTCCCTAGCTGCTGTGTGGGCCACACCCCTGCCCCTACCACGATCACAACCACATCCTCGGTCTCTAGTGGCCATAGCTGGTGGTATTGGTGGTCGCCCATTGTGACCTACAACGCGTGTCCTCACCATCTGTGAGAGAATAGAATATCAGAAGTTTAGTACTCGGATCAACAAACTCGCACGACAAGAATTTCAAGAATATGAAGTTTTTCCTAAAGGTTCTGCAGCCTCTCGAGGATAAATACAAACATCTCCGTACCGATCCGCGAGACTCTACTAAACCTTCTCATGACTCGTGAGACCTATGTAACCTAGCTCTAATACCAACTTGTCACGACCCTAACCCCGGACCCGGTCGTGATGGCACCTCTCGTGAAGACAAGGCCAACTGATACATTCCCAATCCTTTTTAAGTAATTAAAATAATAAGTATTAAGTCTTTAACATAATAAAATCCCAAAATAAATTGTGAACAATACAATATTACGGAAAAAACAAACAAACACAGCCCAACATCGGGGTGTCACCAGTCATGAGCATCTATCGTAAAAACTACATGTCTAAGAAGGTCTACACATCTAATACATACCTAGAACAGAGGAAAATAAGATAGAGGGAGAAGCACTGGGTTGCGAATCGCCGGGCAGCTACCTAGCGAATCTCCAGAAATCTGCTGGATAGCTCTCAACCCTCGCAAGCAGGACCTGATGCGCCTGAATCTGCACACGAGGTGTAGGGAGTAAAGTGAGTACTCCAACTCAGTGAGTAATAATAATAAATGAAGATTGCGAAATAAGAATCGCATAAGTCACAACACAGGCTATAAGGAAGTAGTAAAATCCAGTAAAAGCGATAAAAACAGTGAAAAATAGGTAAAGTCACTTTAGTTTAGTTAAAACTTCTTTGGAATGCCTTTTAACAGTTAAGCAAGTAAATGACAGGCAATTAGGAAAGATAAACACATAAAGAACTGCCTCTCGGGCACAATACCACAGAATCAGCCCATCGGGCAACACATGGAACAATACTAGCCCCTCGGGCTATATGTCACATCATAATGGGTACCTGCGCTCACTGGGGGTGTGCAGACTCCTGGAGGGGCCCTTTACGGCCCAAGCACAATATCAACCCATCTCGTGGCATAATCACATAGGCTCTCAGCCTCATATCAACAAGCCATCTCGTGGCGTACAAATCTCAGGCCCTTGTCCTCATAATCATAATTAGTGTTTCCCCACAACATAGGCCCTCAGCCTTACTTAATCAAAATCTCACAAGCCACTCGGGCCATAGTAAAACATGGTGCTCAGCCCAAAATACCATTTAAAATATCATTTAAGTGTTAAAGTAGAGTAAACATGACTGAGTTATGAAAATAGTAGAATATTACATGACTGAGTTCAAGTATAAAGTCAAAACAGTGAGGAAATATCCGTAAAAATCCCCTGAGGGTTCAAATAGTTGGAACGAGGTCCAAATATGGTATTCAGCCCAAAACATGATGATAACAAATAGTTTTCAATCAAATACGCCATGAAACAATCATTCGGGATGGACTAAGTCACAATCCCCAACAGTGCACGACCCCACACTTGTCATCTAGCGTGTGCGTCACCTCAATATAGCACAATGATGTGCAATCCGGGGTTTCATACCCTCAGGACAATATTTAAAATTATTACTCACCTCAATCCGGTCCAAACTCTAGCCCGTGATGCCTTTGCCCCTCGGATCGGCCTCAACTCGCGTCAAATCTATCCAAAATCAGAATCACGACGTCAAAATACGCTAAGGGAACGAAGCCCGTGCGAAAATAATCTATTTACAATACAAATCCCGAAATTACCAAAAACTGACTCTTGGGCCCACATCTCGGAATTTAATAAAATTCACATAAATAGATTCCTTATCTTCCCACGAGTTCATACATATCAAAAGTCCGAAAATGGCCCCTCAAATCCTCAAGTCTAGGTCTCCAGTACCAAGCCCTAGTTTCCCCAATTGTAACCCTTAAATTCCATTAATTACAGCTCTAATCCGTGAAATAATACCATAGGAACTAGGTTTTAGGTCCAAAATCCTTACCTCAATGAAATCCCCTTGAAATCCTTCTTCAAATCGCCCAAAAAGCTCAAAAAATTGACTTAGAAATGGTGGAATAACTCAAAAATCGCGAAGGAAATAATTTATATGTTCTGGCCCAGGCATTTCGCATCTGCGGCGCCTTCTACCGCTTTTGCGGTCAATGGACCGCTTTTTCGGTCATCACTTAAATCCTTACTTTCGCATCTGCGATGCCCAATCCGCACCTGCGCCATCGCAGGTGCGGTTCTTCAACCGCTTCTGCTGTTTATGCCTTCCCAGGCCTTGTTTGCTTCTGAAATTTCTGCCTTCCCAGGCCTTGTCTGCTTCTGCAATTCAAATCTCGCTTCTGCGAGACTGCACCTGCGGTCCCCAAGCAGCAGGTGCGGTTATGATAGCAATGGGAAACTTCAGCTGTCACAACCAACTCCAAATCCTTCCGCCAATCATCTGAAATCACCCCGAGGCCCCCGGGACCTCAACCAAAAGCACCAACATATCCCATAACCTTATTCAAACTCGTTCCAACCTTCGGAATGCTCAAAACAACATTAAAACACCAAATTCGCATCGGATTCAAGCCTAAGAATTTCAAAATCTTCTAAATTACGCTTTTGATAAAAAACCCAACCCAACCACGTCCTAATGACCTGAAATTTTGCACACACATCCCAAATGACACAAAGAAACTACTACAACTCCCGGAATTCCATTCCGACCCCTATATCAATATCTCGCCTATCAACCGGAAGACGCCAAAAATCCAATCTCGCCTAAATCTACTTCGAACCTCCAAAACACATTCCGATCACGCTCCTAAGTCCCAAATCACCTCCCGAAGCTATCCGAACCATCAGAATTCACATCCGAGCCCTCTAACACATAAGTCAACATCCATCTGACTTTTCTAACTTAAGCTTCCCCAAAAGAGACTAAGTGTCTCCAACCTTCTCAATACCTTTCCATACCCGAGCCAACCAACCCGATCACATATAGAACTAATAGACAAAGCAATAAGAAGCAAAAATGGAGGAAACAGAGCGGTAACTATGAGACGGCTGGCCGGATCGTCACATCAGATTCGGACTCTAATTCGGTCAAATGATCGATTTATTGGTTAAGTTTTTGGACCAAATTTATTTGTTAATAGTAAATATTAACGTAATATTATTAAATATCCGATTTTTGTAAATGGAAAATTATTATTAAATCCAAATTATCCGTTTTCCGTTTTTGTAACGGAAAATTAAGTTTCCTTCCCGTCCATTTTCCATTTTTTTAACAGAAAAATAAGGTCTTGAATTCCCGTTTTATTGTGGCATAAATAGCCATTTACGTTATAGACGTTTTGCGTAAACGATCATGATAGCCCTTCTGAAGAGTTGCACCTCTTCAATTTGAATTCAACATGTTGGCTATATATATCAGCTCATTCTCTCAGATTTTCTATACGAATTTCTGAATACTCATCCTTTCTTCTACATTGTTTTAACTACAAAAAAACAACAGTAAGTGTGATTTGCTGCAGATCATTGTGTTCGCTGAAATATCGGGGTTTGAAGTACCGCTACGCCCATATGTAATTCGTTCTATCTTGGGAGGAAATATCCACAGCCTTGGATACTAGGAGGAGATTAAGTTCTTTAAGGAAACACTGTGAATTCAGTGGGCTCGGATTAAATTCTGTTTTTAGTTTTCATTTCTGTTTATACGTTATTTTATATTCTCCAAAATTATTTTATAAATACAGTATAATAACAAAAATTACAATTAAATCCAATCAAAGCATCAAGATGTAAGCCAAATTAAGCAAGGGCGACCACTTTACAGAATTGCGCCAACACTTGTTTACTAGCTAAAGAAAAAAATTCATTTGGGGCTCCATCGATACTAGGAGAAAACTACATTTCTATACTGAAAAATATCTTTCCTCAAAATGCTCTGGTAGATAAATAATAGTAAAATGGTATACGAAGGCTCTCAAAATATTTCAAGCATTCGTTAAATAGATAATAGTAAGGATTAACGTAAAAGCAGAGTTAAAACTTTATACCAAAATGAGAGAGGTTATAAAGATATTTGGCCAAACTTAAGAGGATACATTCAAACTTTTAGCATGTAAAAAAAAAGGGACCGAATGCTAGCGTCAATGGAATCATTTTTTTGTAAGAAAATAGATTAGGGGAATGGATACGTAAAGAAAAGTGTAACGATCCAGGTTGTTTTGAGTTCTATAATCCCATTCCTTTATTTGATGCTTTCCATAGGTTGTTTTGGTATTTTATGACTTGTGCATATGGAAGATTTAATTTTCAAGGGATTTGAGAGTTGTTTAAAACACCTAGTTCCTAATTAGAGGCTTAAGATTGGAAGAGTTGACCAAAGTTAGAATTATGATCAAACGACCCCGGAATGGTGATTTTAAGATTTCAATAAGTTCATATGAGGATTTTGGACTTGTACATATGCTTGGTTCGAGTCTCGGATGGCCCGACGTCGATTTGGCACTTCTAGTCGAAAGTTGAAATTTTAAACTTAAGAGAATTTGAGATTTTTGGTTGATGCCTGGTACTTGGTTTTGATTATATATCATAATTCCCTATGAATTTTCACCACAAATCAAGAATTTAAAGAGAGAAATTTGGGGTTTTTGTCTAAAATATTCACGACCAGAAATCACCTACCGATCGTGATGGCGCCTAACGCACTTGCTAGGCAAGCCAAACATAATAAAAGCGGAACAAGATAACATGAATAACGAGAATAATACAAGTCTAAAGCCAATAACATAAAAATAACAGCGTCAATACATAACAATCCCCCATAACTGGTAATTACAGAGTCATAAGCTCTAAAACAGAAGTACAAATCTGGAATACAAATTAAAATACTGTCTGAATGAAAGCAACAGTACATAAGTGAAAAGAGATGCCAAAGACTGCAGTCAAAATGCAGTTCTACTTAGTCTCTTTGCTAATCCCCAACAACGAATCACAACTAACCAAGGCTTGTTCCAACACTTGGATTTGCACAATTAAGTTCATAGTGTAGTATGAGTACAACCGACCCCATGTACTTAGTAAGTATCATAACTAACCTCGGCGAGTTAATAGAGGCAGGATTCATTAATGATACTCGCTAATACCCCATACAATCCATAAACCTCACATGTACACAACAAATAATAATATCAAGTCATAAATTATAGATAAAGCCTCCACGGTTCACAAAGGTAACGTACCATGCTCTATTTTAGTAAACAATCCAACATTAAGAGAAAATATGCAAGATAAGGCATTTATACATTCCTAATCTAGCATATAGAGAAGATATGCGAAATTATGTATATATCCAAGGAAATTTGCAAGTAGAGAAGAAGTGAAATAAACACAGCACACATTGGACGATTTTTCTCTTATCGCATGTACACCATCAAGAGAGAAATATGTGAGAGTGACCCTAGGGGGATGGATCCTTATCCACATATTGCACGAATAACTCACGTGCATATATAACCTCTACACGGACAACTCACGTACTAACATAACTCACATCCGTACGGATAACTCACGTGCTATCAACTCAGTCCGTATCACACAGAAAACATATATAGAATACATGTACATGAATAACATATATCAATTTATATACTTATGGATTGATATAAGTAACATGCTAAAGAGTAGGCATGTACGAAGTGTGCGACCACAATTCTAGTCAGGCGGTTACGCCACAAGAATAACAACTAACATGTTAGAACAGGAGATCAATTAACAAATAATATCTAGCATGATTCCAAATAGCTCACGAAAGGAATACAACATAAGAAGTATGATAACATGAAGCTTAACAATCGATTCAAGGCATATAATAGCCTAAACACTACCCCGAGCATGGATAATACCTCAATGTATGCACATGGGCTCAATCCCTTTATATGTGAGCCACCCATAACACATAGCTATCACTAATAACTCAGGTAAGATACTTACCTTAAGCAAGCTAAATCAGTACTCTAGAAAACGCTTCCCGCATGAATCAACCTTCGGACGACTCGAATCTAGCCAAAATAACTTAGTAATATCAATAGAAGCCATAGAAAATAACCCTAAAAAATAAAGCTAAGATCTTGATGCAATTATACAAAGTCAACCAAAAAGTCAACCCCAGGCCCACACCCTAAAACCTGACAAAACTCACAAATCCCGAACACCCAATCTTATATGAGTCCAAATATGTATGTTTCATCCAAATACAAGTTAAAATCGTCCCTCAAACCATTAATATTACTCTCCAAAACTATAGTCAAAACCCACCAAATTTCAGCTTTAATTCACATAACTAGGTGTAATAATCAATGGGTAATTATATCTAGCATCAAAATTAAGTAAAGCATACTTACCCCTTCAATTGTAGTGAGAAACCCTCCAAAAATCTCTCTTGCCGAGCTCCACAACTCTAAATAATGAGAAAATGGCCAAATTCTTCGAACTAATATTTTGCCCAGCATTTTCGTATTTGGGGACAAACTGTCGCATTTGCGGCTTCGCTTTTGAAGACAAAATCTCGCATATGCGAGTCCCACTTAAAATCCCAGTCTACCGCATCTTCGGCCGCTCTTATGCATCTGTAGGCTCGCTTCTGCGCCCTAACTTTTGCATCTGCGGACTTCCCCTTGCCTCCAGCCAAGTTCGTTTCTGCGATTCAAGAACACAAGTCTCAACAATCTTCAGCAATGCCCATATAACTCAAAATAATTAGAAATCAATTCGAAATACACCGAGGCCTTCGAGACCCCGTCTAATCACACAACCAATCCCAAAACATAACACAAACCTACTCAAAGGCTCAAATTACTCAAAACAATATCAAACCATGAATCACACCTCAATTCAAGCCTAAGAAACTAATGAACTTCCAAAACTCATGCCGGACCACATCAAATAAACTTGGAATGACCTCAAAATTTCCATGCAAGTCCTAAATAACACAATAGACCTATTGCAACTCAAGAAACAAAAATCCGAATCCGATATCAACAAAGTCAACCCCCGGTCAAACCTATGAACCTTCCAACCCTTCAACTTTTCAACTTTCGCCAAATAGAACCAAATCAACCTAGGAACGTCCAAATCCAAATCCGGACATAAGCCTAAGTCCACAATCACCATATAAAACTATTGGAATAATCAAAATACCATTCCGAGGTCGTTTACACAAAAGTCAAACTCCGGTCTACTTTTACACCTTATGCCTCCAACCAAGGGACTAAGTGTCCCTATTCAACCCAAAACTCTCCCAAAAACAAATCAACCAACTTTGCTTGTCACATAATCATAAATACACATATGTAAAGCACAAAATGGGGGAAAATATGCTGAAATACTCAAAATAACCAATCAGATAATTACATTCTCCCCCTCTTACGAGTCTAGAATCATACCAGGGGTCTCAAAAAGGTAAGGATATCTGCTCCATATCTCCTGCTCGATCTCCCAAGAAGCCTCCTCGACTGGCTGACTCTCTATTAAACTTTCACCAATGCTATATTCTTTGATCTCAATCTTCAAACCTGCCGGTCTAAAATGGCCACCGGCTCCACACCATAAGTCAAATTCTCGTCCAGCTGCACCGTGCTGAAGTCTAATACATGTGACGGATCCCCATAGTAATTCTGGAGCATGGAAACATAAAACACTTTGTGAACTCCTGATAGACTAGGTGGCAAGAAAAGTCGGTAGGCAACTCTCCAACTCTCTATAGCACCTCGAAAGGACCAATATACCAAGGGATCAACTAACCCTTCTTCCCGAACCTCATCACACATTTCATTGGCAAAACTTTGAGTAGAACCTTCTCACCCACCATATAGGCCACATCACGAGCCTTCTTGTCAGCATAACTCTTCTTCCTGGACTGTGCTATATGAAGCTGCTCTTGAATCAGGTTCACCTTCTCCAAAATATCTCGAACTAGATTAGTGCCCAACAATCTAGCCTCCCCAAGCTCAAGCCAACCAACCAGAGAACGCGATCGCCTCCCATAGAAGGCCTTATAAGGAGCCATCTAGATACTCGACTGATAGTTATTGTTGTAGGAAAATTTTGCTACGGTAGAAACTATTCCTATGATCCCTCAAAATCAATAATATAAGCTTGTAACATGTCTTCCACTATTTGAATAGTATGCTCGAACTGCCCCTCCATCTAGGGATGAAATACCGTAAAAAGCTCCATATGTGTGCCTAACTCACGCTGCACTGCTCTCCAAAAATGCAACATATACTGAGTGCCTCGATCTGAGATAATAGATACAGGCACACCATGAAGGCAAACAATCTCATGAAGATAAATCCGAGCCAGCTACTCCTAAGAATAGATAGTCATTACTGGAATGAAGTGTGCAGACTTGGTCAGTCTGTCCACAATGACCCACACTACATCAAATCTCCTCAAGGTCAGTGGAAGCCCAACCATAAAATCCATAGTGATACACTCTCACTTCCACTCTGAAATATCTAGCTTCTGAAGTAAATCACCAGGTCTCTGATGCTTATACTTAACCTGTTGACAGTTCAAACACCGAGCAACATACTCAATAATATCTTTCTTCATCCTTCGCCACTAATAGTGCTACCTCAAATCATGATACATCTTTGCGACACTAGGATGAATAGAATACCTCGAACTATGGGCCTCCTCAAGCATCTACTCTTACAACCCATCCACATTAGGCATACAAATTCGGCCCTGAAGCCTCAACACCCCATCATCACAAATAATAACCTCCTTAGCATCACCGTGCTGCAGCGAGTCCCTTAGGACAAGCGAGTGGGGATCATCATACTAACGTTTCATGATGAGCTCAAACAAGGACGTCCGGGATACAACACAGGCAAGAACCCTACTAGGCTCTAAAATATCCAACCTCATGAACCTGTTGGCCAAAGCCTGAATATTCAAAGCTAACAGTCTCTCCCCAACTGTTAAAAATCAAGACTCCCTATGCTCTCAGCCTTCCGACTCAAAGCGTCGGCTACCACATTGGCCTTCCTTGGATGGTAAAGAATATTAATATCACAGTCCTTTATTAACTCTAACCACCTCCATTGACTCAAGTTCAGATCCTTTTGCTTGAACAAGTGCTAGAGACTCCTGTGATACGTGAACACCTCACAAGACACACCATAAAGATAATGCCTCCAAATCTTGAGTGCGTGAACAATGGCTGCTAACTCCAAATCATGCACTAGGTAGGTCTTCTCATGAGGCTTCAACTAACACGAAGCATAAGCAATCACTCTACTATCCTGCATCAACACACACCCAATGCTGACCCGTAAAGTATTAAATAGACTGTATAAGAACCCGATCCCGTAGGCAAAACGAGAATTAGAGTTGTAGTCAAGGCAGTATCGAGCTTTTGAAAGATCTCCTTACATTCATCAGACCACTTGAATGTGAAACCTTTATACGTTAATCTAGTCAATATGGATTCTATAGATGAAAACCCCTCAACAGATAATACCCAGCCAAACCAAGGAAACTCAGGGATGTCTGTAGCAGAAGACGGTCTAGGCTAACTCTGAATTGCCTCAATCTTTTTTAGATCCACCTTAATCTCCTAACTGGGCACCACATGACCCAAGAATGCCACCGAGTGTAACCAGAACTAACACTTGGAGAATTTAGCATATAGCTTCTTCTCTCTTAAAGTCTGGAGCACGATCCTCAAGTGCTACTCATGCTCCTCCTGACCACGAGAATACACCAGTATATCATCAATGAAACTATGACAAAAGAATCTAGATAAGGACAAAATATGTTGTTCATAAAGTGCATAAAAGTTGATGGGGCATTGGTGAGTCTAAAAGACATCACCAAGAACTCATAGTGGCCACAACAAGTCCTGAAAGTTGTCTTAGCAATATCTGAAGCCCTGATCTTCAACTAATGGTACCCCGATCTAAAGTCAATCTTCGAGAATACTCTAGCACCCTAAAGATGATCAAATAAATCATCAATATGCATTAGTGGGTACTTGTTCTTGACAATAACCTTGTTCAACTACCTAGTGAATGCATATCCTCATAGAACCATCTTTCTTCTTCACAAATAGAACCGGTGCACCCCAAGATGACACACTAGGCCTGATGAAACCCTTATGAAGCAATTTTTGTAACTGTTCCTTCAATTCCTTCAACTCCACCGATGCCATGTTTTATGGTGGAATAGAGATGGGCTGAGTTCCCGACACCAAATTAATACCAAAATCCAGAGGCAGAGCTAGTATTTGAAGCTTGTGGGTTTGAGATTCTAGTTTATTTATGTTACTGGGTATTAAGCAATTTATACATATTTAATAAATTTTTTAGAAAAATACAGGATTATTAGTTTCCCCAAATCTGCAAGTCCTATGCTAGCTCCGCCCCTGCCAAAAACAATATCCTTATCGGGTGGCATGCCCGATAGTCTGTAGGATACACATCTAGGAACTCCTTCACTACTAGAACTGACTCAACAGTAGGAGTATCAACACTAATATCTCTCACGAAGGCCAAATACGCCAAACACCCCATTCTTAACTATCCGTTGAGCCTTCAAATATGAAATCAGTCAATTGGGAGTGTTACCAAGAGAACATCCCACTCCAAACTAGGAAATCCTGACATCACCAATATCACGATCTTAGCATGACAATCAAGAATAGCACGGTGCGGAGATAGCCAAACCATACCCAAAATCACCTCAAAATAATCATGCTGAGCAACAAAAGATGGACCCTAGTCTCATAAGCCCTAATGGTAACTACACACAACTGATGTACACAATCCACACAATAGAATCACTCACCGCTTTAGATACATGAACATACATATCTAAAGAATCACGAGGCATTTCCAAATAACAAGTAGAATAAGATGACACATAAGAGTAAGTGGAACAAAGGTCAAATAACACTGAAGAATCTCTATAGCACATTGAAACAATACTTGTGATCATGACGTCAGAGGTAATTACCTCTGGAATGGTGGTAAAAGCATAGCAATGGGCCTGTCCACTGCGTGGCTAACCCCCTTGTGGCGACCTCGAGCGATCTGAGCCCCAACCTTAGCTGGTTGTGTAGGTGGACTAGTGCTGGAACCATAGGCTGTGTGCTCTGCTGTGGTGCAGTACTCAGAAGTCCGGGGTAATCCCTCTTGATATGACCTAAGTCTCCACACTCGAAATAAACCTTCCTCTAACTAGGTTATTGACCCTGCAACTGACCATGATAACTCAAATAACTACATGAGAAACCCTGAGCAGATGAAGCACGGTAAGAACTCTACGCCAGTAGTGCACTAAATGATGACTGAACTGGGCGAGCACCGTATGAACTGTGGCTAACTGAAGATTCATGGGGAATCTGATGAGCTATCTGAGTAGGCCAAAAAGACGGCCTCTGTTGTAATATGACTAGCCTCCAAACGAGGCACCATCAAAACCACCTGAACCACAGGGCCTCTCGGCCTCCTACTCGTCTCTCTCAAGCTTGCAAACATGCTCCAAGTGTCTAGCAATCTCAACCATCTGATTAAAGCTAGCATCCGTCTTATGCTCTCGATCCATATATTGTAGACTATAATTGAGGCCATAAATGGACCTCCTGATCCTTTCCCTATCAGTAGGGACCAAAAACACTATGTGACGTGCCAAATCCACGAATCTCGTAATATAAAGTCATAGTCATGCCCTCTTGGCGTATATGCTAAAGCTTTCTATGCAGCTCCTCTCTACGAGTATGTGGAACAAACTTTTCTAAGAAGAGAATTTAGAACTGATGCCATGTGAGTAGTGCTTCACAAGCTAGCTTGCCTGACTCATAGGTCTGCCACCACCTGTAGGATGGCCTTATGAGATAAAAAATAGTGAGTCGACTCCGTTGGAGTCCACGATGCCCGCTATGCAAAGAATCTGGTGACACTAATCAAGAAAACCCTTAGAATCCTCTAACTCTCCTCCACTGAATTGGGGAGGAAAAAGTCTCTAAAACCACTCTAACCTCTTCTGCTCCTCATCAGTCAAATAATTTCTATACTCGGCCCTAACATCAACTACTGGCTGAACTAGCAACACCCTTAGTGTCTGATAACCCTAAGCTAGCTGCTCTGGTGTACGGGTGGCGAGAGTCTGGGCTCCTTCCCCAGCCCGAGAGGTAGCTGGTGCAACTGGTATCATGCACTCCTAAGCCAAGCTCATGTGCACACTCAAAATCTAGGCCAAAGTCTCTTGAAGACTAGGCATAGCAGTAGGTACCATCGCCATATGAGCTGGTCCCACCGACTCAACAATATCCAGAACTTGCTCCTCCACTAGAGCAACTGGTGGCTCCATAGGTGCTGTTCTAGTTGTAATATGGTCCATACCTCAGCCTCTACCTCGGCCCGACCTTTTGCGACCCTGCATAGAGGATCTGGTTCCTATCCATCTGATCTAGCTGAGCGTGTCCTCAACATCTATGAGATAATAGAAGAGTAAAGGTTCAAACTTTAGAAATAACAAATTTGCATGACAAGAATGCAAGAAAGTAAAGATTTTCCTAACAATTTGGTAGTCTCTCGAAGATAAGCACAGACGTCTCCATACCAATCCGCAAGACTCTTGTAAACTTGCTTATGACCCATAATACCTATGAATCTAGGTATCTGATACTAGCTTATCACGACCCAAAACCACCAACTTGTCATGATGGCTCAACTGCTATGCAAGCCAAACATAATAAAAGCGAAACAAAATAACAAGAATAACGAGAATAATACAAGTCTAAAGCCAATAACATAAAAATAACAATGTCGATACATAAGAATCCCCCAGAACTAGTAAATACAGAGTCATGAGCCCTAAAATGGAAATACAAATATGGAATACAAAGAAAATACTGTCTGAATGAAAGCAATAGTACATAAGTGAAAAAAGACACCATATACTACGGTCGAAATGCAGTTCTACCCTGTCTCTTTGCCAAACCTCAGCAATGAACCACAACTAACCACGACTCTATCACGACCCAAAATCCCACCACAACCGTCGTGATGGAACCTAGTCTCTAAGACTAGTTAAGCCGATTGCTACAAGGATTAAGCCTGTTGTAACAATGATAATTTAAAACACACTTTAATATGAATACCGAAACAAAAGCGAAATAAGCCTACACGACAATACTCATAACAACCTCCCAAGACTAGGTAATACAAAGTTATGAACTCTAGCTGAATACATGGAAAGATCTCAAGGATCGAAATGCAATATTGTTCAAATAACAAGCTGACAATACAATAAAAGTAAAGGACTCTAAGGGACTGCGACGACCAAGCAACTCTACCTTGAATCCTCGCGATCAATAAGCTAGCTCTGCCCGAGTCCGATATCTCCAATACCTGTCTCTGCATAAAAATATGCAGAAGTGTAGTATGGGCATACCATGATCGGTACCCAGTAAGTATCAAGATTAACCTCGGTGGAGTAGTGACGAGGTAAAAGTTAAGACACATACTAGTCAAATTAAGATGTGCAGTATAGAAGTATAAAGCTAATCTTGAAAGCAGGAATCAATAATTAGCAACAACGATCAACATGTGATATAAACAGTAAAGTAATAAGAATACCGTAAAAGTACCATTGTAACCAAATAAGGGAAAACTAATAGCAACCAATTAATCAATCCATTCTAACACAAGTTTCAAATGAAAATTTCTCTGAGATACCTCATCTCATAATCACAAGTCACGAGTCTCAACCCACAAATCATATGCTCACGGCACTTGGTGCCCATATTTCTAATCATCACTGCGCGGACAACTCACATGCCATCATCTCAATCCGCCTGGCATGATCACAAACTCACAATCACAATCCGCCCGACATGGTCACAGGATCATTATCACAATCTGCCCAACATGGTCACATGCACAATATCACATGAACGCAGATAATATAAGAATACATGGGCATGATCAATAAATATTACATTTTGTACTCCTAAACTAGTATAAGTGGGATGCTACGGTGTAAGCTTGTGCGAGTGCACTATTACAGCCCAAGCCAACAAGTAATATTAAAGACATCGAGTAGCTCAGTGAAAGAAACACAAAAAGTCACATAAGGTGTATGGCATACACAAAGAAAAACACACAATCACACAAATATCATCAACAAAATGCCCCAGGCCATCACACATCATCCCTGACATTGCCACCCTTATCTCTCTGATAGCCACTTGTATCCCTCCGCCTTGATAATATCATTAGCCACCCGTATCACTTTGCATAATATCCACCCTTATCGCTCCTCCGGGACAATAACACAATAGCTAACCATAGCACTCCGCACAATCAAAAATAGTGAGATGCCACCCTTATGCCCCGCATAACAACGATGGTAAAATACCACCCTTATACTTCGCATAACAACAACCAATCCACACAACAATTCACATGTGATACATCACAACAACACGACATATCAACTCGTACCACAAGTGCCCATAGGCAACAACCTTTGCAAAAGAACCAACGATATTGTATACGGCTAAAATTGGAGAGTCCGATTTTGTGATCATTATGGCATTTCACAGCCCGTCTTCAGAAGCCTCGAATCATAGCTCAAGGTTTGACCTCGAGGGTTCCTAATGCTCGACCTCAGGGCTGTGCAAATCGGTGGCTATCTTTGACAAGCAGGAAATTCCCAAAAGGCACGTGGCTAAAGTTTACCAGGTCTACAAGAATAGAGCATGTCCGTACCATGACATTAATTAGTTA
Organism: Nicotiana sylvestris; assembly: GCF_000393655.2. Taxonomy (NCBI): domain Eukaryota; kingdom Viridiplantae; phylum Streptophyta; class Magnoliopsida; order Solanales; family Solanaceae; genus Nicotiana; species Nicotiana sylvestris. The sequence continues at coordinate 86,662,104 of NC_091059.1, read as the reverse complement.
TACCAGCTGCATATCTTTGTAATAAATGCATATGTACTATGTTGGTATTCCCCCTCCTATATAAAGGGGACACTTGTCATTTTGTAAACATACATGATATTCAATACAAGAACAAGAACATTCTCTGCTCTCTAACTTAAACATTCTCTATTGTCTTTCCTTTGATTTATTACTTACATTTATTGTGTTTTATTGATTGTTCTTCATTTATTACTCATCATTGATCATAAAGAGCCATTATTGAGGCCCATGAAACTGTTAGTCCTTCATCGATCATTCCCAGTCAAGCTCATTAGCTCGACCTCGAGGCCCAGCCTAGGCCAGTCCGAGACCCCGATTCGCAGCCGTTCGGTTTGAATAACCATACTGCCTCTTACTCTTACTTTACTTTCCTAGCTCATACTTAGCATCTATTGCCTAACAACTAGCACTAAAATAAATCACGTATTTTTAGAACCACAAAATCAAATCTAATTGTAATTACCATTTTCAAGGTAAACAAATATCAATATTTCCACAACAAATAGCCCACATATCAAATACAATGTTTATAGAATCTCAATAGCAACAAAATGAATGAGAAAGTAACTCAACTATGAATAACACTCCCTTTAAACAAAACTTCAATTAAAATAGATTAATGACTTTGGTAACTTCAAGTTCAATGGATTTCTTAAGGATAAACTCGATAATGAAGGTATTTCCATGAAATGACAAACTTCGAATTCTAGCGTATGAAATAGGCTAACAATGGAAGATATGACACGAACTAGCAACTACATCTAAATGCACGAGAATAACTCGGCAACAAAAGGATATCATATAACAACAATTTTAATTAAGAGTTACTCAATAATAAAGGAAGTCACATAATGATAAAAGAGGTAACAACTTCAAATAAAGCATATAAGAGTAAACTTGATAGGTAAAGGATGTTACATGTAACAAAAACTTCATATAAAGCATGCAAAAGTAAACAACGCAATTAAAAGATATAACATGTGCTAACAATTCCAAATAAATGCATGAAAGAAGCCTAAGAGTCTAGATCGGTCAATTTTCACATATAATCCCAACTACGTACTCGTCACCTCGCGTACACGGCTTTCACATGACATAAAATAGTACGAACGACTCAAATCCTAAGGGGTAATTACCCCACACAAAGTTAGGTAAGATACTTACCTCAAAGAACTAAACTAATACTCTAAAATGACCTTCTCATGTGAAACAACCTATGAACGGCTAAAGTCTAGCCAAAATAACTTAATATCATAGATAAAAACCATATAAAACAATTTTGGATAATAAAGCTTTGATTTTTTAATGAAAACTAAAAGGTCAACCCAAAATGTCAACCCCGGGACCGCACCTAGGAACCTGATAAAATTTATAAAATCCAAACACCCATTCAATTACAAGTCCAACCATACTAATTTCATCCAATTTCGACTCCGAATCGATGTTCAAAATACAATTATTCTCTTTAGAAAAGTTTTTGATAAAACCCCCCAATTCTCCAATCAAAACATAGATTAATTCACAAATAAACTACTGGAATCATGTTAAAACACAAACTTTTAGATTAGATACTGACCCCATGAAAATACGAGAAGAACTCTGTGAAAATCACCTCAATCGAAGCTCTAGAACTCAAGATATGCTCAAAATACCAAAAGAACGCAGTCTGATTTTTTTATACACAAGCATTTCCGCTTTTGCGCCCAAAACGATGCACTTGCGCATTTCCAGCTGTCACTTCCGCTTTTGTGGACCATTTTTCGCACCTGCGGGGTCACATATGCGGACCCAACTTCGCATCTGCGAAGCATCAACACCAACACCAGCTCCAACTCTCTTCTCCGACACCAAAATGAGCATAACTCCCTCATACGATGTCCAAATTTAACGATTCTTTTTGCTATAGCTCCGTAATTAAGATACATATATAATTATTTAATCAAAAAGAAATTGGATCTCATTTCTTAATGTGGTACCATTTATGTTTTAAGAAACGACGTCGAAACATAAAAAACGAGCGTAACACAATCCAAACCTATCTGAAACTCACCCGAGCCCCTCGGGACCCCGTCTGAACATATCAATAACTCCCAAAACATAATGTGGATCTACTTGAGGCCTTAAATCCCAAATAAAAATATCAAAACCATGAATCATCGATCAAGATCAATCTCTTAAGTTCATAAACTTCAAACTTCGAACCAAGCGTCCGATTCAAGCCTAACCAATTCGGAATGAACCCAAATTTTGCATATAAGTTCCAAATGACATATCGAACCTGTTCCAACTCTCAGAACAATAATCCGAACCCGATAATATTGAAGTCAACTCCCGGTCAAACCCATGAACTTTCTAAATCTTCAAATAGCCAACTTTTGCCAAATAGTGCCGAAACCTTCTAGAAACATCCAAATACAAATTCGGGCATATGTGCAAGTCCAAAATCACCATACAAAGCTATTGGAATCATCAAAATACCATTCCGGAGTCGTCTACAAAAAAGTCAAACTCTGATCAACTCTTTCACTTAGGCTTTTAAAATAAGAATTGTTCTTCCAGATCAATCCCGAATCATTCAAAAACCGAACTCGACCCCACACGCAAGTCATAATACATAATACGAAGCTAATAAAGACCTTAAGTCACCAAACGAAATGATAATTCTCAAAACGAACAATCCGGTCATTATAGACTTGGTCCAACAACTGGATTTGCACAATTAAGTGCAGGGTATAGTATGAGTACAACTGACCCTATGTACTCAGAAAGTCTTATAGCTAACCGAGCTAATAGAGGCAAGAATCATTAATGATACTCACTAATAACCTATATATTCCATAAACTTCATATGTACATAAAAAATAATAATATCAAGTCATAAATTACAGATAAAACCTCCACGATTCACAAATTGTAATGTAGCATGCTTTGTTTCAGTAAACAATCCAGCATATAGAGATGATATGCAAAATAAGGCACGTAGATATTTCTGATCTAGCATATAGAGAAGATCTGCAAATAAAACATGTATACATGCAAAGAAAATTGCAAGCAGAGAAGAAATGCAATAACCACAACACACTGACAAGTTTTCCTTTTACCGCGTGTGCACCATCAAAAGAGAAACAAGAGAGGATGAGCCTAGGAGGATGGATCCTTATCCACATACTGCACGGATAACTCGCGTGCATATATAACCACCACACGGACAACTCACGTGCTAACATAACTCAGATCCACACGGTCAATTCACGTGCTATCAATCCATCCCATATAACATAGAAAGCACATATAGAATATATGAACAACAAATATTAATTTACATACTCATGGACTGATATAAGTGAAATGCTAAAGTGTAGGTATGTGCGAAGTGTGCGACCACAGTTCTAGTCAGATGGTTACACCACAAGAATATCAACTAACACGTTAGAACAGGAGATCAATCAAAAAATAATATCGAACATGATTCCAAATAGCTCATGAAGGAATACAACATAAGAAGTATGATAACATGAAGCCTATCAATCGATTCAAGGCATACACTAGCCTAATGTCACGACCCAAACCGATGGACCGCGATGGGCACCGGGTACCTTACTCAACCGAGTACCAACATAACGTATCTTTCATATCATTCTATCATAGGTAAATGAACAAGAGTAAAGCATGAGGAAATACAAACTTATACATATGCAGTACGGGAACAACACCTCGACCCGCTCTCCACCTCGGTATACTCCATCACCTCACTCATCTCTGAACTACACGTGGCCTGATTCCTTTATAGCCAAGGATATGTAGGCAGCCCAGATACCAGGGCTCGGTCACATTCCCCTTTTCTCTTAGTTTTAGTCTCTCGAAATAAGGGTCGGGTCAAAAGCCTGTCTAGTCAGTCTTTGTCTGAAAACTCTGTACGTTTCCAGTCAAAGAGGGGCAGCTGTAGACATGTGATTTTTGACACTGCCCAAGATTTTTTTTATATTAGCGTAAAATATTTAATTTAGGCATAATATAGATATTTTAAGTAATTTTGACTCTTTTACTTTATTTTATTACAAGAAAACAAAAAATTACAAAAATAGGTTCATTAATGTTTTGTAGTCATTTTTAATCTAAAAACAAATCTTAAATAAAATATATACAACAATAGTATCGTATTTTTATTTTAATATGATATTTGAAAATACCAAAAATAGATTTGTTTTAATGGTTAGTTTTATTATAATAATTATTTGAATAGTAGGAATAATTAATAAATGGGGCCGTATTTTTAATCTTGTTTGCAGGGAAAGAATAGAACTTGGGCTCGAGCAACCCATTTTTAGGCCTAATTTTGGACCTAGCCCACAATTGCCAAGCCCATAATTTTTAGGCCCATACCCCTTAACCTAAAACCCTACAACCTAGACTCTGCACTATAAAAGAATGTTTAAGACTAAAGAATTAAAGAGGAAGAGGCGGAAGAGGACAAAAAAGGCTGAAAAACAAAAAAGCTGACGAGCAGCTGCGCAGGGAACGAACCCCACCCCCCTGCGTTGTCTTCTTCACGACCCCCACCCCCTCGCGTCTATCTTCTTTAAACCACCCCCGTTCTGCCCCTTCTTCAACCTAACAAAAGAATTCTAATGCCCAAAAGCTGAAAGAGAGAACATTGAAGACGCAAAACTATACAGACCCCCCTGCGCGTCATCGTCTTCAACCATGCCTCCCCCCACCCGTTTCAGATCTGGTTTTCTTTCAACAGCAGTACAAAATGACCCCCCATCCAGTCTTCATCATCTTCCTCAAAGAAAACCCTAGAGGACCCAATCTTGAAGACCTGAAGCAACCATTAGAGACACCAAACAAACAGTCGCCGTCGCCGTCGCCGGACCTCTGTTCAATGTAAAGCTGCCATCTCCGGCGAAGTTTCATGTCACAAACGACCAGCCTACACCATGAACAGCCATGCACGACAGTATCCGATCTCCTCCATTCCATGATGTCACAAAAAAAACGACACTCATCTCCCTCTCGCCGGAAAACACTTACACATAGCCACATCCACGCACAGAACGGGAAAGGGACAGTAGCGAACTCGTCGAGTTTTTGTGAGCATGAGAGGCACATGAATATGGTTTCAAGCTTCTCTTGGTTTATTACAGATACGTCCATTCAATCTGTTTCGAAATTGCGATTAAGGTACTGTCACGACCCAATTGCTGAACCCGGTCGTGATGGTGCCTCTCGTGAAGACAAGGCCAGCCAGACCAAAAAGAACACCTCTTATAAACAGTTAAATATCACAAACAGTAATAACATATAATATAATCTTCATAAATTGAGGAATCTAACGAAAACAACAATAGAAACCATCCCGACACAGCCCAAACCGGGGTGTCACGAGTCACGAGCATCTATAAGAATGAAATTTCCACTTTATAGTCTAGAAATTCACTGAACAAGAATAATGAATAACACAGAAAGACAGTGGTGTTGCGAACGCTGCAGTCACCTCGCTAAAACCTCTACAACTCTGTCTCCACACAGCCAATACCCGCTACCGGGTGAATAAATACCTGCAACTACACGCGAGGTGCAGGGAGTAAAGTGAGTACTCCAACTCAGTGAGTAATAAAGGTAAATAATAACTGAGCAGCAAGAAACCACGTAAAGCAACCGACATGCTATATAGAAGCAGTGTAAAACTCCTTGAGAAAAATCAGTGAAACTGTGAATTCTTTAGAAAATACCTTGGTTCGGTTCTAAACCCCTTTTGAAAATGATCTTTTCAACAGTTGTGAAATAATTTCAAAACAGTTAGTGCCGCTATGCACAGAAATTTGCCCCTCGGGCACAAATACCACAGTTAAACAAGTAAAAGACAAGTAAGTATGCAAAATGAACATATAAACCTCGCCCCTCGGGCAATCATATAGAATAGTACCAACCCCTCGGGCACAAGTTAGTTCCTGGTCAGCCATTGTTACCTGACTGCACGGTGTTATTCCTGGTCAGTCATTGTTACCTGACCAAATTGCATCATACAGTGTCATTGTTACCACTGTAACTTCACAATCACTCATATTAGCCCCTCGTGCATAGTATCAATCACTCAGTATAATGGTCAACCATTGTTACCTGACCAAATTGCATCATACAGTGTCATTGTTACCACTGTTTCAAATCACATGGGTACCCGCGCTCACTGTGGGTGTGCAGACTCCGGAGGGGCCCCTTACGGCCCAAGCGCTATATCAAGCCACCTTGTGGAATCATCACTCAGCATATCCTCACATCACTCAAGCCACCGCGTGGCATATAAAGTATCTCAAGCCCTCGGCCTCATATCACTCAACATATCCTCACATATGGCCCTCGGACTCACTCAGTCCGAAACTCATCACAAGCCCCTCGGGCATTAGTAAAACAGTAGTTCTCAGCCAAAACATCATTTAGAAATATCATTTAAGTTTCAAATCTGAGTAAAAGTGGCTGAGTTTGTAAAACAATAGATATAAACATGACTGAGTTCAAGTAATAAGTCAAAACAGTGAGGAAACAATGATAAAAATCCTCGAAGGGTGCAATTAGTTGGCACGGAGCCCAAATATGGCAATCAGCCCAAATCATGATGATAACAAATAAATTTCAGTCAAATATTCGGTAAAATCATTAATCGGGATGGACCAAGTCACAATCCCCAGTAGTAAAAGACCCCACGCTCGTCATCCAGCGCGTATCTTGCCTCAATATAGCACTACGATGTGCAATCCGGGGTTTCAAACCCTCAGGACATCATTTACAATCATTACTCACCTCGAACCGGTGAAATATCTAGCTCGTGATGCCTTTGCCCCTCCAATCGGCCTCCACGCGCGTCGAATCTAACCAGAATCAGAGCGAATACATCACAATATGCTAACGGACAATACCCAATCGAAAACAATCGAAAAATGTCAAGAATCTCGAAATTAGCAAAACCCGAGCCTCGGGCCCACGTCTCGAAATCGGGTAAAATTTACATTTTCAGAATCCTCATGCCTTCACGAGTCTAACTATACCAAAATTATCCAATTCCGATACCATTTGGTCCTTCAAATCATCATTTTACATTTTTGAAAGGTTTCACAATTTTCTTCCCAAATTCCATCTCAAATCACGAATTAAATGATGAATTCAGTGATAGATTCATGTATTCTAGCCAAATTTGAGTTAAATCACTTACCCCGATGAATTTCTTGAAAAACCTTTGAAAAATCGCCAAAATCCGAGCTCTCTAGGTCAAAATATTAAATAAAATCCAAAACCTCATATTTATAGAGTACCCCTCGGATTCCGATACCGCTGACCGCACAAAAATGACCGCGGTCCATGCAAAACCAGCGGGGTCCGCGCAAAAATGACCGCGGCCGCGCAGGTCTTGCTCTGCAGGGACAGACTTTAGTATTTTGGCCATAACTTTCGTTACAGATGTACAAATTGCGATGTCTTTACCTTTCTGGAAACTAGACACGAAGGGCTACAATTTTGTTTTTGAATCACCTCAAAATTCCTTATAGATCAAAAGATATGAGCTTCCGACGTTGGACCGACGACCTGCAGGTCTTCATTTCGCGCGGACCGCGCACTTGACCGCGCCCCCGCGCTAGGCCACCGTGCCCAGCGCAAAAAGGGCCGCGCCCCGCGCTCCAATGACTGCCCCATCCATTTTCTAAGTTCCGGGATGTCCGTACTCGCTCAAAACTCACCCGAAACACACCCGAGGCCCCCGGGACCTCAACCAAAAGCACCAACGCATCCTAAAACATGTTTCAACCTCGTTCCAATCAACAAAACACTTCAACAACACCAAAAACTATCAAATTACCTCAAATTCGAGCCCAAGTTCTTCTAAAACTTCCAAAACACGCATTCGATCAAAAACCCAACCAAATCACGTCTGAATGACCTGAAATTTTGCACACATATCCCAAATCACTTAACGGAGCTACAACAACTCTCGGAATTCCATTCCGACCCTCGGATCAAAATCTCACCTATCAACCGGAATTCGCCAAAATATCAATTTCGCCAATTCAAGCCTAAATCTTCTCTACAACTCCAAAACCCATTCCGATCGCGCTCCTAAGTCACCAATCACCTAACGGAACTAACCAAATCATAAAAATTCTCATCCGAGATCAAATACACATAAGTCAAATTTTGGTCAAACCCTTTCAAATTTTAAGCTTTCAACTGAGACTGTTCTTCCAAATTCATTTTGATTAACCTGAAACCCAACACCAGTGATTTACATAAGTCATAATACACCACACAGGGCAAGTCATGCCCGAGAACTGGCGGGCGAAATGCAAAAGCTCAAAACGATAGGTCGAGTCGTTACAGGTACTGTCGGAGGTGAGGTTGTTAGTCGAGGTCTTCGTACGTGGTCCGCGAGATCCAAACGATTTGTTGCTGTATATTTGAGGTCCAACTCTTGCTCTGTTCCTCTAATCTCTTTTATCGTGCTGCCTGATCTTATAAATGGCTTGAATATTGAAATTAAATGTGTTATCTCTGTTGGTTGCCCAAAGTAGCTTGATGTCATAAATATGATATATTAGTAGATTGGATATTATTTGGTTTTGACTTTGTGAAATTCCTTTATAATTGAAAGAACGTCCAGATAATTAGAAATACCTAGTGACAAAATACTGATTCTAACTTTGTGTAATTGAGCTTCTTGAGTTGTTATTTTATGTGTGCTTAAAGTGCTACATGGGGATCTTTCTAACGTGTATTTTCTGTGGAGGAGGAAAAAGCCAATAAAGACATGTAATTGACTCTGTTTGTTTGATAATTCCTCTTTGTAATTGATAGCAAATTGAGTGTAAAAGCTTGATGACATAGGGATAGTTTCTTTAAAATCAGATTCGTTCTTAGTTCTTTTTTATGCATTAGAATTAATGGCCATTACATTCGATTCTGCTCTTTTTATTCTAGCTGAATGTTAATTGGCTATGTGACGATTTGATGTTGTGATCTATTCGGTTATTATTTCCAGTTTTGAGTTTGTTCACATAGTTATCTACTTCCATGTCACTCGAATTGGTTATAGCTGAGCATGACTTTGTCACGGTACAGAGATTGGGTTGTTATTCGTTGACTAAACTAGGTCAAATTAGATTAAAGAGACTTGGGTGTGCATTTCATGTGACCCGACTCTAATTTCCAACAAAGTTGAATAAAATGTGTTCCGGATTGCAGGTGCATTTCATGTGGCGCGATCCAAAGACATGTTTTAAACGACGTTCAATCTACTTCAAATGGAATAAAAGCGGTTAACAGCTAAAATTTCCACATAGGTTCATAATTGTTTAAAATCAGATAATTAAGCTGAATATAACAGTTGAGCGACCGTGCTAGAACTACGGAACCTGGGAATGGCTAATACCTTCTCCCGGGTTAACAAAATTCCTTACTCGGATTTCTGGTTCGCGGACTGTTAAACAGAGTCAAACTTTTCCTCAATTCGGGATTAAACTGGTGACTTGGGACACCATAAATCTCCTAAGTGGTGACTCTGAATCTTTAAATAAATAAATCCCGTTTCAATTGTCACTTAAAGTGGAAAAACTCCTCTATACTCTCTTCTCGGGGGTGTAGTGAAAAAGGAGGTGTGACAGGTAACCCAGACAATTCTAACCTAACATGATTCACGTAATACAAATAAGGCAGTTAAAGTAAATAAAGCAATTAAGTCAATTTGACATGTTTCTCTAACTAACAGCATGTTTAAAAGTGCAAGTAGAATAAATAGAAAGGGAAAACACAATTAAAGTTACTTAATGAAAATCGAATTTTCAACAATTAGCACAAGTACGCACTCGTCACCTCACGTACAAGGCATTTCAATTATTACAGTACCAATCCTAAGGGGAAATTCCCCCATGCAAGGTTAGACAAGACACTTACCTCGAACCGGCTCAAAAATCAATCCGAAACCACGCTCTTGCCACGGGTACTCGACTCCAAATGGCCCAAATCTATTCAATTCAATTTCTTAATGTAAATAACACTTCAAGTAACTGATTCTACAATTAAAGTCTAAGCTAATACGCGAAATTATGAAAAATGACAAAAATGCCCCTCGGGCCAACATCTTGGAATCGGGTAAAATTTATATTTCCAGAAACCTCGCACTCTCATGAGTCTAACCATACTAAAATTATTCAAATCCCATAATATTTCCACCCTCAAATCCTCAAATTTATTCGAGAGGGTTTTGAAACTCTTCCAACTAAATTCACAGATTTAATGCCAAAACTAGTAATATATTCGAGTAATCTAACAAAAATTAAGTTAAGAATACTTACCTCGCTGTTTCTCTCAAAATTCTCCCGAAAATTGCCTCTCCTCGAGCTCCAAATTTGTAAAAATGGAAGTCCCATTTTCAGAACTTAAAACATTATGTCCAACAAGTTTCGCATCTGTGACCAGATGAGCCGCACCTGCGGTCCCACAGGTGCGAGAAGAGATCTCGCTTCTGCGGTGGTTTCCGCATCTGCGGACGCGCTTCTGCAATGTAATAGCCGCTTCTGTGGCTCCGCACCTACGAAACCCAAACCGCAGATGCGGTTATGACAGATATCAGCTGAAGCTACAACCTTCCAACCCCCAAAATTCTTCCGTCAACCATCCCGAAATCATCCTGAGGCCTCCGGGACCTCAACCAAGGCACCAACAAGTCACAAACAACTATAAAAACTTGTACCAATCCTTAGAACACGTAAAACAACATCTAAACCTCGAATTAACCATGGATTTCAAGCCTAAGAACTCCAAAATTCTCAAAACACACTTTCGATCAAAAGTTCAATCAAACCTCGTCCGAATGACCTGAAATTTTGCACACACATCTCATTCAACACTACGAAGCTACTCAAACTTCCGGAATTCCATTCCGACCCTCGGATCAAAATCTCACTATAGGACTGGAAACTTCAAAAATTTAACTTTCGGTATTCCAAGCCTAAATTAGCTACGGACCTCCAAAACACAAATATGATCATTCCCCTAAGCCTGAAATCACCTAACGTAGCTAACAGAACCCTCAGATTTCCATTCCGAGGCCATCTTCACACTGTTCCGATTACGGTCAACTTTCCAACGCTTAAGCTCTCATTTAGGGACTAAGTGTCCCAAAACTCTCCGAAACTCAAAAGCGAACATCCCGGCATATCAAAATAGCATAACTAAACTTGGGAAAAGCAATTAATAGGGGATCGCGGCATAATTTATTAAGATGACTGGCCGGGTCGTCACACCTTTTCACTTGCCTTTCCTTATCCTTACTCATGTTTTCTTAAAACTTTGTCGCTCTACAATTCTTTAGCTTGCGACCTATACATATCCATTTATACTACTCGCAACTTCCCTTCAACTTGCTTGCACCTTAGATTTCCTTATGTTATTCTGGAACGTCAAGCGAGACATCACATCGTCTCCAACTCTTCTCTACTTTCTTAACTAGATCTCTCAGTACTTAGAAACCATAGGCTGGAAGACATGCCGCTGACGATGCCGCTATCATTCTCGGTTATTGGATTCCCGTGCTTATAGCCTTCTATCCAAAGTATGGACTATTCACAACTTTCTGCATTTGAGTATCTCGTACGTTGTTCACCTTTACCTTACTTACTTAAAGTCTCACATCATGTCTTCTATCTCTTTCATAACCTCCCTTCTATATAGGTATGATTTACACCACAACTTGATGCTCTATTATATTACTACAATCCGGTGGGAGCTTCATACTGACTCCTTTTGAGGCTGTTACGTTTTTTAACTGGCTTTATCATAGAGCCGTTATAGACTATGGTTGTTGTATTATCTCTCTCGTACCTCTGATTTTAAGGGATATCCTGTAATGTTCTCGATCACGATGTTTCTATTTTTCTGGGTCCAATAATCAAACTCCTAATTTACTTGGGTAATGTAACTCTTTAGTTTCCTTCTTCTTATGATCGGCTTTACGTTGGCTTAAGCTATCTTTCGATCTGTGGTTCCTGGTATTATTTATTCTGTTTAGCCTTTCATGGGCACTGAGGAATATGCATGATACAATCCTTTAACCATTTAATCTTTCGTTAATGACTTGGGCTCAATTCTTTCTTTTAATGTATACCAGAATCTTCTACGGCTGTATATGCTACATGTATAAAACTCCGAACCCTTAAGTGCATTCATAACGTAACCAACTCTGGATCATTGATCGAATAATTTCTTTCGTTCCATTTTAGCTTTCTTTCAACATAAGCTATTACTTTCCTGGTATTTCTGCCCCTTGTTGCGTCCGTACTTAGCTCATATTAGTGCCCACACATGCCAGAGTTTTCGTGCAACTCATATGATCTCGAATATTACTTTTAATTTTTCTTCCCGTTCATTAGTCACGGTAGGTGCCACTTTCCTTTGGCGTGCTTATAATGTTGTTATGAGACTGTTGTTACACGACCATTTCCTCTTTAGGTCATTGTGCTTAAGTTGAAGCCTTCTTCCTTATTTCCTCAGCTAGTCTTTTGTTGTAGTACTTAGGGAGAACCCTTGACCCTCGTAAAACTATGAGCTTATTACAGACCTTTCGATGTCCTTCCATGACTAGGCCCTTCCTGAATCAACTACTAATTACTCATCGGCCCATTCTCATATCCACATTCTACGTAATCTTTCTTGGGTTATTTCCTTGTCTTAACTTACCTCACGTGTTGGCTCCTTATCTATCAATAACATCGCGAGCAGGAACCCTTACTTCCCCCTTTTTTTGACTTCGTGCTTACATAACGTCCTTGAATTATAGCATATCTGTAACATTTGGATAAGTACAATCTCATCCCTTTCTCATTTTTTTCGCATTCTTCCTTTATCATTCCATATTCCCCCCTTTAGGGGAGTACTAAGACTTGGAGCTATGACAACCTGCCTATAAATGTTTTTCCTCTTCATCGTTGGCGTCTTTTAATATCATCGATAACCCTTACTCACTTGCGATATTCCTTTTGTACCAAGGATAACAAAATTCCTCACTCGCGATGGTGACATTTAGTGTAACTGGCACATACAGCCGCTTAAGCTTAACTTTACTCACATTTCTTGCTTTAGGGAAGCGTCTTCCACAACTATCTCTATTTCCAACCTTCTTTCCGGATGTAGGTATTGTCACCCCTCCTTTTCCTACCCCGGAAGGGTATAAGGGAGTTTTTTCCAATTTAAGTGACAATCGAAACATGATTATTTATTTAAAATCAGAGTCTGGTGTCCCAAGTCACCGGTTTAAAATCTCGAATCGAGGAAGGATTGACTCTATTTTACAGTCTGCGAACATAGAAATCCGGGTAAGGAATTTTGTTAACCCGAGAGAAGGTGTTAGGCATTCCCAAGTTTTGTGGTTCTAACACGGTTGCTTAAACTGTCAAAATTGGCCTATTATCCGATTTATTTCATGTTTTAACCTATGTCACATTTTAAAACTCTATAACCGCTTTTAATTATTTTAGGAAGATTCAACATTTTTTAAAACATGCCTTGAACCACGCCACATGAAATGCACCCGCGATTCGTGATACGTTCTATTTAACGTTGTTAAGAATTGAAATTGGGTCACATGAAATGTACACCCGAATTGGATAATTTAAAGAAAAGTCAATTCAAAGAATGCGCTTAAAGCAACTACGAAAGTTTAAATTAATAACAATGTTTGTGAGGGCCATGGAAAATTCAATTGATGGCACACCTCGATTTTTAGAAAGAGCTAGTATCAATGGTCTGAGGGCTATGGGTTATCTAATTTTGCTTATGGCACACCTCAAGTCTAAAAGGGAATAGACATTTGTGGAGGCAATCTAGAACTAATCATTACGCGCTTAAAGCAATCTACCATTATTCAAACTTTTTTTAACACTAAATTAAAAATTTATATGAGGGCCACGGGTGATATGGTGAAAATGGCACACCTCAATTTAACCAAAAGAAATACTTTAACTTAAGATTTAAAGCCATTTTTACATAACTACTGAAGTTACGCTAGGCTTTCATGCATTTGGGCCAGGCTTGGTTTAGGAAAAACCCGACAGTAGTAGTTAAATGAGATGATGGGCTCGAAAATCAGGCCCAAGCACCATAGAGCATACAAATCCCCATTTACGAGTGGCCCCAAGTTTAAGCCCAAAGAAAAAAACCAAATCTCTTCGAAAAATAGAGGCTGGGGAATGCAGGACTCGAGATCGAGTCGATACAGCAAATAAACAGCCTTTGAAACTCAAGGATATCAACATGAGCCTGATTGGCTTCCATCAATGTAGTTGTACATCAATCACATTTAATTCAATCCCCAGCTAACTTATAGACAATTGTGTGAGATTTAAACCTCAATTAAACCCTTCTTTGACACATATAATAGCAAACAAACCTCATGAGATTGTCATGTAAACAAACCTGAATTTAAACATCAAACCAACTTTAAACATGTTTAAACGCAAATCAAGAGAAATTCAGCATATGGCTCGACCCTCAATGTAGTAGCCTAGAACATTTTCCCTAGCCATGACAAGTTTAAACCAAACTAATAACTAATAAGAGACACAGAGGAACTAAAATTTCAACTTAATAATATGTCACCACATCCATAACATGAAAAGACTAACAACAAGGCATCTAAAATTAAAATATTACGGGCTATGAATGAAAGTGAAGAATACAGAAAGTAAAATTCAACAAGAAACAGGTTGTGTTCATCATATTTCCATATTCAAATTTCATGTTACACTTCATGTGTTATCCATAGTCCAAAAGATACCTGGAAGTTAAAGAAAAACAAGGAGAATAAGGAATTAGCAGCAACAGCAGAATCAACTCAACAACTCAGCAAAACCAGCTTTTCAAACCATTTGAATACCAAATAAATCAAGAAAAAGCTGTGAAAACTCTTTGATTACTGTTAAAAGTCAGATTGAAAACCCAATTCCAGCAATTTGACCTCAGAATTATGCAGAACAAGATTTCAGCCGTTTTTAAATTTTTATCTTGTATTCTCTCTCTTCTCCTTGAAAAAAAAGAAAGTAGGCCTCTTATAGAAGACCTCTAGGGAAGAAGAATGGGTTTCAGGTTTTACCAATTACCCTTTCTTTGATTTTTCACTCTTTTATTTCAGACCCCAAGTTTTAAACCTGTTTGCCAAACCAGCCCCTTTCCCTAACTTCCTGGAAGTTTCCCAGGCAGTTGTGAACGATTCCTCTAATGAAAATGCCCTAAGTACCCTTTGAAATGTTGTTATTTACCTTCAGGCAACAATAACTCATGGGTCCAATTAACCAGTACCCAAAACCAACCCAAAGTGACCGAGCTTCCCTTGAAAACTGGGCCAGAGATGACCCCCAAGCCCATTCAAACGAAATGACCCAAATAAAATCAACTTTAGTGGTTCATGAAAAGAAGAAAAGGAAGCAAATCCAACATTACATGATTTCAAAATCAAAACATGACTAAATAAACAACTTATTAGACTAAACTAAATAAACTAGAATTAAACCAGATTAACAATCGAACCCAAACCTAATTAGCCTAATTAGAAGATTAGAACAAGAAGGACTCTCAGATGAATGCACTTAAATTAATGGAATAATCAAAATGAGAAAACAATCGACTCACCAGAGAAATGAAGAAACAACGGTGAAATCTACCGTTCATGCATGAACCAACAATGCAAGACATCTCAGCCATATTTATGTTTTCGATGGGGCTTGAAATGAGCTAAACTCAATACTAATCAATTGTTCTTATCAAAAACAATTGATGAGCATAAACTTCAACTCAAAGCAAATCCTAAAAAACACTTTAAATTCTGAAAAGGAAACAAATTAGGGTTTGACCTTAGATTCAAAATTCGAGCAGATGTAGAGGGATTCGAGGAAAATTGTTTCGGATTTTGGAAAGAGGAGAGGCCAGGGGTTATGGGGTGTAATTTTGGAGGCGGTTTGGGGTGGCGCCGCCACAAGAGAGGGTGAGGGGTGTTGGGGCGACACTAGGGTTTGGTTCTAAATCGGAGAAGGTGAGAATGGAATCGTTTGGAACTGGGGGGGGGGTAAGGGGTTGGTCAGACATATATATTAGGGTAGGGTGAGGAGTTCCAGTCCATTAGATTAAATAAAATTAACGGCTCAGATGAGAGGGGTCAAAAACGGGGTCGTTTGGTTAGGCTGGGATTTGGACCGGGTATAGGGTGGAGTTTGAGCCGAATTTTGAACGGATTGGGGGGAATTTACCTGGGCTGTGCCAATTTGGCCCAAAACTCAACAACCTTCTTCATTTTCTTTCCTTTTTCCTTTCAACTTTCAAATTTTCTTTTCTTTTCAAATTAAAATAAAAATCTAAATTAACTTACCAAGTTAAGCTAATTACTCGTCATAGTATTTACAAATATTAATTAACTCCTAAATTAAAAGAAGAACTATAAAATTTAAATTAAAAAGTTAAAATGCGAAGTGAGTCATTTTTTGTGAATTTTTATTTTTATAAAACAACTAACTTACTAATTAACCAAAAAAAGTAAAAGTAAATCCTAGATGCAAATGCAGAGTATTTTTTGTATTTTCATGATTTAAATAAAATTAAACATGCACAGGAAAATGCAAATAATTAAGAAAAATTCCTAAAATGGCAAAAAGATTAAAAAGAAAAATCTATTTCTTTGGGATTCTGCAGGAGTAATTCATAAAGGGCAAAAATCACGTGCTCACAGGTATCGTCTGATTACGAATAAAATAGAATTTTGAATTTGAATTCTTATAAGTGAGCTCTACCACACGATCTAGAGTAAGAAGAAAGAGTGACAGTCCTAAATGCCCTATAGCCTCCTTCTTATAAGTGTAGTGCACGACACACCCATAAACAAGACTCTACTAGACATGCCTTGTAGACTCCCTAGGACAGAACTGCTCTGATACCACTTTTTTTACGACCCAAACCAATGGACCGCGATGGGCACCCAGTACCTTACTCAACCGAGTACCAACATAATGTATCTTTCATATCATTCTATCATAGGTAAATTGAACCGGAGTAAAGCATGAGGGAATACAAACTTATACATATGCAGTACGGGCCTATAAGACCAAAATGATCACTCGCATACTAAACCTTTGGCTGACAAAGCCATTCAATCTTTTACGTACATGATATATGTCTACAAGCCTCTAAGAATACATAATTTTCATAAAGGTCGGGACAGAGTCCCACCATACCAAACAATACACATCTAACTTATACTAACCAAACAAGCAACTCCGAAGCAAATGGAGCACACCAACATCTTCCGTTGAGCTGATAGCCTACTTGGAGGGCTCTTGACCTATCTATCGGGACATGCAGGCATGAAACGCAACGTCTCTAGGCAAAAGGGATGTTAGTACGAATAATGTACCGAGTATGTAAGACACATAAATAAGTACATAAGAGACATGGAAGAAATATAGAGTGCATGACTCAACCTGTAAGTCTGAATAACTTTGTAAATCATGAAATAATTATAGTATCATACATATGCGTATGAATGTCATGTCGTGCATAGGTACATGTTTCATAACATCATCAGCCTCTGAGGGCATCCCATCATATCATCTTGCCCACTATGAGTAAATCATCAACGTATACCAGCTGATCAGGTGGTGGTGCGTATATAACGCCATAACCTTTCCCACATCCCATATACATATATATACATGCATATATACACATATATAACGCCATCTTGTCATGATTCAATGTATATGAATGCAATGCATGAAAATTACGTTAATAAAATCTTTCGGAATATCATAAGACCATTTTGCCATTGAGTAATATCATAAAGTAAACTCTTTTCAACTTTCGTATTTTTTTCTAAGACCCATGAACAGATGATAGAATATTATGACACATGGAAATTCAAGAACATAGATATCTCTAATACTTCTATGAATAGAGTCATTTATAAAATTTGTGCATTTGCTCGTTTCGTTTGTGTTGTATAGAACATGCTAAAAGAAAGAAGAGATAGCCTTAACGTACCTGTCGATTCTCTTGACAATCCTCTAAAACCCGTTAATTGTGACAAAACGCGGAACAAGATGTTGATACCCAATTTTTCCTCATATATTTTTAATGCATATATATACTTTCAAAATAGCACATATGGAGTTATGAGCATGCATAAGCATTTTTATAATTTTTTTTTAATAATTTTAAAAGTTCCAAATCAATTTATTTCTTCTCTTTTTATTTATAAAATATCCAATAATAATCCTTGATATTACTTTTGTGGTGATTTAGCTATTTAAATTCATTATTTATGCCAATGTAGTGTTTAAATATTTTTAGTATCTTTTTTGTAATTACATTTACATTTTTAGACTAAATTACACATCTTTGCAATAATAGCCCATACTAATATATAATTATATTATTTATGCATAAAATGGTCTTTATATTTTTAAAATGTTAAATAACTATTTTTAATCATTTCAGAACACAAAAACTGTTTTTGTACTCACTTATTATTTCTATAAATTATTTCGTTATTAAAGGTGGCTATTTAAAACCTGGCCTATTTTTTATTTCAATTCTAGCCCTAATTCAACCCAATACCAGCCCAATCCCAATTTAAGTTTACCCAGCCCAAATCCTAAAGATCTGATCCGGCCCCAAAATCCTTTAATCTCGTCCGTTGATTATAAGATCAATGGCCACAAACAACTCTTACCCAAAATAAACCAAACGACCCCCCAAACCCTTTCGTATTCCACCATTCGCCGCCCTGAAATCCCTCCCCTCTCTCAAATGCTCTCAAACCTAACCCTAATCAGACCTCACCATCACTCATCTATGGCTATCTATGGTGGTTTCTCACCACCCCCAGGCCTCTATTAGCCTCTCTCACGTTGGTATTGCCATCTCTAGGGCTCATTTCTCGCCTATTTTAGGCTGTTCCATTATGATTCCGAGTAAGATCGTCCTACATCGACTATGATCTATGGGTTTCTAAGCATGTTTCTTCACGTATGTGTTGTTCTCTTCGAAAACCCTAATTTCTTTCTTCTGAACCTCTTAGATCTGTACAAATCTGAGATGATTTAGACTTGTTTCATATGAGTTTTACAATAATCTTGTGATTCTTTACAAGAATTGTATAATTTTCGAGTGATTCTTCATCTTTCTCTAAACTAGGGTTTTTGAGATTTCTTTTTCAAAACAGTTGGTAATTTTTTGAGTGCTTGATCTTCTGCTTCTTATGTGTTTGACTGATTTTGTAAGTTTGCTACAACCTTAACTCGCTTGTACTGAAAACCCTAATTTTCTGACATTTATTTGTTTGGCTTCTGAGTACTGGTGTACTGATTGTGTTCTTGCCTTGGTTCTTGTGATTTCTCTTTAGCCATTTGAATGTCTTGTGGTTTTCTTGTCCTAATATGCCTTTACTGAATTTCTTAGTTCAACCTTTCACTAATTCTATATGTTTGTGTTCATCCTAACTATTCATCTTGAATCAGTGTCGATTTAACTATTTGTTGTGTTAAAATTATGTATCGAATCCTGACTATTCATTTCTTACCTTATTTTATCTGCTAAACTTGCTGACTCTTTCATGATTTTCTCTTTGATTGAACCCTTGATTATTCTGAAGTCCTTATTTCTTGGTTTGATTTGAACACTTTTCCTTAACAAAACTTTCGATTGTTACTTCTCTGCTAGGTTAATTGAACTGTTTGCCTTAATTAATTTTCCTTTGCTTATTTGTTATTTTGCTGATTCTTACTGATTGTTTCCTTAATTGAAACCCCTGTGCATTCACCCCTAATTACCTACTCTATACTTAAGTTGTACTTGATTTCCTTCCTTAAGTATCTGTCCGCTTTTACCATTGATTGATTATCGCTTGATTAAAGGGAAGGCTCACTAATTTTACATGTGATTGATTCCCTGAATTTCTCTAATTGCTACTTAATTGATCCATTACCTTATTTTGCTAAGCTTTTGATTACTATATAAACTCCTTCATATTCTCACTTCTAACAACGAACATTAGTTCATAAAAGCACACTTACACTCTAAAGCTCTCTTTTCTCCTCTACTACTTGTGATATTCACTAGTCTAGCCGACTGAAAGCCAATGCTAGATATTAGAACTACATCTGCTTTATATTATTCACTCTTTTCTTCAACTGGTATGTCTCTGGTTAAATTTTGAAATCCAAACCCTATGTGTTTCATTCCTGCACTAGTTCATCAGCTATGAATTTAACTTGTATTCCTGCTTACTTCTTTGCCTAGCATGTCTAAACTCTGTCCTGTTCAATGTATGATTAGCATATCTACACTTCACCTAGTTATTTGATACTTAACTAGTCTGTTTGTGAATATCTATTCAATCCCCTAATTATGTGATCCTGTTGGCTATTTGATGTATGTGATTGACCCTGCATGTATGTTTAATCCTGTTCAAGACATGTCAGGCTTTCTGTATTACAGCTGTGATCTATGTTTTAACTGTTTACTATCCATGACTAGCCTGCTAAGTCTCTAAGACCCTAAGTGTTTTATGCATTTTGTTGACTATATGCTTCCTCTATACCTTATCCATGTACCCCAATGTGACTCTTATGTGTCCCAATCCCTTTATTCCCATGTGAGATCTGTTTGCTGAGTGTTTCTGAATCTGGATGTTTGATGACCAATTGATTATCTGCTGTTTTTCAAAAGGGTTTTGGTACTCTTCTCAAACTGTCTTTTACCACTAAACAATTTCCTGTTTCAGAAAAATTTTTCACTCCTAAAGTCATCTCTGTATTATTTTCAAAACCCTTTTCAAAACTATGATGAGCACTCTCACTTTACTCTTAGAATACTAGGTTTTACCCCTTTGACATGTATACTGACTTGAGATCCTTGAGATCTCTCTAAACTCTGGCATGTCAGAGCTGGCCTTTCCACACTACTCCTAAATTAGTTATTATTTAAGAAAAGGTCTAGGTGTGAGCACTGCCCGGGATCCTTGAGGTTCTTAGGGAACTCTGACACACCTAGACATGGAATTGGCTATGAACTTTGGGTATTTGAGGCTTGGAAATCATTTGAGCCTACTTCAAGCTCCCTATAGATTAATTTTTGTTTATTTGTGTAATTTTTTATTTCAATTCATTGGTCTATAATAATTATTGTAAACAAACAGTGGGGTGATTAGTGAAAAAGGGAGGGTAGTATATATTGTGGGTGGGTAGATACCATGCCTATAGGGTCTATGCTGATATAAATGTGTTTGTTATGTTTGCTTTACTTCCACACAATTAGAAACCATGCCTATAGGATCTAAATGGATTCAATAATAGAGATCATGTCTATAGGATTAAAATCCAGCTCTATAGAAATCATGTCTATAGGATTAAAAGCCAGCTCTATAGAAATCATGTCTATAGGATTAAAAAGCCAGCTCTATAGAAATCATGCCTATAAGGTTAAAAAATCAGCTTTGTAGAAATCATTCCTATATGGGTTTCACTTCGGTTAAGTGTATGCTGTTTATTTTGCCTCATGCTTAATTAGAAATCATGCCTATAAGACTTAAAACAGTTCAGTCAGTTTATTCGTGGTTATATATTCTGAAGTGATTTAATTAACTAAATCTGTCCGCTTCTTTAAAAGGTTTTCAAACACTTCCCTAAAATTAATACCACTAGAAAAACATGCCTATATGATATTAAGTTGTCCGTTTAAAAATTGTTCACTTCTTTTATTTCATTCCTAATCAATATAGATATCATGCTCATTGGACATCACTGTTATAGGCAAGACTATAGGGCGATTAAAATCTTGAAACTATAAAACTACGCTTTGTTATTTGAGGCTGCTCACATTCAACAGGTCTAAAATCAGTAGGTAAGCTGAATAGGTCTTTGACACTTTGTCTTAATTCAATGATGTATAATCTTTGATCACCTAGATATCATGTTCTAGGGATTTTCTCTTAAATACTTGAAACTATTGTTTGAGATGTGCACTTACTTGTTATGTTTGTGGAGGTGAATGTGAGCCTGTATTTGTTCTCTTTAAATGCATTCCTAATTGTTTTTGTTTGACGCCTAGACTTTTATCCTTTAAAACCTTAGGAAGTTCTAGAACTACCTAAATTAGAGGTCCTAAATACCTCCAGGGCCACAAGGAAGGGACAGCGGTGCACGCATATGATACTTTTCAAGGTTATTAGAATGCTTTAGGCTATGACCAAGGGGAGGGAATTGGGTAGTAAGGATATGATGACTATGCGCTAATGTCACGTGCAACCCCTCATTGAGGAGTGATTACCGGGCATTGTGTGGGGTGATCCTGTAGACTAACCAACCTAGGACCTCTCTTTCCCAATTCACGTTGTTTAAATAAATTTACTTTCCTTTATATATGTGCAACTTGTTCAAACCATTTCTTTTATTTCATTACTTGAACCATACATGTGCTTAGAATATCAAAACATGCCTTTACTTGTAAGGATGTGTTAAAATAGTTTGTATTAAAATGACTAATTCATAAGTATAAGTTCGGTCGGGACCCACCGTTGTGGACCGAGAGGGGTGCCTAACACCTTCCCCTCATGGTTATTTCTAGCTCTTACCCTAAATCTCTGGTAATGCAAACTAGTCTAAGCGTTAATTGCTCTAGGTACCCTAACGCACCATAATCCATTAGGTGGCGACTCTTCAAATACCCAAATCCCAAAAGGAAATGAGTTATTACACCCATGAACGTCGGAACCCGAACTTTCTCCGCGGAGAAAAAAGGGGGAGCGACAGCATGGCGACTCTGCTGGGGATACCTTTAGGCTCTTACCATGACGAACTTATCTTTTGTGAATTAGTCCAAGCATGATCCATCCCACATACCCTTTCCCCTTATTTGAATTTAACTATCTATTTTTTAAAAAAGCATTTATGATTCTTTTATTCCCGAAACTGACTTGTCTCCTTATTTTCTTTTTCTGTAACTGTCCTTCAATTATTTAAATACTGCATTTATTATTCTTACGTGCAAATACTTGACTACATGCTATTTATTACTGCATAAATCATGCTCTACATCATATTCCACTCGTGCGTATCAAATTCTATAGCAACGCTTGATGAGTGGTTGCGCTATTCCTATTTATTACCCTTAAATTTGGAAAGGTTTATTTGCGGTAAAACTAGTCGATCAGCAGTGCAATCGACGGTTCCGTGCCTTTTCCCCTCAAGTTATCCGCTTGAGGGTACCAGTCTAGACCCCCATAGTAACCTTACTCTGATTTAAATTATGCATACATCATGGTCAAACTTAGTCGGATTAATATGTTATCCACATAATAATCCTTTAAGACGAGCCTTATCCAAAAGTCTACCGGGGTTTCCCTAATCCCAACAGACACAACCATATTCCGTGCATTAATTTGGAGAATTAAATGTCAATATTCTAATCATGAATGTATAAATAATCGAGTCTGTTGGGGGAAAAAGGCCTAATTTTTCCGTTTTGTAGAAAATGAGGCACGAGGTCCCCAAATTCGGTATGATTAGCAACATTCCACCATTGCTGCTAGATTGGTGGGAGGACCTTTCCTCAAGTGACAAGAAACATGTAAGAAAGTACTTGGGCAACTTGCCTTCTCTACTAGACATTCAGCCAAACAACAGGTTGATCAAGGCTGCCACTTTATTCTGGGACAGTGAAAGGGTCGTGTTCCATTTCGGCAATATAGAGATGACTCCACTCCTAGAGGAAATTGGAGGACTTGCGGGATTGACTTGGGATAGCACTGGGTTGTTGGTATTAGAGAACCGTACTGGTAAGGGGTTCCTAAAGATTATGGGGTTGAAGGAAAATGCTGACCTGGGATGCTTGGAGAAGTCCTACATACCCTTTGAATACTTGTACGAGAGATATGGCCATAGAAAGTCCTACCGTACCTTCCATGACGAGCTTTCCATCACTTTTCTGGGCCACCTATATCGCAGAGTGTTCGTGTTCATTGTGTGTTTCTTGGGCCTGATAGTGTTCCCAATGAAAAGGGAAAGAATCCATACTAGGTTGGCCATGGTCGCCAAGACTTTGATGGAGGGGATCAATGGGCAAACATAAACTATAGTCCCAATGATCATAGCCGACATCTACGGGGCTTTGGAGCGCTGTCAAAGAGGGGTCAAGAATTTCGAGGGTTGTTACCTATTGCTGCAGTTGTGGTTATTAGAACATCTTCAAAAAGGTCACTATCGCCAAGAATTTCCGCGAAGGGCTTGGAACAACCATATTGCCTTCCATCACCCCAAGCGGATGACTTACATTTCGGATAGGTTTGCTTAGCCGGAAAGCGCAAAAGAGTGGGTAGAGTTCTTCGACAATCTAACTGAGGAACAAGTGCAATGAATGTTTGAATGGTTCCTAACAAACGAATTCATCATCAGATCCAGGGATGCTCCACACTTGGTACTGATTAGGTTGAGAGGGATATACCCTTATTGTGATTACCCAAAAGGTCATCACTTGTTTTAGAAATAAATTTTGTGTTCTGAGGACTGAAAAACCTCTTTCTGTCTCACCTCGATTTGCATGTGCAGTCCGGGCACGTATCCGTAAAGCCATTATGTGAAAATCTATGAAAAATGATAAATTTTGCCTTTAAAATGAATTTAAGTTGACTTCGATCAATATTTTGGCTAAACGGACCCGGACCCACGATTTGACGATTTCGGAGGGTTCGTAGGAAAATATGGGACTTGGGCGTATACCCGAAATCAAATTCCGAGATCCCAAGCCCGAGAAATAAATATTTAAAGAAAATTATTTTCTGGAATATATATAAGTTTTTGGAAATGAAATGTGTTTGGAATTTGTTAGTATCGGGCCCGTATTTTGGTTTCGGAGCCTGATACAGGTCTTATATGTGATTTAAGTCGAACCTGTAAAATTTGGTAAGAAAGGGAGGTCATATGACGTGATTCGGAACTTTAGTTGTAAAATTTGAAACTTTGAAAGTTCTTGAGATTTTCCTTGATTTTGATGCTAAATTCATAGCTGTTGATGTGATTTTGGTGATTTGATTACACGAGCAAGTTTGTATGATATTTTTAGGTTAGTGTGCATGTTTCGTTTGGAGCCCCGAGGGCTCGGTGAGTTTTGGATAGGCCCCAGAGTGAAATTCGCACTTAGGAATTGATGGTATATTGTAGGTCTGCAGGCTTCGCACAGAAATCCCCATTTGTCGCAAAAGTGACTACTCCATCACAAATGCGAGTTCACAATTGCGAACAATGATTTCAAATGCGAGATTAGCAAGTTCTGAAGGGTTCTCAATTGCGACATCTGCGACCTTCAAATTCATGACTTAGTCGAAAATCTTTCGTTTTTCAAACTCTTTAAAAACATAAACTCTCTTGGGCGATTTCCCAAAGAAATGTTTTTCTCCAAATCAATTATAAGTCATTTCTAACTCGTTTTCTTCAATCTTTAACATCTTTTCACATTATTTCAACTCAAAATCAAGGGTTTTCATGGGAAAAATTAGGTGTTTTGGGTAGAATCTAGGGTTTTTTAAAATTTGGGGATTTGGACCTCGATTTGAGATTCGATTTCAAAACAAATTATATATTTGGGTTCGTGGGAGAATGGGTAATCGGGTTTTGGTTCGAACCTCGAGTTCTGACCATGTGGGCCCGGGGGCGATTTTTGACGTTATGGGAAAAACCTTAGAAAACCTATTTTCATGCATTAGAATTAATTCATTAAGCATTTATTGGTATAGTTAAGCAACTTTTGGCTAGATACGAGCGAATTGGTGGTGGAATCAAGAGGTAAAGCGGTAGTTGCGGCTTGGATTGTGTTCGTGGCATCGAGGCAAGTATTTGGTCTAACCTTAGCTTGAGGGATTAGGAGTCACGTCTTATTTGCTATGTGTTAACTGTGGAGTACGATGTATAGGCATGGTGAAAAGTATCTATACGTCAGTGTCAAGCATGCCTGTAAGTCTTGTATTGTAATTGTTGTGACTCCGTTGTGGTTATTCGTGCTTCATATGAGGATTATCATTATTGTTCCCTTGCCAGGGTGTTTTGTTATATTATTATTCCCTTGTCGGGATGTTGTTATTATATTATTGTTCCCTTGCCGGGATGTTGGGGTTATATTAGTGTTCCCTTGCCGGGATGTGGTTGTTATATTATTGTTCCCGTGCCGGGATATTGTTGTTATATTATTGTTCCCTTGTCGGGATTCTTTTATGATTGGTGTTGGTAAATTAAATGGGAGCGAGTTGCACACCTCCAATGGTACTATATGAAATGGGAGCGGGTTGAACGCCTGCAACGGTACTATATGAAATGGGAGCGGGTCGCACGCCTGCAACGGTACTATATGAAATGGGAGCGGGTTGCACGCCTGCAACGGTACTATGTGAAATGGGAGTGGATTGCACGCCTGTAACGGTATTATAAGAGATGGCATCGGGTTGCATGCCTGCAACAGTATTACATGTGTACTTGTTTCTTATTTCCTTATCTTTTGCTGGAAATTGATTTATGGCGTTCTTTGCATTTCTCTATTTGTTTCTGCTGTTGCCTGATATACCCCGCAACATGTCTCCCCCCTTTCCTATCTTTAACTGTAAATATTTTCTACTATATATGATATAACTGCATAGGTTTATTTGGTAGTCTGGTCCTAGCCTCGTCACTACTTAGCCGAGGTTAGGCTAGGCACTTACCAACACATGGGGTTGGTTGTGCTGATACTACACTCTGCACTGTGTGCAAATATCAATACCGGAGCATTTGGACCACAGTGAGGGTACTGTCTTCAGTCCACTCAGGCGGCCCGAGGTAGTCCTGCAGATGTCAGCGGGCCTTAGCGTCTCCTCCTATCATTTCTCTTTTTGTTTTTACTTATTCAGAGACAAATTTGTGTATTTTTATTTAGACCTTATTTGTAGTACTCTCAGATGGTCCGTG
Organism: Nicotiana sylvestris; assembly: GCF_000393655.2. Classification (NCBI taxonomy): domain Eukaryota; kingdom Viridiplantae; phylum Streptophyta; class Magnoliopsida; order Solanales; family Solanaceae; genus Nicotiana; species Nicotiana sylvestris. The sequence continues at coordinate 86,635,069 of NC_091059.1, read as the reverse complement.
ACTTGTGACACCAAATTCTGGGTAGTATTGTACTTCAGATTATGTAGCAATGTTTGGTTAAACGATTAAGTTTTTGTCATCTGCATTTCTGGTTATTTAATTCATTCCGCTGGTTAAATTGCTTATTTCTTTGAATTATTGAACGTGCTTAATAAAAAAGGTAATGATTTTATAATACTCGGCTTGCCTAGCTTTCACGAGTAGGCGCCATCACGATTCCTGAGGGTGGAAAATCCGTGTCGTGATAAGTTGGTATCAGAGCTCTAGGTTACTTAGGTCTCACAATTCACGGACAAGCTTAGTAGAGTCTGAGGGATTGGTACAGAGACGTCTGTATTTATCCCCATAGGCTACAGAGTTAGGAAAAACTTCACATCTATTCTTTTCTGTCGTGCGGTTTGGTTTCTCATTGCTAATTGAATTTCTACTCTATTCTTTCGCAGATGGCGAAAACACGCGCTTCCTCATCTACTGATCAGCAGCCCGAGCGCCCAGCAATAGCTCCCACGAGGGGCACAGGGCGAGGCCGAGGCAGTGCTAGAGCCTGAGGTAGGGGTAGAGCTCAGCCCAAAGCAGCAACACCAGCGGCGGAGCCTCAAGTTGAGTTTGATGATGAAGTTCCGGCCCAGGCAATTCCGGTGGGCCTAGATCAGGTCCCAGAGGGGTTCATTGCTACCCCAGTACTTCAAAATGCTCTGGTCCGTCTAGTAGGCCTTATGAAGAGTGTCACCCGAGGAGACTTGCTTCCTGTAGCACCAGCCGTCTCTTAGGCTGGAGGAGGAGTCCAGGCTCCTGCTACCCGCACTCCGGAGCAGATGGCTCCCTAGTTTCAGACTCCAGTAGTTCAGCCGGTATGGTAGCTCAGACTGGTGATGGAACAGCTATGTCTGCTGATGCCTTGTGGAGGTTGGACAAGTTTACCAAGACCTTCACTACCACATTCAGCAGTGCATCTTCTGAGGATCCCTAGGATTATTTGGACAGTTGTCATGAGGTTCTCAGGAACATGGGTATTTACCATGAAAATGGTAACAATAATTAAATTTGTAAATGAGATTCTAAAAATATGTGATCTATTTTTATGCTAGTTGTTAGAGCAGATGATGCTAAGAATATGGAGTTTAATGATTAATTGCAAGCTAAAATGAGGTAGTAATCAAATTGAGGGGCCTGCTGCCCGGATATAGGACCGGTCTATGGGGACCTCGGGTTTGATGTTCAGGTCAAGCTCGGGCTATCGGGGGCAACCGAGAATGGGATAACAGTTAAGTATATGATTAAACAAGGCTCTTATGGCCAATACCAATCAATATAATGAAGAACAAGTAAGGAAGCGACATATATTAAAGCAGCCTCAGGCCAGCGAGAACGAGCAAGTTAGAAAGAAAAGAGAGAGAGAGAGATATTATTGCACTTGTGGAGAAATGGAGCAACATCAGCCCTTTACAAAGTGGCATGGATTCCCCTTAAATAGGAGAGGGAATACAATATAGTACAAAGTGCATTAAATGTAATGATACGAGGATGGGACGGCTAGGCATGGTACTAGTGTTTACTGATTCTAGCCACTCGCCTCGGGAATTCCCCATCCTCGGAACCTTCGTTGGGTCACGAACAAATTCCTTATCCTTAGAATCTTTGCTAGGTCGTAACAAAACTTGAGGAAGGGAGCTCGATCATAATCCTGCAGCCTTGAGATGCAGAAATGACTTCCCGAACGTGCCCTAATGGTGAAAAATAGACCCCTCTAATTTCACCGCATATAGATAGTCTCCACGTTTCCTAGAGTGAAGTAATAGGAAATGATATTGAACCATCGTCTCGAGGTCATCATTGCCGTGACATCAACCATCTAAGAGCATTAAATGCCATGCTCAGAGAACCGTGCAAGCCGTCGTCAGATGCGGTAATCGAGAAACCCACGAGCTGCCATCACTCATTTCTTCTACTTCCCTGGTGATTCCTATAAATTTTCCGGTTGCTAGATACTTCCCATTTTCACCCCACTTACAAGCCCGCAAGTCAGAATTTTGTGTTTGACACTCTTTCTTCTTTTCACAGATGGGTTTTTACCATTTGACATGGCTAGGACGGTTCCCTGACGGAATAATATTGCATCATCGTCTCGATTACCTAAAGAAGAAACCAGATCGATTCCCACCTTGGAACAATGTACCCCACCCGATCTCGACACGTCAATATATTTTGATATCGAGACTACTTCATCTACGCCAGGCCGGTGTGAGCACGTAGATTAGCATTGTGACCGACATTAGCAAGGTGAGGGAGGATTGCCGATGGAGCAAGGCAGTGGAGGTGGAGATTCCCCGTCCCAACGATAATATTACTGACTTCAAGGTTGTCTTCCTTTATGTATACACTTACCCGTTCACCCTGGGTCCTAATAAATCCATTGAGTCTCCTCCCCTGGAAATTGACCCGGTTATTCTTGACTTCTGCGACCGACATCAGGTGACACTTGGTCAGATCTACCCTTCTTTTTGGAGGATAGTGTTAATGCTTCGTCATTTCACCGAAGGGGTTGAAGGTGAGGTTTTTACCTTTAGTCATCTGATCAGAATTTACAACCCTCGACTGTATCGAGGCTTAATCAAGATCCGCCATCGGTCCAAAAAATCTTTTTTTCACGAGTGTTGACGAGGGGAAGGTCTGAGGATGGATGAGCAGGTTTATTCGAGTGAGGACCTCAGATATTATCCCGGCTCGGAGAATGCCCTTTCCGGAGCGGTGGAACGCCCGACGTAAGCGATTTTCCCTTTAGCCACTTTTCATTTACTCTTTCGTTTGTCATAATAATCTCTTTGTGCTTTCTGCAGCCACATCTTGGCATTCGGAGGTGGTCCCAGATTTGACGGGATGGATCAGGCGGTTGAACAAGAAATTCCCGTACCGCGTTCGGTCTTGGACCGTCCTGGCTAAGAAGCGTTGGGTGGCCAAGAATCACGGTGAGGTTCCTTTACCACATATGCTTCGTCTTTTGTGTTTTCTTCTGAGCCCTTAGCGAAAGCATATCGCAGTTATTGTGCTGGCGTAGGTCTTGACGAGAATATGCAGATGAGGCTGCCCCCTGATGGTGAAGCGGGGGCCTTGGAGCTTAGCATGAACAAGAAGAGGAAAAGTAGGGCAGCCGTTGCCCGTCCTGCGGCAAAGAAAACCAGGTCACTCGAGTGCCAAGCCACTAGTGGGACTGCTGCTCTAACCTCAGGGTCAAATCCTAATATCGAAGGGGAGGACGATGATGGAAGTCCGTAAAGGAGGAGAACAAGGTCCAGTGCGAGAGACTTGTAGGCACCTCGGTCGGAGGCTGTTGAGTCCGGAATGGCTGGCTCTGGCCGGGCTCGTGGGCCGGGGGTCCTTGAAGAGGACATTGATGTAGCTTCGAATTGTATAGCCGGATTCGGTATATCTTCTGCTAGGAGGATTGTTGGCGTTGATCCAGAGGGATCGGAGCTCGGGGCCTTCTAGGAATGTTGGTTGCCACTTGGAGAAATCGGCGAACCGAACGACTTTATTTCTAACTTTCCGGTTTCATCAGGGGAACTGAGGGATGCCCAAGGGATGATCGACAACACAGCTGGGACTCCTCCCAAAGGGGGATACTTTATTGCCAACATTTTCGATGGCGTGATAGACAGAGCTGATCTCAATATTTCTGGCGCCGTTAAAGCAACGGAGAAGTCCATGCAGTAGGTGATAGTCATTACTTGCATATTTCTTTCGTTCTAAGGCGTCATTCGTCGTCTTTCTAACTTTTCCGTTGTGCCACAATGTAGGGAGATGTATGACTATGCCATCCTTTGGCTCCGCGAGGAACTTTCCTGTCACGAAAAGGAGCGTAAGAAAATTGCTTCGAAGCTACAGTATTCGGAGGCTCGATCTGTCTAGGGGGATAAAAAGCTGGGAGAGCTTCGGGTCGCTTTGGAGACGGCGCTCCAAGAGAAGGCCAATCTTGCTGCTCAGGTACTTTGCCTTTCTCACACCCGACCTTTTACACCATGCTTACATATGTTTTAGGTCCATATTTTCATTGACTTGCCCTTCTCCCATAAGTCGAGCAGAGTGGCTCACAGATTAGTCCATTGAAAGCGGAGATCTCCGGGTTGAGAGAGCGAAACAAGATAGTGGCCATGGAATTGGTGACATCCCAGGATATTCTCATGAACACTTGCAGGGAGATTGTTGCTTTGGCCGCGGCTAAGTCAGAGGCCGAACGAGATGCTGCCACTTATCGGGAGGATGCGGCCACAACGCATACAATGGTTCGTGACATATCCATGACAGCTGAGCAGAAACTAATTCGAGCTAACGAGCATGCCAAAGCAGAGGCGAAGAGGGAGAACCTGGAAAAACTCGGGGCCATAGGCATCGACCTGTCAGCTAATCTCAAGGAGGCCCGTGTAGTGGATGGAAGATTGGCGCTCTTGATTGCCCCTTATAAGGGCGAAGATGATAGTGACGAGGAGTAGTCTCCGAGTCCTTTTTGTATGCCTTCCTTTTTTGCTTCGTATGTTGCCCCCTCCCCCGGGAAACGGATAGTATAAAGATGTCTTTTCCTTTTTGTCAATGTATAAAATGAGCTTTCATTCTGTCAGCCCTTCTCCTTGCTTTTTTACTTTTGCGTTTCGGCATCGGCCCTTCGGGGCCTTTTCTTTGGACAAACCGAGGCCCCGAGACTAGCCATGTCCCGAGGTTGAATTGATAGCTCCTCCCGAACCATTTTATGACGTTGGGGACCTCCCGAGGTCCCGTAGTTTTATGAGTCATGTGGGAGCCGGGGTGATTCTGCCAGTACACTCCCCTAGGAGAGGGTGACGTTAACACGACCAGAATTAATTGGCCCCATTGGGCAAGCGAGCAGTTGTCGCTTTGCCTCTATATATTTGCTCATCTGCCTCTTAAGCGGTGATTTTGCGGTTCTTGACAAACCTATCTCCTCTGCAGAGCCTGGCGCTTTGTGCTAGTACTCCCGCTTCCCTATTTTAGAATTTTTTTGCTTGGATCTTCATCTTCTTCCCCCTATTTTGCCATAGTCATGGCTGCTGCTTTGACGCCTGATCCTCGGATAAAGGAGAGTCCCTATTGTGCTCCTCGTTTGGTTGGTACCAGCGGCTCGCCTCCTATGTCGGAGAGTGAGGCTCGGGGTGCCCTGCCTCGGGGAGGGCCGTCGTACCAGGGAGGCCTCCCAATGTTTCGGGCCATCGAGAGCATGTGTCGAGGATTATTTCATCGGTGAGGGAGAAAAACCTTGGGATGATCAGAAAAGAATGCAGATGGGGGGAAGGCACGATTTTGCAAGCACCTTCCCCCAAGGAGAGTGTCATGACATATGTTGAGGGATTCTTGAGTGTGTATATTCACGTTCTTGCGCCGGGTTCCCCAGACCAGGTCGTGTTTGATTTCTGTAGAAGATATCAAGTAACGTTGGCACAGGTTCATCCCTTTCTTTGGAGAATAGTGCAGTCGATGAGATATTTTGCTGACAAGGCCGGGATAGAATTCACCCTCAGCCACCTCGTGAGGTTGTACCAGCTATTGCGCTATCGGGGCCTGATTGCTTTTTAGCGCAGTTCCACCAGAGCTCCTGTAATCGGTAGCAAGGAGGATGAGGATCGTGGATGGATGAATCAGTTCATTCGAATCCGGACGATCGATGTTATCCCTGGAAAGTTTTTGCCGTTTTATACGAAATGGAACTTCACACGTAAGTGCTCCGTTTGAACTGCCTTTATCTCAACATAAGGTTGGCCCCGTAACGATATCTTTCTGTTCTTTGTTTATAGCAACTCATTGGTTGCCCGGAGAGGTCCTCGATTTAGCCTAATGGTCTTGTAAGCTCACGGCTTGCTCGATTTATGATTGGCGTCGGTGGCGAGATCTATAAAAAGAGAGATGGGAGGCGAAGCATCATGGTAGGTGCCTGGCGTTCTGCTCCCCTACGAGATGGCTTCCTTCTTACCGACTCATCTGATTTATTTGTTGCAGGTGTCGGGAATCCTTTCAAAGCAAGGCCGAGTTCCTTGAGGGAGGATGAGAGTTTGTTGGCACCAGGGTTAAGGAGCAACGGTAAAAGGAAAGATGCTCCGGGGTGCGAGAAGGATTGTAGTGAGGCGACTTCTTCACAACGGTTAAGGGGAAGTGATTCGGCCGACCGACAACCTTCCGGTATTGATGTACCATCAGACGTTGCTTCGGCCTCCGGCGAGGCTCAGCGTTTTGGCCTTATGGTGAGTTTCGGCTGCTGTAAGGATGTTCTGGCCCTGTGCTCCTCCCCCTTCTTTTTTTTATTTACCTGGCTTCCTTTCTCAGGCCTTTGATAGGCTCAAAGCCGAACTGCTCCATTGCGAGGCCCCGTTGCGGGAGGCTCGAGATAGGGAGAAATCCCTCAAACTTCTTTGTGCAGCAAAGGAAAGCTAGCTCGTCTCTTTACCGCATGAGGTGGACCAGAGCCAGGCCCGTGAGGCCCTCTTGGAGAAACAGGTACCCTGTATTTTGCGCTGGCCTGCATTCCCTTTTTGTCTCGCCGCCTTGATGTTTTGCTATTTCAGTTGAAGGATAAGGTGGATGAGCTGGAACAACTCTAGGGCAAGGTTGGAAAAGCAGAACGCGAATTCACCGAGATGCAGGAGCATGTGAATGCCTACTTTGTGGCCAAAGAGAGGGCTCATGCCAGGTCTTCCACTTTTGAGGCCCAAATTCAGAGCACCCATGCGAATGATTCTGCTCGAGCAAAGATGATCACAAGACTCTCATCCAAGATTTCGAGGGCGAAAACCGAGGTGGTGAATGTCCGGGATGAGGTTGTGATGAATAATACCATGGCGGGACAGAAAATGGAATCTTATTCAAGAAGCGCTCCCGCTGCTAAAGTTGAGCTAAAGAAGACCCTCGATCATGTAAACAATAGCAAGGAGTATGTGAGGTGTAGATCCCGGAGGGAAATCCTCGAGGAGATTCATGCCAGGGGCTTTGATCTCTCGGGGGAGATCGAGCAAGCCAAAGGAGAGGAGTATGATGCCCAGTTCTTACTGTCCAATGCTGAGGACAATGAGGAGGAGACCACCAGACCATAGTTGCTGGAAAAAGGGGGGAATGTCTATTCCCTTCCTTCTTTGTTGTGTATATAGTTTTCATTATATGTCATAGGCTAAGATTGCGCTTCATCGTCAATATGTAGAAATAAGAGGGGGAACCCCAAAATTTGTATCTTCTATATTTCTGCTTGTTGGAGTTCCAATTGGGTCGATTCGACCTCATAATTGCCCTTAGGCTTGCGTGCTTTAATTGTCTTCGGGTTCAATCTCCAAGTAGGGATCCGACTCGAACTTAATTTACCCTCGAGTTTTGCATTTGTATGGGCTGGCGAAAGTTGCTTTTACGCCTTAGGTCAGAGCGAACTTCTATATATATGGCCCTTAGGTATGTGTAGTTAACTATTTTGGATCTGGTCTCCGAATCGGGTTACTATTTGAGCTCATTTTAATCCTCAAGTTTTCAATTTGCAAGATAGCGACAATGGCTCTTACGATGTTGGGTCTTTGAGACCTTTTAATGTGTGGCCCAGAGGCTCGTTTGGCTGGCGACAATGGCTATTATGCTTTTTTGCCTGTGGGCTTTTTGTAGGCTTTGTTCTCTGCTCGTTAAGGTCTTTTTGAAATGATTTTTCCTGACCCATCATCAGTTCTGGAAGAACCTCAATTTGAAGTCGTTAGCGGCGATGTTCACGTACCTCAGAAGGTTCTTAGCTCGTAGGCTGAGTAGATCAAGGCCGTGTGATTTGGTCGGAGCCATTTTTGATCCTGAGTGATAGTTTAGGCGTCTACACCGAAGGTATGCCCTTTTGGGATTCTTACAAATGCGACGTATAGCCTAAACTTTGGGATTTTGAATTTAATGCCTATTGAGGTCTTACAGTGTGTCATGCCTTTTGAGGTCTTACAGTTTTTGTTGTAATGTAGAATAGATCTAGTTATGCCGAGTCTGCCTGCTCGGGGTCTTACAATTTTGGGTTTTCCAGTGCATGGCGATTAATGACAGTCTCCGAGTCATCGAGTTTGTTTAGGCTCGAAGGTCGCTTTTCGTGAGCTTGGAGTTGCCTTGCTAGGGCTTTGTGAGCCCGGAGTTCCGACCCCAGGGTCGTGCGGGTGCCACACAGGACGCCGGAAGGCTGACATTGCATAACGGCCATCTTCGGTCATCATTTTTGATCGGTTGGTCCTCGCAGCTTTAGAGTCTTTATTCGAAGTACTAAAAGGCCGCATTTTGGAAATCGAGTTCGTCGTTTTGGAAAAAATAAAAAAAAATAAAAAAAAAATCTTGAAAAAATCCAGATAGTTTTATTTTGAGTCTAATAAAAGTCTTTTCATTAGCATAATCACCCTAATAAATGTGCAGGATGAGCACGATACAAAACAAACCCTTTTCAATAATGACCAAGATCCCTTTTGAGTTGCGGCTATGGTGGAACGACTTGGGCAAGGAGGGGCAAGACAAAGTAAGGAAATATCTGAAAGATCTCCCGGATTTACTAGACATTCAGCCTCGGGGTGATATTATCAGATCACTGGTCACTTGCTGGGATTCAGCGCACAATGTATTTCGTTTCTCAGAATTTGAGCTCACCCCGACGTTGGAAGAAATAGCGGGATACATTCGAGGGGATGAAGCTCCATTAAGGTTCAAATACTTGATTGCACCTAGGGCCGTCACGGTACGCCGATTTCTGGATTTCCTAAAAATACCCCGAACATTTCACCATCCAGATCTTGCCAAAGGTTTCTGCAGTCTCCACCTCATGTATGCTAGATACAGCCACGAGAGCGGGTTCAGTAAGCCAGATTTCAAACTATGTAGTAGAGGCAACCGACAAAAGTGGGACGAACACAGGCTGTTAGCTTTTATGACAGCCTTTTTGGGTCTTATAGTGTTTCCAAGGAAAGATGGAAACATCGATCTAAAAGTAACTGGGGTCGTCAGTACTTTGCTCACCCAAGATAAAAGTACTCTGGCACCTATGATTATGGCCGACATTTTCCGGGCTCTCACTGCTTGCCGAGCCGGGGCTGACTTTTTCGAAGGATGTAACCTACTGTTGCAAATGTGGATGACCGATCATTTATGCCACCGCTCCTCGCTCTTGGGTTACGGTTCGCCCGAGAAAACTTGTATTGGAGAATTCTACACAAGAATCAAAGGATTCAATCTACCCGAGGGAGTCACAACATGGACTTCATTTCTCCGAACTCTCACTGCCAACCAAATCCAGTGGACACTCGGATGGTTGCCTGTTGAGGAAATCTTATACATGCCGGCAACCAGGCCCCATTTTTTGTTAATGGGACTTAAAAGCATCCAACCCTATGCACCATATCGGGTTTTAAGGCAACTTGGGAGGTATCAAATAGTACCAAAAGATGAAGATCTGAGTACTCAAGTGATTGAAATCAGCCCGGATGGTCATTTCCCCGAAGAGGAAGTTCGCCAAATCTGGAGTGAGTGCCAACATCTGACAGCAAACACTTGTGTGAGGGATACAGCAAAAGGGGAAGTTGCCCCAGGGTATCACGCTTGGTTCAGAGGTGACCTGTCCTACGAGAGACCAGCTAAGAGACCTCATCTCAAAGATTTCGTGGATTCATCCCAAGGGCAATGGAACTGGTTAGCAAAAGAAAAGGGGTATCAGGCAGAGATCGATGATTTGAAGCTACAAATTGACAGTCTGAAATTCAATAACAGCATACACATCACTGCGGATCGGGGCAAAAGGAAAAGATTGATCCAAGAGAATGAAGAACTTAAGGCCCAAATCCAAGAATTGAGATTGGCTCTTGATGAACAGCCCAGAAGTCGATCAGACAAGCAGTTGATAAAAGGTTTGAAAAGAGAAGTCAGGGAATGGCGAGATGGTTTAGAAGAATCTGAAAATGTCATGGCAGAACTCAAAGCACAGTGGGGTACAAGAACAGATAAGCATCGTCGATACTTGAACCAACTTAAACGTGACCACGAGAAAACTGTCGCTAAAATGAAGAAAGAGATGGCTACGCTTGAGGTTAAAGCAGCTAAATAGGCCGAGGATTTCCAATTTGAGAGCAGATACTATTACGACATGTTGGCCCAAATGAAGACAGAAGTGCGGCAACTAAAGAATCGGCATATACAAGATTCTCAGGCTTTAAAAGCATGCAGTGATCAGATGAAACGCCTGCTCATAGAAAAGAAACAAACCAGAGATAGGATCAGGACCATTGCCCACGCCATCATCAGACGATGTCTACGTTGTGAGAACATGCCCAACGTTACCATTCTCTCGGCAGTGATGAGTTATGTCAAGCAGACCATGCATGAGTTGGAGCAACTTGAAAGGGATCTCACACCTAGGACCGCGGCGAGGCCGAACGATGCCCCGCGGGAACCGATTTTCAAAACCATAATGTATTCATAGGTCGAGTCTGTATCTTAACATATTCTGTCCATCTTTTCGCATCAGGGTGTTTTAGTCTGTTTGAGTCTATGTTTATTTTTAAGTTTTGTTTTTCCTTTTTAGAAATATTGCTTGTAACAGATCATTTCAGTAATAAAATGTATGTTTCTTTTACATTCATCTGTCTTTGAACTACGTGATGATCTGATTCGCATGGCATCGCGATACGTAGGCAATCCTCATCGGATCCGGTCGCATTTTGACCACAAAAATTAAAAACAGTAACAAAAGGAGAAAGAAAGAAAGAAAAACATAATAAAAATAATAATAATAATAATAAAAAGAAAAAAGAAAAAGGGGGAATCCTAAAAGGAAGCTAGAACGACGCATGCTTTCGTCGCAAACGTTTAGGAATCCATTTAATTGTATAGGTGCATCATGCCCCAAGGTGAGATTGCCTATTTGTTATTTGTTTCGAATTAACCGTTCGTTTGTCGTTGAGTTCTTCCAGGTTTTTGGAAAAGGCGGTTTGGTTTGGTGAAAGTCTGGCCTCGCACTCATACTTCACGAGATCGAAAGGGAGTGTTCAACTACCTGTTAATAAGTCAAGAAGCGGTGCTCACACTTATTTCACAAGGTCCAAAGGAAGCATAGAAATGTCTGCAGAAATTCCTTTACCAACAGTTCCTGTTTCCGAGGAGAGTTCGATCTCGGCTGTCCTCACGCCTGAGTCCGCAACTGCGGAAGAAAATAGAATCCTACGGCTCCGCATGTTGGAAATGCTGGATGACTGGAGTAACGGGAAAGAGCCACCAAGTGTCGTCCCTGTATTCCCTGAGTTATTTTCCAGGACAAGCGGGACTTCTAATGTCCCCATAAGCTATCCTGCTACCCCATTCGGGTACCCAGCCGTTCCGGCCTTCTCTGCTGGATCACCCTCCGAGTCTCATCCCCGAGTGTCAACAACGGATGTAAACACAAACATCTTTACTGCACCATCTTGCCCGATCACGGCACAACCTGCTGCATACAAGACGAATTTTGACTCGTCCTTGTTTACATTACAAGCACCATCTTTCTCAATGGAACCAACTAGGTTCGCCACCAGCACTCATCCTCCACAGCCTCAGTGCGAGTTTGCACCTGGGCAGATTCAGAACCCCAAATTGCAGAACAAAATGAGATTGCCAAGAGAATGAGAAGCCTTGAACAAAGTTTGAAGAATATGCAAGGATTGAGCGGACAGAAGAGCGTCTCTTACGCCGACCTATGCATGTTCCCTCACGTGCACCTGCCAGCGGGTTTCAAGACCCCAAAGTTCGAGAAATACGATGGGCACGGTGACCCCATTGCACATCTTAAGAAATACTGCAACCAATTGCGGGGAGCCGGCGGAAAAGAAGAACTGCTAATGGCATATTTTGGGGAAAGTCTAGTAGGGATAGCCTCGGAATGGTATATGGACCAGGAAATGTCCCGATGGCATATATGGGATGATCTCGCCAGAGATTTTGTGAAACAATTCCAGTATAACATCGACATTGCACCAGACCGAAATTCTCTGTCGAACTTGAAGAAGAAACCTTCAGAAAGCTTCAGAGAATATGCTATTAAGTGGCGTGAGCAGGCTTCGAGGGTGAAGCCTCCCATGGATGAGGTAGAAATGGTCACTACTTTTCTCCAGGCTCAAGAGTCCGACTATTTCCAAAACATGATGTCAGCCATGGGAAAGCCGTTCGCAGAAGCGATTAAGATTGGAGAGATGGTGGAGAATGGTCTGAAAACAGGTAGGATTTTGAGTCAAGCAGCCATAAGGGCAACCTCCCAAGCCGTCCAAAGCGGGTCCGGAGGAATGGCAAGAGGGAAGAAAAAGGAAGAAACGGCCATGGCAGCATCGGAAGCAAGAGAATATCGTAATCCCAGGCCCCGTTTTCCGGAAATGACCTCGCAACACTACTACCCCCACTCAAACGCGGCATATCCTCCTCAACCCTACATGGTCATGAACGCCCAGCCTTATGTCCACCCGCCGCACCAAGCCAATAGAGGCCAAGCTCCACCTCCCAGAAATCAGCCTCCTTACCGCAACCACTATAATACACAGCCTCCGCAAAATAACTTCCGTCCTCAGGATTCACCTAGAAGGAGGACTTTCACGCCCATCGGTGAACCATACTCTACTTTGTTCCCGAAGCTAGTCCAGTTGGGTTTCCTGCAACCAGTCCCCCAGACAAGGCAAAACCCGGCGTCACCTTCTTACAAAGCCGGGGTCAGATGCGCCTATCATTCAAGGGCCGAGGGACACGATACAAATGACTGCTGGTCATTGAGAAGAGTGGTCGAGAATTTAATAGAGCAAGGGAAAATAGTGCTAAAGGACGAGGAGGTCCCAAATGTGACTAACAATCCATTACCTGCTCACAATAATGGGCCGCTGATCGGAATGATTTGCGAAGACAAAGAATTTGACCCTGCTTTGAAAGCTATAATTGCCATTGTTGACGCAGAGAAAAGGCCTGAAACAACCCAGAAACCAGAAAAAGGGGAAAAGGCCAGTACGGTAAAGTGCGAGCCCGAAAAGAAGGTGGAGAAGAAGGCGGTCCCTGTGAAGAATGGAGTTCTTTACATCCCACGAGGTCGAGCAGAGAAGCTGCAGAGCTTCGAGGTCGAAAGGGCAAAACCTATGTACGTGCCAAAAGGGGCCTATGTGATCCGTGGGACGATTCAACCACCTCGGCTGAATGAGCCAGTGGTTATCGGACGCGTGCCACAAAAGCCGATGACAAACCCGTCCATAGTGCCGTGGAATTATCAAAGGACGTTGGTAACGTACAAAGGTAAAGAAGTCACGGGGGAACTTCCGGAAAATACTTTCATTGGAAGGTATTCAAACACCCAAGAGCTGAACAACGCCACACGGAGACGTTTCCCACCAAAGAAGCCTGTAAGCATTGAAGAAGCGGAATTTTTCTTCCAACAGATGAAAATGCCGGACTACGAAGTAGTAGATCAACTGCGCAAGTGCCTTGAGCAAGTGTCCATGCTATATCTGCTAATGAGGTCAACCGAGCATCAAAAGATCTTACTCAAAACCTTGAACGAAGCATACATACCAGTTGAAACCTCAGTTGAACAACTGGAACGGATGACAGAAAGGTTCTTCGCCGTTAACTAGGTCTCTTTCAGCAAGAACGACTTACCCCCAGAGGGAGCGGCACACAACAAGGCCTTGCATCTAACAGTTAAATGCGAAGACTACTACGTCAAACGGGTAATGTTGGATGGGGGTTCAGGTGTTGACATTTGTCCGCTCTCACGCTACAGAGAATGGAAATTGGGACCGGAAGAATCCGCCCCAATAATGTCTGCGTGGGGGCTTTTGACAGCATCAAGAGAGACACCTTTGGAGAAATAGACTTGGCTTTGACCATAGGGCCAATAGAGTTTGAGGTAACTTTCCAAGTACTTGACATGGATACGTCCTACAATTTCCTCCTCGGCAGACCTTGGATTCATGCGGCAGGAGCTGTGCCTTCCACTCTTCACCAGATGGTGAAGTTTGAGTACGAAAACCGAGAGATTGTGGTCCATGGAGAATACGAGCATGCTATTTATCGGGACCCATCCATCCCATATCTTGAACCAAGAGAAGGGAGCGAACACACGGTCTATCAAGCTTTCGAGATTGTATTAGCAGAGCAGCATGAAGAGGGAAGACCTTGCCCCAACCTTTCTTGTCTAACGCCTCGGTTATGGTGGCTAAAGAGATGATCCGGCACGGATTCAGGCCAGGGAAAGGGCTCGGACGGACATTGCAGGGAATAACGGAACCCATCACCCTGCCTTCCGCCAAAAATCTTTTTGGGATAGGTTTTCAACCAACCCCAGAAGATGAAGAATGGGCGAAGAAAAGGAAGAATAAGGGGTGGAAACTGCCTCGGCCACTGCCGGATTTATATGAAACTTTCGTCGAACCATAATACACTGAAGAAGAAGACGATGAGGTTTTCATGGCTGAGGAAATAGAGGAGATATGTGGGGCAATGAGAAAAATGCTCTACGAGGCTCACATGGTTCAACCAGGAGAAGGCACCAGCACCGCCGAAATACTATATATGGGGCAAGACACCAAACTCCGAAACTGGGAGGCCATGCCATTCCCGACTAGGCGGAAGTCCGGGTAGACCTGTCCTGCCACCTTTCCTGCATCACAAGTTATCTCCAGGATATAACTTGGATGTTTTCTTCTTTTATTTGTTGTTTTGAATTCCTGAGTTTGTAAACATTGTTGTCTTCCAGATTTCAAGAAGAAAATGAAAAAAAATCATCATTGTTTTCCCATTTTTCCCTTTGTTCTGATTTTGTTATTTTTCCTTTATCTTTTCTTTCAGTTATAATAATGCGGCTTTAAATATGACATGCTTGCGGACTTCACGCCCAGATCACAACGAGCTATTTAATTGTGAAATAATGAACCCAGAACCAGAATATGATGAAGAAGAGGCTTTTAGGGAAATAAACCGAGAGTTGGAACATTTTGAGAATAAACCTAAGCCAAATCTGAATGACACCGAACCGGTTAATTTAGGAACTCCTGAAGAAATCCGGGAGACCAAAATAAGCATTCACACGGACAAGAAAACGCGAGAGGCGATAATTCAACTTCTTTTTGAATTTAAAGACGTGTTTGCTTGGTCATATGATGACATGCCGGGTCTAGGTGTTGATCTAGTGGCTCATAAATTGCCAATTCACCCTGAATGTCCTCCAGTTCAACAAAAGCAACGAAAGTTCAAAACTGAGGTCAGTGAGAAGATTAAAGAGGAGATCACCAAGCAGCTAAAAACGGGAGTGATCCGGGTAGTCCAGTATACAACATGGTTGGCAAATGTGGTTCCAGTGCCGAAAAAAGATGGGAAGACTCGGGTATGTGTGGACTATCGAGACCTGAATAGAGCGAGTCCCAAGGATAATTTCCCATTGCCCAACATCCACATCCTTGTTGATAATTGCGCCAAACATGAGATCCAGTCTTTCGTAGATTGTTACGCTGGGTATCATCAGGTATTGATGGATGAAGAAGACGCCGAGAAGACTGCCTTCACCACGCCTTGGGGCACTTACTGTTATCGGGTTATGCCATTTGGTCTGAAGAATGCTGGGGCAACTTACATGAGAGCCATGACTGCCATTTTTCATGACATGATGCATCAAGAAATAGAGGTGTACGTGGACGATGTGATAATCAAATCCAGGACGCAGGATAATCACATCCAAGACTTGAGGAAGTTCTTCGAGAGACTGAGGAAGTACGACTTGAAGCTGAACCCAGTCAAATGTACTTTCGGAGTCCTATTGGGCAAGCTTTTGGGCTTCATAGTGAGCAGGAGAGGTATTGAATTAGATCCAACAAAGATAAAATCTATCAGGGATCTACCTCCCCCAAGAACGAAGAAAGACGTGATGCGTTTGTTGGGCAGATTGAACTATATCAGTCGATTCATTGCCCAGTTAACTAGCACGTGTGAGCCCATATTTAAGCTATTGAGGAAAGATGCGGAGATCAAATGGACGGTTGAATGTCAAGAAGCTTTTGACAAAATTAAAGAATATCTTTCAAATCCCCCAGTTTTAGTCCCACCAGAGCCAGAAAGACCACTGTTCTTGTATTTAACAGTCTTGGAGAATTCTTTCGGTTGCGTCCTCGGGCAACATGACATAACCGGAAAGAAAGAACAAGCAATCTACTACTTGAGCAAGAAATTCACCGGCTACGAGGCCAAGTACACTCTGCTGGAAAGAACATGTTGCGCTCTGACGTGGGTCGCCCAAAAGCTGAGACATTATCTCCAAGCCCACACTACTTTCCTCATAAGCAGGCTGGATCCTTTGAAGTATATATTTCAGAAACCGATGCCTACTGGAAGACTGGCCAAGTGGCAAATTTTGCTTACTGAATTCGACATAGTCTATGTCACTCGCACGGCAATGAAAGCCCAGGCGCTAGCAGATCATTTGGCCGAAAATCCAGTCGATGAGGAATACCAGCCATTGAGTACCTACTTTCCAGATGAAGAAATAAACACTGTAGAAGTGGTCTCGGAGAACGCCCATGTTTGGAAGATGTTCTTTGATGGAGCCGTAAACGCCAAAGGTGTAGGGATTGGGGCAATTTTGATCTCGCCTTCCGGTCAGCATTATCCAGCCACAGCTAGACTGCGTTTCTTTTGCACAAACAATACAGCTGAGTATGAAGCCTGCATCATGGGCATGCATATGGCGATTGATCAGGATGTCGAAGACTTACTGATTATGGGAGATTCTGACCTGATTATCCGGCAAGCCCAAGGTGAATGGGAAACTCGGGATGTCAAGCTTATTCCTTACCGACAGCACGTGGAGGACCTCGGCAAGCGTTTTAAATCAATAGAGTTCAGGTATATCCCGCGGTGTCACAATGAACTAGCGGATGCACTTGCTACTTTGGCTTCGATGCTACCTTACCCAGGCAACGCCCACATCGACCCCTTAGAAATCCAAATCAAGGAAAGACATGGTTACTGCAACGTAATAGAGGCAGGATCAAATACGCAACCTTGGTACCATGATATCAGGAGGTTCTTGAAGACACAAGAATACCCCGAGCATGCTACTGGAGATCAAAAGAGAACCATCAGGCCGCATGCAAGTGGTTTCTTTTTGAGCGGTGAGTTGTTGTATAAGAGGACCCCGGACCTCAATCTACTAAGATGTGTTGACGCTGAGGAGGCAAGAAAGATCATGCACGAAGTACACGCAGGAGTGTGCGGACCCCACATGAACGGGTATTGTCTTGGCAAAGAAAATCCTTCGAGCAGGTTATTACTGGATGACCATGGAAAAGGACTGCTTTAGCTTCGTTCGGAGGTGTCATCAGTGTCAGGTGCACGGTGATTTGATTCATGCACCTCCCACGGAATTGCATCCCATGTCTGCACTTTGGCCATTTGTTGCATGGGGCATGGACGTCATTGGACCAATCGAGCCAAAAGCCTCAAATGGACACAGATTTATACTGGTTGCCATCAACTACTTCACAAAATGTGTAGAGGCTGTCACTCTCAAGTCGGTCACTAAAAAAGCTGTAGTGGATTTTGTACACTCAAATCTTATCTGTCGTTTCGGTATTCCTGCAACTATCATCACAGATAACGCAGCAAACCTGAATAGTCACTTGATGGGAGATGTATGCGAGCAGTTCAAGATAACACATAGGAATTCCACTCCTTATCAGCCTAAGGCCAATGGCGCTGTAGAAGCAGCAAACAAGAACATCAAGAAGATTTTGAGGAAGACGATCCAGAGTTCCCGACAGTGGCATGAACAACTACCATTTGCATTATTGGGATATCGCACTACGGTACGCACATCAGTAGGGGCAACCCCTTATCTCTTGGTTTATGGGACCGAAGCTGTGATACCAGCAGAGGTAGAAATTCCTTCGCTTCGAACCATTGTCGAAGCAGAAATCGAAGACAGCGAGTGGGTTAAGACTCGATTGGAGTAGTTGACTTTGATCGACGAGAAACGAATGGCTGCAGTTTGTCACGGGAAGTTGTACCAACGAAGAATGGCTCGTGCTAACAACAAGAAAGTCCGACCCAGGAATTTCGAAGTAGGTCAACTGGTACTGAGGCGCATTTTTCCACATCACCAGGAAGCAAAAGGGAAATTCGCTCCAAACTGGAAAGGCCCCTACATCATCAGAAAGATATTGCCAAGAGGAGCATTGTATCTAGGTGATATCGAAGGAAATGACCCCGAAACAGCAGTAAACGCGGATGCGGTCAAGAGATACTATGTCTGAGTGACACCCCAGCGGTCCTGACACATTAGAAATGCTGAAGGTTTTATTCCCACTATCAACTCTCTCTACAAGCCTTTGAGCCAATTAAAAAAAAAAGACAAACAAAACAAACATTGATCGAGGCCTGAACTACGTCCGACTTGATTCCGAAAGGATACGTAGGCAGCCTCTTTCTGAGGTTCAGTCACACCAACAATAAAATCCCATTTACCCTAAAATCGAAGCCGGGTCACGCTAAACGGTTTAAAAGTCGTAGTATCATCTACCTCTCTTTACCAAGCACAAGCCTTCAGATCAATTACCAAAGGTAGCGGGAAGCCAAGAAGCGTCACGAATGGAGGCCGGCACACTCTAAATTGAGAGAGATAAAATGAGAGAGTCTCGTCGGTGAAAACCTTTGGGCACCGCGAGGCGACGGGAGTAGAGAAACCAAAATAAGAGAGCTTGTTTAGTAAAAACTCGCAAAGAGTGCTATCAAGCGACGACAGGAAGAGAAATGAGAGAGGTCAGCCAGCGAAAACCCGCAAAGGGCGCTGTTGGCCGAAAGAATGACTCCACCCAAGGAGGTCTCGGCAATGTCCCACCGGTTTAAAAAATCAGATCCGTTTTGGTTCGGGGGAAATGCAAGTTCATTGAAGGTCAGGAGTCCAGCCCAAAAAGCATGTCATGTCCATTTAAAGTCAGCATTGTTTCCCTCAGATAAGTCTTTCTTGTCCCGAAAGGGACACTTCTCTGCTAAAAATTTGCTTTCTCCGTTTCTTTATTTTATTCTTCTTCAAATCCCTTTCACTTTTAACCCCAAGTCCCAGATATACTGGAAAGGATAGGTGGCAGGTCTGGCTTCGCGGAGTTCCGTCTCACGAAGGAAAATACCTCGTTTCATTGGTACGTTTGTCCAAACCTGATGGATCATGATGTTGTTTGCATTTGGAGTAAAGTCGCAAAAAGAAAAAGGGAGAGAAGAAAATTTTTCCCCCAGCATAGCCTACAACAATAAATCCCCGGCAAGTACGCCTTGTACAAATCCCATAGAGTTTTCCTTTGTACAAATCCCACAGAGTTTCCCTTTGTACAAATCCCCACAAAGGATCCACTTTGTAAATATTCCCCAAAGAGTCTGCCCCACCGAAATCCCCACAGATTTTCCCCAACAAATCCCCAGCAAGTCCCTTTATAAAGATTCCCCAACAAGCTTACCCCAACAAATCCTGGAAAGCCCGTTTTGCAACAAATCCCCAGCAAGTCCCCATTGTACAAATCCCCACAGAGCTTCCCCTTGTACAAATCCCCACAGAGTCTCCCCAATAAAATCCGCGTTTGAAATCCCCAAGCAAAACCGGATGGAAAAACCATAGCCTTACAAGGCAAATCATCACAGAATCTGGAAACGCAAGCCTGAGTAGTCCAAAGGGTTTTTTGCCATTCGAATCCAATCAATGGCGGAATTTCTCAACAGAAATAAGGACGCAGCAAAGCAACTGGAACAATCAAGGTCACCGAACCAACCGCCATTTCCGAGCTAACGATTGTTCTTTGTTTGAAAAGTTGAAACAGGTATGATCCAAGACAACCGTGCAAGAAGCAGGTGTCACCCAAAGAAGAAAAAATGAGTGCAAGAAACAGTTTGGCAATAAGGAATCCACTCGAAAGGTAAGTTTCCACGAAATTCTCTTTTATCTTTTACTAGAACAAGAAAATTCAAAAAAAAACCGGTCAGTTAATATCCTCGAACTTTTTCCCTTTAGTCAACATTAGGGGTTTAAACCCTAAACTGAACTTTTCCCATTTTGTCAGCATTAGGGTTTTAAACCCTAAACTGAACTCTTTTCTTCAGTCAGCATTAGGGTTTTAAACCCTAAACTAAACTTTTTCCCTTCAGTCAGCATTAGGGTTTTAAACCCTAAACTGAACTTTTCCCATTTAGTCAGCATTAGGGTTTTAAACCCTAAACTGAACTCTTTCCTTCAGTCAACATTAGGGTTTTAAACCCTAAACTGAACTTTTTTCCTTTAGTCAACATTAGGGTTTTAAACCCTAAACTGAACTTTTTCCTTTAGTCAGCATTAGGGTTTTAAACCCTAAACTGAACTTTTCCTTTTGTCAGCATTAGGGTTTTAAACCCTAAACTGAACTTTTTCCTTTAGTCAGCATTAGGGTTTTAAACCCTGAACTGAACTCTTTCCTTCAGTCAGCATTAGGGTTTTAAACCCTAAACTGAACTTTCCCTTTAGTCAGCGTTAGGGTTTTAAACTCTACACTGAACTTTTCCCATTCAGTCAGCATTAGGGTTTTAAACCCTAAACTGAATTCTTTCCTTCAGTCAGCATTACGGTTTTAAACCCTAAACTGAACTTTTTCCCTTTAGTCAGCATTAGGGTTTTAAACCCTAAACTGAACTTTTCCCATTTAGAAAGCATTAGGGTTTTAAACCCCAAACTGAACTCTTTCCTTCAGTCAGCATTAGGGTGTTAAACCCTAAACTGAACTTTTCCTTGAGTCAGCATTAGTGTTTTTAAACCCTAAACTGAACTTTTTCCATTTAGTCAGCATTAGGGTTTTAAACCCTAAACTGAACTTTTTTCCTTTAGTCAGCATTAGGGTTTTAAACCCTGAACTGAACTCTTTCCTTTAGTCAGCATTAGGGTTTTAAACCCTAAACTGAACTTTTTCCCTGTAATCAGCATTAGGGTTTTAAACCCTAAACTGAACTTTCTCTGTTGTCAACATTAGGGTTTTAAACCCTAAACTGAACTCTTTCCTTCAGTCAGCATTAGGGTTTTAAAACCCTAAACTGAACTTTTTCCTTTAGTCAGCATTAGGGTTTTAAACCCTAACCTGAACTCTTTCCTTCAGTCAGCATTAGGGTTTTAAACCCTAAACTGAACTCTTTCCTTCAGTCAGCATTAGGGTTTTATAACCCTAAACTGAACTTTTTCCTTTAGTCAGCATTAGGGTTTTAAACCCTAAACTGAACTCTTTCCTTCAGTCAGCATTAGGGTTTTAAACCCTAAACTGAACTTTTTTCCTTTAGTCAGCATTAGGGTTTTTAACCCTAAGCTGAACTTTTTCCTTTAGTCAGCATTAGGGTTTTAAACCCTGAACTGAACTCTTTCCTTTAGTCAGCATTAGGGTTTTAAACCCTAAACTGAACTTTTTCCCTTTAGTCAGCATTAGGGGTTTAAACCCTAAACTGAACTTTTCCCATTTAGTCAGCATTAGGGTTTTAAACCCTAAACTGAACTCTTTCCTTCAGTCAGCATTAGGGTTTTAAACCCTAAACTAAACTTTTCCTTTAGTCAGCGTTAGGATTTTAAACCCTACACTGAACTTTTCCCATTCAGTCAACATTAGGGTTTTAAACCCTAAGCTGAACTTTTCCCATTTAGTCAGCATTAGGGTTTTAAACCCTAAACTGAACTTTTTTCCTTTAGTCAGCATTAGGGTTTTAAACCCTAAACTGAACTTTTTCATTTAGTCAGCATTAGGGTTTTAAACCCTGAACTGAACTCTTTCCTTTAGTCAGCATTAGGGTTTTAAACCATAAACTGAACTTTTTCCCTTTAATCAGCATTAGGGTTTTAAACCCTAAACTGAACTTTCTCTGTAGTCAGCATTAGGGTTTTAAACCTTAAACTAAACTTTTTTCTTCAGTCAGCATTAGGGTTTTAAAACCCTAAACTGAACTTTTTCCTTTAGTCAGCATTAGGGTTTTAAACCCTAACCTGAACTCTTTCCTTCAGTCAGCATTAGGGTTTTAAACCCTAAACTGAACTCTTTCCTTCAGTCAGCATTAGGGTTTTAAAACCCTAAACTGAACTTTTTCCTTTAGTCAGCATTAGGGGTTTAAACCCCAAATTGAACTATTTCCTTCAGTCAGCATTAGGGTTTTAAACCCTAAACTGAACTCTTTTCCTTTAGTCACCATTAGGGTTTTAAACCTTAAGCTGAACTTTTTCCTTTAGTCAGCATTAGGGTTTTAAACCCTGAACTAACTCTTTCCTTTAGTCAGCATTAGGGTTTTACACCCTAAACTGAACTTTTTCCCTTTAGTCAACATTAGGGTTTTAAACCCTAAACTGAACTTTTCCCATTTAGTCAGCATTAGGGTTTTAAACCCTAAACTGAACTCTTTCCTTCAGTCAGCATTAGGGTTTTAAACCCTAAACTGAACTTTTCCTTTAGTCAGCGTTAGGATTTTAAACCCTACACTGAACTTTTCCCATTCAGTCAACATTAGGGTTTTAAACCCTAAGCTGAACTTTTCCCATTTAGTCAGCATTAGGGTTTTAAACCCTAAACTGAACTTTTTTCCTTTAGTCAGCATTAGGGTTTTAAACCCTGAACTGAACTCTTTCCTTCAGTCAGCATTAGGGTTTTAAACCCTAAACTGAACTTTCCCTTTAGTCAGCGTTAGGGTTTTAAACTCTACACTGAACTTTTCCCATTCAGTCAGCATTAGGGTTTTAAACCCTAAACTGAATTCTTTCCTTCAGTCAGCATTACGGTTTTAAACCCTAAACTGAACTTTTTCCCTTTAGTCAGCATTAGGGTTTTAAACCCTAAACTGAACTTTTCCCATTTAGAAAGCATTAGGGTTTTAAACCCCAAACTGAACTCTTTCCTTCAGTCAGCATTAGGGTGTTAAACCCTAAACTGAACTTTTCCTTGAGTCAGCATTAGTGTTTTTAAACCCTAAACTGAACTTTTTCCATTTAGTCAGCATTAGGGTTTTAAACCCTAAACTGAACTTTTTTCCTTTAGTCAGCATTAGGGTTTTAAACCCTGAACTGAACTCTTTCCTTTAGTCAGCATTAGGGTTTTAAACCCTAAACTGAACTTTTTCCCTGTAATCAGCATTAGGGTTTTAAACCCTAAACTGAACTTTCTCTGTTGTCAGCATTAGGGTTTTAAACCCTAAACTGAACTCTTTCCTTCAGTCAGCATTAGGGTTTTAAAACCCTAAACTGAACTTTTTCCTTTAGTCAGCATTAGGGTTTTAAACCCTAACCTGAACTCTTTCCTTTAGTCAGCATTAGGGTTTTAAACCCTAAACTGAACTCTTTCCTTCAGTCAGCATTAGGGTTTTATAACCCTAAACTGAACTTTTTCCTTTAGTCAGCATTAGGGTTTTAAACCCTAAACTGAACTCTTTCCTTCAGTCAGCATTAGGGTTTTAAACCCTAAACTGAACTTTTTTCCTTTAGTCAGCATTAGGGTTTTTAACCCTAAGCTGAACTTTTTCCTTTAGTCAGCATTAGGGTTTTAAACCCTGAACTGAACTCTTTCCTTTAGTCAGCATTAGGGTTTTAAACCCTAAACTGAACTTTTTCCCTTTAGTCAGCATTAGGGGTTTAAACCCTAAACTGAACTTTTCCCATTTAGTCAGCATTAGGGTTTTAAACCCTAAACTGAACTCTTTCCTTCAGTCAGCATTAGGGTTTTAAACCCTAAACTAAACTTTTCCTTTAGTCAGCGTTAGGATTTTAAACCCTACACTGAACTTTTCCCATTCAGTCAACATTAGGGTTTTAAACCCTAAGCTGAACTTTTCCCATTTAGTCAGCATTAGGGTTTTAAACCCTAAACTGAACTTTTTTCCTTTAGTCAGCATTAGGGTTTTAAACCCTAAACTGAACTTTTTCATTTAGTCAGCATTAGGGTTTTAAACCCTGAACTGAACTCTTTCCTTTAGTCAGCATTAGGGTTTTAAACCATAAACTGAACTTTTTCCCTTTAATCAGCATTAGGGTTTTAAACCCTAAACTGAACTTTCTCTGTAGTCAGCATTAGGGTTTTAAACCTTAAACTAAACTTTTTTCTTCAGTCAGCATTAGGGTTTTAAAACCCTAAACTGAACTTTTTCCTTTAGTCAGCATTAGGGTTTTAAACCCTAACCTGAACTCTTTCCTTCAGTCAGCATTAGGGTTTTAAACCCTAAACTGAACTCTTTCCTTCAGTCAGCATTAGGGTTTTAAAACCCTAAACTGAACTTTTTCCTTTAGTCAGCATTAGGGGTTTAAACCCCAAATTGAACTATTTCCTTCAGTCAGCATTAGGGTTTTAAACCCTAAACTGAACTCTTTTCCTTTAGTCACCATTAGGGTTTTAAACCTTAAGCTGAACTTTTTCCTTTAGTCAGCATTAGGGTTTTAAACCCTGAACTAACTCTTTCCTTTAGTCAGCATTAGGGTTTTACACCCTAAACTGAACTTTTTCCCTTTAGTCAACATTAGGGTTTTAAACCCTAAACTGAACTTTTCCCATTTAGTCAGCATTAGGGTTTTAAACCCTAAACTGAACTCTTTCCTTCAGTCAGCATTAGGGTTTTAAACCCTAAACTGAACTTTTCCTTTAGTCAGCGTTAGGATTTTAAACCCTACACTGAACTTTTCCCATTCAGTCAACATTAGGGTTTTAAACCCTAAGCTGAACTTTTCCCATTTAGTCAGCATTAGGGTTTTAAACCCTAAACTGAACTTTTTTCCTTTAGTCAGCATTAGGGTTTTAAACCCTAAACTGAACTTTTTCCTTTAGTCAGCATTAGGGTTTTAAACCTGAACTGAACTCTTTCCTTTAGTCAGCATTAGGGTTTTAAAACCCTAAACTGAACTTTTTCCCTTTAGTCAGCATTAGGGTGTTAAACCCTAAACTAAACTTTTCCCATTTAGTCAGCATTAGGGTTTTAAACCCTAAACTGAACTCTTTCCTTCAGTCAGCATTAGGGTTTTAAAACCCTAAACTGAACTTTTTCCTTTAGTCAGCATTAAGGTTTTAAACCCTAAACTGAACTTTCCCTGTAGTCAGCATTAGGGTTTTAAACCCTAAACTGAACTCTTTCCTTCAGTCAGCATTAGGGTTTTAAAACCCTAAACTGAACTTTTTCCTTTAGTCAGCATTAGGGTTTTAAACCCTAAACTGAACTCTTTCCTTCAGTCAACATTAGGGTTTTAAACCCTAAACTGAACTTTTTTCCTTTAGTCAACATTAGGGTTTTAAACCCTAAACTGAACTTTTTCCCTTTAGTCAGCATTAGGGTTTTAAACCCTAAACTGAACTCTTTCCTTTAGTCAGCATTAGGGTTTTAAACCCTAAACTGAACTTTTTCCCTTTAGTCAGCATTAGGGTTTTAAACCCTAAACTGAACTTTTCCCATTTAGTCAGCATTAGGGTTTTAAACCCTAAACTGAACTCTTTCCTTCAGTCAGCATTAGGGTTTTAAACCCTAAACTGAACTTTTCCTTTAGTCAGCGTTAGGATTTTAAACCCTACACTGAACTTTTCCCATTCAGTCAACATTAGGGTTTTAAACCCTAAGCTGAACTTTTCCCATTTAGTCAGCATTAGGGTTTTAAACCCTAAACTGAACTTTTTTCCTTTAGTCAGCATTAGGGTTTTAAACCCTAAACTGAACTTTTTCCTTTAGTCAGCATTAGGGTTTTAAACCCTGAACTGAACTCTTTCCTTTAGTCAGCATTAGGGTTTTAAAACCCTAGACTGAACTTTTTCCCTTTAGTCAGCATTAGGGTTTTAAACCGTAAACTGAACTTTTCCCATTTAGTCAGCATTAGGGTTTTAAACCCTAAACTGAACTCTTTCCTTCAGTCAGCATTAGGATTTTAAACCCTAAACTTAACTTTTTCCCTGTAATCAGCATTAAGGTTTTAAACCCTAAACTGAACTTTCCCTGTAGTCAGCATTAGAGTTTTAAACCCTAAACTGAACTCTTTCCTTCAGTCAGCATTAGGGTTTTAAAACCCTAAACTGAACTTTTTCCTTTAGTCAGCATTAGGGTTTTAAACCCTAAACTGAACTCTTTCCTTCAGTCAGCATTATGGTTTTAAACCCTAAACTGAACTTTTTTCCTTTAGTCAACATTAGGGTTTTAAACCCTAAGCTGAACTTTTTCCTTTAGTCAGCATTAGGGTTTTAAACCCTGAACTAAACTCTTTCCTTTAGTCAGCATTAGGGTTTTAAACCCTAAACTGAACTTTTTCCTTTTAGTCAGCATTAGGGTTTTAAACCCTAAACTGAACTTTTCCCATTTAGTCAGCATTAGGGTTTTAAACCCTAAACTGAACTCTTTCCTTCAGTCAACATTAGGGTTTTAAACCCTAAACTGAACTTTTCCTTTAGTCAGCGTTAGGATTTTAAACCCTACACTGAACTTTTCCCATTCAGTCAACATTAGGGTTTTAAACCCTAAGCTGAACTTTTCCCATTTAGTCAGCATTAGGGTTTTAAACCCTAAACTGAACTTTTTTCCTTTAGTCAGCATTAGGGTTTTAAACCCTAAACTGAACTTTTTCCTTTAGTCAGCATTAGGGTTTTAAACCTGAACTGAACTCTTTCCTTTAGTCAGCATTAGGGTTTTAAAACCCTAAACTGAACTTTTTCCCTTTAGTCAGCATTAGGGTGTTAAACCCTAAACTAAACTTTTCCCATTTAGTCAGCATTAGGGTTTTAAACCCTAAACTGAACTCTTTCCTTCAGTCAGCATTAGGGTTTTAAAACCCTAAACTGAACTTTTTCCTTTAGTCAGCATTAAGGTTTTAAACCCTAAACTGAACTTTCCCTGTAGTCAGCATTAGGGTTTTAAACCCTAAACTGAACTCTTTCCTTCAGTCAGCATTAGGGTTTTAAAACCCTAAACTGAACTTTTTCCTTTAGTCAGCATTAGGGTTTTAAACCCTAAACTGAACTCTTTCCTTCAGTCAGCATTAGGGTTTTAAACCCTAAACTGAACTTTTTTCCTTTAGTCAACATTAGGGTTTTAAACCCTAAACTGAACTTTTTCCCTTTAGTCAGCATTAGGGTTTTAAACCCTAAACTGAACTCTTTCCTTTAGTCAGCATTAGGGTTTTAAACCCTAAACTGAACTTTTTCCCTTTAGTCAGCATTAGGGTTTTAAACCCTAAACTGAACTTTTCCCATTTAGTCAGCATTAGGGTTTTAAACCCTAAACTGAACTCTTTCCTTCAGTCAGCATTAGGGTTTTAAACCCTAAACTGAACTTTTCCTTTAGTCAGCGTTAGGATTTTAAACCCTACACTGAACTTTTCCCATTCAGTCAACATTAGGGTTTTAAACCCTAAGCTGAACTTTTCCCATTTAGTCAGCATTAGGGTTTTAAACCCTAAACTGAACTTTTTTCCTTTAGTCAGCATTAGGGTTTTAAACCCTAAACTGAACTTTTTCCTTTAGTCAGCATTAGGGTTTTAAACCCTGAACTGAACTCTTTCCTTTAGTCAGCATTAGGGTTTTAAAACCCTAAACTGAACTTTTTCCCTGTAATCAGCATTAAGGTTTTAAACCCTAAACTGAACTTTCCCTGTAGTCAGCATTAGAGTTTTAAACCCTAAACTGAACTCTTTCCTTCAGTCAGCATTAGGGTTTTAAAACCCTAAACTGAACTTTTTCCTTTAGTCAGCATTAGGGTTTTAAACCCTAAACTGAACTCTTTCCTTCAGTCAGCATTATGGTTTTAAACCCTAAACTGAACTTTTTTCCTTTAGTCAACATTAGGGTTTTAAACCCTAAGCTGAACTTTTTCCTTTAGTCAGCATTAGGGTTTTAAACCCTGAACTAAACTCTTTCCTTTAGTCAGCATTAGGGTTTTAAACCCTAAACTGAACTTTTTCCTTTTAGTCATCATTAGGGTTTTAAACCCTAAACTGAACTTTTCCCATTTAGTCAGCATTAGGGTTTTAAACCCTAAACTGAACTCTTTCCTTCAGTCAACATTAGGGTTTTAAACCCTAAACTGAACTTTTCCTTTAGTCAGCGTTAGGATTTTAAACCCTACACTGAACTTTTCCCATTCAGTCAACATTAGGGTTTTAAACCCTAAGATGAACTTTTCCCATTTAGTCAGCATTAGGGTTTTAAACCCTAAACTGAACTTTTTTCCTTTAGTCAGCATTAGGGTTTTAAACCCTAAACTGAACTTTTTCCTTTAGTCAGCATTAAGGTTTTAAACCCTGAACTGAACTCTTTCCTTTAGTCAGCATTAGGGTTTTAAAATCCTAAACTGAACTTTTTCCCTTTAGTCAGCATTAGAGTTTTAAACCCTAAACTGAACTTTTCCCATTTAGTCAGCATTAGGGTTTTAAACCCTAAACTGAACTTTTTTCCTTTAGTCAGCATTAGGGTTTTAAACCCTAAACTGAACTTTTTTCCTGTAGTCAGCATTAGGGTTTTAAACCCTAAACTGAACTTTTTCCTTTAGTCAACATTAGGGTTTTAAACCCTGAACTGAACTTTTTCCTTTAGTCGGCATTAGGGTTTTAAAATCCTAAACTGAACTTTTTCCCTTTAGTCAGCATAAGAGTTTTAAACCCTAAACTGAACTTTTCCCATTTAGTCAGCATTAGGCTTTTAAACCCTAAACTGAACTCTTTTCTTCAGTCAACATTAGGGTTTTAAACCCTAAACTTAACTTTTTCCCTGTAATCAGCATTAAGGTTTTAAACCCTAAACTGAATTTTCCCTGTAGTCAGCATTAGGGTTTTAAACCCTAAACTGAACTCTTTCCTTCAGTCAGCATTAGGGTTTTAAAACCCTAAACTGAACTTTTTCCTTTAGTCAGCATTAGGGTTTTAAACCCTAAACTGAACTCTTTCCTTCAGTCAGCATTAGGGTTTTAAACCCTATATTGAACTTTTTTCCTTTAGTCAGCATTAGGGTTTTAAACCCTAAGCTGAACTTTTTCCTTTAGTCAGCATTAGGGTTTTAAACCCTGAACTGAACTCTTTCCTTTAGTCAGCATTAGGGTTTTAAACCCTAAACTGAACTTTTTTCCTTTAGTCAACATTAGGGTTTTAAACCCTAAACTGAACTTTTCCCATTTAGTCAGCATTAGGGTTTTAAACCCTAAACTGAACTCTTTCCTTCAGTCAGCATTAGGGTTTTAAACCCTAAACTAAACTTTTCCTTTAGTCAGCGTTAGGATTTTAAACCCTACACTGAACTTTTCCCATTCAGTCAACATTAGGGTTTTAAACCCTAAGCTGAACTTTTCCCATTTAGTCAGCGTTAGGGTTTTAAACCCTAAACTGAACTCTTTCCTGTAGTCAGCATTTGAGTTTTAAACCCTAAACTGAACTTTTTCCTTTTAGTCAGCATTAGGGTTTTAAACCCTAAATTGAACTCTTTCCTTTAGTCAGCATTAGGGTTTTAAACCCTAAACTCAACTTTTTCCTTTTTAGTCAGCATTAGGGTTTTAAACCCTAAACTGAACTTTTTCCCTTTTAGTCAGCATTAGGGTTTTAAACCATAAAACTGAACTTTTTCCCTTTTAGTCAGCATTAGGGTTTTAAACCCTAAACTGAACTTTTTCCATTTAGTCAACATTAGGGTTTTAAACCCTAAACTAAACTTTTCCCTTCAGTCAGCATTAGGGTTTTAAACACTAAACTGAACTTTTCCTTAGTCAGCATTAGGGCTTCAACCCTAAAACTGAACTTTTCCCCAGTCAGTCAGCATTAGGTTTTCTACTCTAAACTGAACTTCTCCCCAGCTAGTCAGCATTAGGGCTCCAACCCTGAACTGAACTATTTCCATTCCGCCAGCATTAGGGCTCCAACCCTTAACTGAGCATTTGTCTGTCAGCCAGCAATAGGGCCCCGACCCTGAACTGAGCATTTTTACCTCATGGCAATATTAGGGATCCGATCCCGGAGTTGCATTTTGTAGTCAAATCCTTTTATCAACTCTATAAACTTCCTGGCAACTAACTTAGGAAATTTTCCTAGTACAACTGGGGCAGAAAATTTCGTTCGTTTGTTTTTCCCGCAGGTCTGACCTCGAGACACACGGATCGAGACGACCCACGAGATGAGTCTCAACTCAGAATAAAATAAGAAAAAGACAAAAAAGAAGATGTTCCGAGATAATTGGAAAGACGAGGGGCGGATCGCTCAAAGGTTTGATCAAGGTCCCGAGTTCTACCAATCCCGTCTTACTCAGTGTCCCGGAATAAAACAGGCACCTACAACTTGCAAGCACCAAGATTCAGATCGAAGTCTACGAGCAGAATCAGCTAAGACCCAAGATCAAGTCGCAAAAGAATCATAGATAGGAATCTTGTAACTAGCGGTTGACATGCATACGTATTTAGTTCAGTTTCAATTTACCTTTGGTTGTAATAAGGGAGTCAGTAAGCAGCAACGACGACAGTAGTAACGGTAAGCATTGCAGTCCCATGGTAGTCCCAGCTACCAAAGCTTCCCGAACTACATTTGACCTGATTCCTGTTTAGCCCAGGATATGTAGGAAATCTTTGAAGCGAAGATTCAGTCAAATCTTTCAAAAATGTGCTTCACACGGAGTTTTCCAATAGGCAAAAATTGCTCATATCCGCTCACTTTATCTTTGCACGAAAACTCTTCATGTTTCCGAAAAAAGAGGGGCAGCTGTGAGCACGTGATTTTTGTTTTCGCGACAATCACTCCAAAAGAAACAAAAATAATAGCAATTGGTCTTGTTGTACAACTTTTGGATTTTCACGTGGCATTTTGTTAATTATCTGTGATTTTGCCCATTTTATTTTTATTAAAACAAAATACAAAAAATGTGTGTCATGTGTAGTTTGAACCGTAATTCGGTTATTAAATGGAAAATCATAAAATATGCATTTTTTGTCCTGATTGTTGCCTTGGTTGATTTTACCTACTTTAATGTGTGTGTAATAATTACATTAAGTGTTAATTAATAGTGTTTAATTTTATTTAATTAGGTTTTGTGTTTTAAAATTAGAAAATAAAAGAAAGAGGGTGCAAATGGGTTTAAACTCGGATTGGGTCCATTTTTCCTTTTGAACCTGAGGCCCAAAAGCAGCCAGTCCAAACAGCCCATCTCCAAGCCACCAAAACGGCGTAGTTTGACACCAAAACTACGTCGTTTCAATGCCAACCCATCCCGACCATGAAACCAAATTGATCCAACGGTTTAGATCACTTACCCGTTATCTGACCCAACCCGATGAACCCGGTTTGACCCGTTCCCAGCATAAGAACAAACGACACCGTTTCCCTTTAGTAGATAGATCACAGCCATTGATCATCGGCAATCCAACGGCCAACATCCAATTACTCACCCCGTATATAAACCCTTCCCCCTTCACCCCGCGCCCTAATCCAAACCCCCCCTGCCTTAGGTCGTCCTCACCACAGACCCAAACCCACGGAACCCTAGCCTCCCCCCTTCCCTTCACCATTAATCCCAGTGGCATGGATGTCGGTGACCCCCACCTTAACACCATAGATGCACCTCACCACCCTGAACCCAAATCCACCAACCGCTTGCTTCGAATCAGTCCCTAGGCTCTCGAATCTTCATTTGAAGATTCGAGCAGAACTCCCATCTACACCGATCTACCACAGTTTCACACCAGACAGTCCCCGGACCTCCCTCGTGACCAAAAAAATGCTTGGTTTGGTCTGAATCTAACCAAGGTAACCCAAATCCCAAATCTGCCCTCTAGGAACCCTAGGAATCCTCATGCCCGGTCTGTGTCCGTTTGAGCCAAGTGATTAGGGTCTAATGGACCTTAATCGAAGTGTTCTCAGTTGAGAACACTTCGATTAAAATCCGTTCAACCCCAAGAAAGGTCTATTCAAATCCGAGCTAAGGCTTTCTGATTTTTCAGGGGCTTTAAGGTAAGTGTGTTTTTCTTTTTCTTTATTCAGTACATGTGTTGTTAAAGGTCTATTCGTATGGCCAAATGTTTTGTTTAATTTGTGTCTTTGAATTTTTATCAACTGTTGTTGTCCACCTTGCCTGGACCCCTCTGTTTGATCGAGTCTTTCTTTCATTTACTGATAATGTGTGTATGTGTAAGCTGTACAATCAAACGAATTTGAAATGGGTCGTTTAATTAGTTCCCAGGGTCATTTCTGTATTGACAGTACAATCTGAACCCCTTGTTCGATACTGCTCGATTCCAATCATTGGTTTCAATTGTATATGTTACAATTAGTATAGTCGAGTCGATATACGTCGCCAATTAGTTTGGCTTTGAAGGATATCAATCTGATTCATATTGTGGATTTTCTGTTGAAGTGTGTTTGAATCCAATTAGGAACTGAGTGTAGTTGTTTGTTAGTTGTTCAATTCAGAAACCTTTGAGGATGTTGTTTATAGTTGCAGTTCAAACTTTGGTCTGAATTGATGGCATGTGCACTTGTGCACAACATGTGCATTAAGGCCCTTTTAGAGATTAAAAATAACTTGACAGCATATGCTGTCAGGTTATATTCTTGCTGCCCATGTCTGCTTTTAGTTTAATAAGGTGATCAAAAGGGCTGTCAGGGAATATCATGGGAGGGTTCTACTTTTAAATATTTGAGTGGAAAAACAGCTGAAAAGGAATGGGTTCTGAGTTGTTTAACAGGCTGTGAATAGCCTGATGTTAAGATATAAAAAAAGGCAGAACTTCCATTTAAGGGGGGGTTGGAGAGACTGGATTTTTAGAAAACATAGATACAGAGAGAGATATCACAGAATAGGCATATACAGACACGCATTGAGAGAGGATATATACAGATATAGAGAGAACAAGAAATAAAAAACATACAGAAAAATCAGAAACTGTTTCTTCCTATTGTTGTTTGGATTTCATTTGTCGTCGACCTGTTAAGCAGTACTGATTCTTCCAAGTCTCAACTGAGATTACTGGTTGTGTGTTGCATTAGCTTATTTCTAGAGTTGGCCTATCTGGGACTTCTATTTCTACTGCACTGTTTGTTGCTGTCATTTTGCCATTTTTCCATCGGCTATAGTTGCATCTTGCACTGGGATTTGTTCTGTTGTTATCTGCTGTTACTGCTGCTGTTTGGTATTGCTTCTATTGCTCTACTGACTTCCCTGCTTCTTCTGTTGTATTCAACATCCAGGTACACACTAGAACTTCGCACTGATGTAACAATGTAAGCATGAAATAAAAGACACGCGGGAGTTTAATTATTCGTTGCTGCAGTTACAGTTTTATAAACGTTATTAGATTTGTGTAACTTGTTTAGTTTGCAACTCAATAAAGAACACATAAGGTAGCATGTACTTAATTGAAGTTTAGTTTTGCTTAAAATTGGGATTTCAGTTATTTAGTTGGTTGTATGATAAGGAATGCATGTGTGGTTGGCATACGGATAATTAGATTTCCTTTCAGCTATATTTTGTATGTATAGGGCAGAATGTTTTAGCCCTGCCGAATACAATGTAGTTTTAATCTTTTGAGTTCTAGCTTTAGCGGATCTCGTTAGGCAGTTTACATGACCACGTTCGAACCCTATTAGTAGCAGTTGCCGATAGTCAATTCTACTGACTTAGTTTAAATAAGTTAGTTTAAATTCGGGATTGAAGAACATTTTAAAGTAGGTTTTAGCAGCTTTATTAATCTTGTATATTAATATCCTCTAGCAAATTAAAAGAATGTTCATCCATAAAATAAGGCACGAAACAATTCACGCCTCATAAACAAATAATCAGATAATCAAATAAGAATTCGAAGTTGGTCAAGCATGTAATTTAATTAGCATGTATTTTTCCTTCTTTCATTTTTCTTAGAGACAAACAAAAAATAGAAAAAATGTAGTCGCTATAGGTTTATCCTTTCATAAAATGAGATGAGCCTCGCCAAAATAAAAGGCACAAATTGCGGGGCCCTCAAAAATTGATCATAATAAATACTTAGAATTTGGGATGGACGTTTAGCGAATTTCACGGCCTTCCCCAAAGATAATAACGCGTTAGACTCTTTAGGCGCGGTTTAATTAAATTACATTCTTAAATTCGGGTGCACATTGATGTGACCCAAATCCAAATCTCAACGGAGTCGAAATATGTTACAACTACGGGTGCATTGATTGTGACGTGGTTCGAGATGCATTTTTATGACGTTGCAATTATCTAAAAATAAATGATAATAATAAAAGCGGTTTAAACTTAATAAAAGCACGTAAGTCATAACATGTATTTAAATCAGATATTTAGCCACTATAACAATTTAAGCGACCGTGCTTGAACCACGGGATTCGGGGGTGCCTAACACCTTCCCT
Source organism: Nicotiana sylvestris (assembly GCF_000393655.2). NCBI lineage: Eukaryota > Viridiplantae > Streptophyta > Magnoliopsida > Solanales > Solanaceae > Nicotiana > Nicotiana sylvestris. The sequence continues at coordinate 86,600,730 of NC_091059.1, read as the reverse complement.
CGGGTCAACAGAATTCCTTACTTAGAATTTCTGGTTCGCAGACTTCACTTGGAAAGTCGAATATTTTCCTCGATTTGGGATTCAAGATAAATCGGTGACTTGGGACACCAAATGCCAAACCTTTCCCAAGTGGCGACTCTGAATTAAAATAAATAATCCCGTTTCGAATATTGTCACTTAAATTGGAAAAACTCCCCTCGCGCATTTAACCCTTCGGGGCGGGCGCGCAAAAAGGAGGTGTGACAAACCTGACTCGATCCTCTTGGAGAGATCCCCAAGCATCTTCGCTATGGCAGGGTCTGTTACCGATCCGTTGTTGCTTGATCTCTTAGGTGTTCATTCGACGTGGGGAGCTATTTTCGGTGCTACTGTGCTGGGAGTCTTCAGATAGCTTTGCAACTGAGTGATGGCCAACTGTTGTGCCTGCAACATTTTAAAAATATCTTAAAGACTTACTTCCTGTGTTTTCCGAGCTGGGGTTTGTTGGGCTTCCTATCGGTCGATATGCTATATGCTCCCATCGGTGTGCGAGGCTTCGTCGACCTACTGTGCGCCTTGCAAACCCACGTGGGCTGGAATCGGCCCAGATGCGTTATCGGGGTTCTGCGGCATCGCGCCAACCACTGGAAGAGCCACAACGTTTTCGCCGTGATTTTCGAGGTAGTCGTTCTCAACTCTGTTTACCGAGCCAGACATTTTGACCTAAAATCAAGAGATCTTTGGACAAGAAAAAGTGTAAAAGATATCTCGCGTTTGTGCAATGAAACCAACAAGAAATAATCACTATTATTTTTAGCCTCACAGTGGGCGCCAAACTGTTTACCGTGAAAATGGTAACAACAATTAAATTTGTAAATGGGATTCAAAAAATACGTGATCTATTTTTATGCTAGTTATTAGAGCAGATGATGCTAAGAATATAGAGTTTAATGATGAAATGCAAGCTAAAACGAGGCAGTAATCAAACCGAGGGGCCTGTTGCCCGGATATAGGACTGGTCGATGGGGACCTCGGGGTCGATGTCCAAGTAGAGCTCGAGCTATCGGGGGCAGCCGGGAATGGGATAACAGTTAAGAATATGATTAAACAAGGCTCTTTATGGCCAATACCAAGCAATATAATGAAGAATAAGTAAGGAAGTGATAGATATTAAAGCGGCCTTGGGCCAGCAAGAACGAGCAAGTTAGAGAGCAAAGAGAGAGAGAAAGAGATATTATTGCACTTGTGGAGAAATGGAGCAACATCATCCCTTTACAAAGTGGCATGGATTCTCCTTATATAGAAGAGGGAATACAATATAGTACAGAGTGCATTAAATGTAAAGATACAGGGATGGGACGGCTATGCATTGTACTAGTGTTTACTGATTCTAGCGGCTTGCCTCGGGAATCCCCCGTCCTCGGAACCTTCATTGGGTTGCGGACAAATTCCTTGTCCTTGGAATCTTTGCTAGGTCATAGAAAAACCTCGAGGGAGGGAGCTCCATCGTAATCCTGCAGCCTCAAGATGCTGAAATGACTTCCCGAATGTGCCCTAACGTCGAGAAATAGACCCCTTTGATTTCACCGCATACAATGGGGATAGTGGAGACCAATTGGGTCGACTTTGCTATTTTTCACTTATCTAGATCTGCCAAGACTTGGTGGAGAGATTATTGTTTGGCTATACTGGTTGGGTCACCAGCTTTGACTTAAGATCAGTTTTTTTAGCTATTTCTGGAGAAGTTTCTTCCTGTCACTCAGAGAGAGATTTATCGGAGGCAATTTGAGCGTCTCCAGTAGGGTTCTATGACTGTTACTCAGTATGAGACTAGGTGTTTTTATTTGGACCGTCAGGCTCTTCTTATACTTCCCACTGAGAGAGAAAGAGAGTGAGGAGGTTTCATTGAGGGACTCATTTAGCCTATTCGACTTTAGATTGCTAAGGAGACAGGGAGTGAGATTTATTTTCAGGAGGAGGCCAATGTGGTCAGGAGAGTTGAGATGGTTCTATCATAGGGAGGTGGTCAGGTCTGACAAGAGGCCTCGTCATTCATGCAGATTCAGTGGTGCCTCATCTGGAGGCAGGAATTCTTGTGGTAGGGGCCATCCTCCTAGGCCTTTTCAGTCAGCACTTCAGACTTCTCACAGTGCCCTAGGTGGCCATGGTTCTCATATACAATATTCTGATCAGTAGTCTTACAGTGCATCACCATCTCCTATCAGTGCACCTCCGCTCTAGAGCTTTTAGGGTCGTCAGTTCCAGCAGTAGAAGGCTTGTTTTACTTGTGGCAAAATGAGGCATATTGCTAGATTTTGTCCTCGAGCACCGAGCAGTTCTCAGCACCAGGGTTCTCGTGCCATGGTTCAGGCACCGAGTGTTCCACCACCCACCCAGCCAACTAGAGGTGGAGGTTGAGGTGCTAGAGGTGAAGGTAGAGGTATTAGAGGTGGAGCTCACGCCGCTAGAGGTGGGGGCCAGCCAGCAGCAGGCCGTCCTAGAGATGTAGTTTAGAGCGGTGGGCCCAACCTCAATGTTATGCTCTTCCGGCCAGACCTGAGGCTGAGGCTTTTGATGCAGTTATCACAGATACTGTTCTGGTTTGTAGTAGGGATGCTTCAGTGCTATTTGATCTAGGGTCTACATACTCCTATGTGTCATCTTATTTTGCACCGTATTTGATCATGCCTAGAGATTCTTTGAGTGCTCCTATATATGTGTCTACACCGGTGGGTGATTCTATTGTGGTAGATCGTGTTCATCGTTCTTGTATAGTTTTGATTGGGGGTCTTGAGACCCGAGTAGACTTAGTAATTCTGGATATGGTTGATTTTGATGTCATATTAGGGATGGACTGGTTATCACCTTACCATGCGATCTTGGACTGTCATGCCAAGACCGTGACCTTAGCCTTGTCGGGTTTGCCTCATTTAGAGTGTAGAGGGACTCTTGGTCATTCTACCCGTAGTGTTATCTCATATATGAGTGCTTGGCGTATGGTCGAGAAAGGGTGTTTGGCCTATTTGGCATATGTTCCTGATTCTAGTGCTGAGGTTCCTTCCATGGATTCTATGCCTGTTGTTCATGAGTTTCCTGAGGTATTTCCCTGAAACCTACCGGGTATGCCACCCGACAGAGATATTGACTTTTGCATTGATTTAGCTCCAGGTACTCAGCCCATTTCTATCCCGCCGTATCATATGGCCTCGCCTGAGTTGAAAGAGTTGAAGGAGCAGTTGCAAGACTTGCTTGATAAGGGCTTCATTAGGCCTAGTGTCTTGCCTTGGGGTGTGCCGGTGTTGTTTGTCAAGAAGAAGGACGGATCGATGAGGATGTGTATATATTACCGGCATTTGAACAAGGTTACAATCAAGAATAAGTATCCATTGCCAAGTATTGATGATTTGTTTGATCAGCTTCAGGGTGCCAAGGTATTTTCGAAGATTGACTTGAGATCTGGCTATTATCCATTGAGGATTAGTGCATCCGATGTCCTTAAGATAGCTTTTCGCACTCGGTACATGCATTATGAGTTCTTGGTGATGTCACTTGGGTTGACAAATGCCCCACCAACTTTTATGGATTTGATGAACCGAGTGTTCAGGCCTTACTTGGATTCATTTGTGATAGTCTTCATTGATGATATTTTGATCTATTCCCGCATCCGAGAGGAGCATGAGCAGCATTTGAGAGTGGTTCTTCAGACCTTAAGATATATTCTGTTGTATGCCAAGTTTTTGAAGTGCGAGTTCTGGTTGAGTTCAGTTGCATTCTTGGGTCATGTTGTATCATCAGAGGGTATTCAGGTAGATCCAAAGAAGATAGAGGTAGTCAAGAACTGACCTAGACCCGCATTAGCTACAGAGATCCGGAGTTTCTTGGGTTTGGCAGGCTATTATCGTTGATTTGTGGAGGGATTTTCATCTATTGCAGCCCGGATGACTAGGTTGACCCAGAAGGGTGCCCAATTCAGGTGGTTGAACGAGTGTGAGGCGAGCTTTCAGAAGCTCAAGACATCTTTGACTACGGCGTCGGTGTTTGTTTTGCCCACAGGTTCAGGGCCATATACAGTTTATTGTGATGCAAGTCGTATTCGACTTGGTGCGGTGTTGATGCAGGATGTCAAGGTTATTGCATATATTTCACGTCAGTTGAATATTCACGAGAAGAATTATCCAGTCCATGATTTGGACTTAGCAGCCATTGTTCACGCGTTGAAGATTTGGAGGCATTATCTATATGGCATGTCATGCGAGGTGTTCATGGATCATAAGAGTTTGCAATACTTGTTCAAGCAGAAGGAGCTAAATTTGAGGCAGAGAAGGTGGTTGGAGATATTGAAGGACTATGATATCACCATCTTATACCATTCGAGAAAGGCCAATGTGGTGGCTGATGCTTTGAGTAGGAAGTCAGCTAGTATTGGCAGTCTTGCGTATATTCCGGTTGGTGAGAGACCGCTTGCTTTGGATGTTCAGGCTTTGGCCAATCAGTTTGTGAGGTTGGATGTTTCTAAGCCCAGCCGTGTGTTAGCTTGCATAATTGCTTGTTCTTCTTTATTGGAGTGTATCTGAGATCGGCAGTATGACGATCCTCATTTGTTTGTCCTTAGGGACACAATGCAGCACGGTGGTGCCAAGCAGGTTACATTGGGAGATGATGGAGTTTTGAGGCTGCAGGGTAGAGTTTGTGTGCCTAATGTGGATGGGTTTCGAAAGTTGATTCTAGAGGAGGCCTACAGTTCCCGGTACTCTATTCATCCGGGTGCTGCTAAGATGTATTAGGATTTGCGGCAGCATTATTGGTGGAGGAGGATGAAGAAGGACATTGTTTCTTATGTGGCTCGGTGTTTGAATTGTCAGCAGGTTAAGTACGAGCATTAGAGACCTGGTGGTTTGTTTCAGAAGATTGAGATTCCTGAGTGGAAGTGGGAGTGTATCACTATGGACTTCGTTGTTGGACTCCCACGGACTCAAAGGAAGTTCGATGCAGTGTGGTTATTGTTGATAGGGTGACCAAGTCAGCACATTTCGTTCCTGTTGCAGTCTCCTATTCTTTCGAGAGGTTAGCTGAGATCTATATCCGGGAGGTTGTTCAACTTCATGGTGTGCCCATGGCTATCATTTCGGACTGAGGTACGCAGTTTACCTTACATTTCTAGAGAGCAGTTTAGCGTGAGTTGGGCACACGGGTTGAGTTGAGCACATCCTCTCATCCTCAGACGGACAGGTAGTCCGAGCAGATTATTCAGATTTTAGAGGATATGCTCTGAGTTTGTGTCATTTACTTTGGAGGCTCGTGGGATCATTTCTTGCCTTTAGCAGAGTTTGCCTACAACAACAACTACCAATCGAGTATCCAGATGGCTCCTTATGATGCTTTATATGGTAGGCGGTGTCAGTCGCCGGTTGGATGGTTTGAGCCAGGAGAGGCTCTATTGTTGGGTACAGATCTAGACAAGATTCCTTGGACAAGGTCAGGATCATTCAAGATAGGCTTCGTACAGCTCAGTCCAGGCAAAAGAGTTATGCCGACTGTAAAGTTCATGATTTGGCATTCATGGTCGGTGAGCGGGTGTTACTTCGGGTGTCGCCTATAAAGGGCGTGATGAGATTTGGGAAGAGGGGCAAGCTTAGCCCTAGGTTCATTGGCCCATTTGAGATTCTTGATCGAGTGGGAGAGGTGGCTTATAGACTTGCGTTGCTGCCGAGCTTATCAGCTGTGCATCTAGTGTTTCATGTGTCCATGCTTCGAAAGTATCACGGCGATCCATCCCACGTGTTAGATTTTAGCACTATCCAGTTGGACAAGGACTTGTCTTATGAGGAGGAGCCGGTTGCTATTCTAGATGGACAGGTTAGTTAGTTGAGATCGAAGAGTTTCCCTTCTGTTCGTGTTCAGTGGAGAGGTCACCCTGTTGAGGCATCGACCTAGGAGTCCGAGTCCGATATGTGCAGCCATTATCCCTATCTTTTCCCCGACTCAGGTACTTCCTTCTTATCTCTGTTCAAGGACGAACGGTTCTTTTAGAGGTGGAGAATGTGATTACCCGAAAGGTCATCACTTGTTTTAGAAATAAATTCTATGTTCTGAGGCCTTAAAAGCCTCTTTCTGTCTCACCTCGATTTGCATGCATAGTCCGGGCGCGTATTCGAAAAGCCATTATGTGAAAATATGTGAAAACAATAAATTTTTCCTTTAAAATAATTTTAGGTTGACTTTGGTCAATATTTTGGATTAACGGACCCGAATCCGTGATTTGACGGTCCCGGAGGGTCCGTAGGATCATATGGGACTTGTGCGTATGCCCGAAATCGAATTCCGAGATCCCAAGCCCGAGAGATGAATTTTTAAAGAAATTGTTTTCTGGAATATATATAAGTTTTTGGAAATGAAATGTGTTTGGAATTTGATGGTATCAGACCCGTATTTTGGTTCCGGAGCCCGGTACAGGTCTTATATGTGATTTAAGTAGAACATGTAAAATTTGGTAAGAAACGGAGGTCATATGACGTGATTCGGAACTTTAGTTGTAAAATTTGAAACTTTGAAAGTTCTTGAGATTTCGTTGATGTTGATGTTATTTTGGTGATTTGATTGCACGAACAAGTCTGTATGATATTTTTAGGTTAGTGTGCATATTTGGTTTGGAGCCCCGAGGGCTCGGGTGAGTTTTTTGTAGGCACCTCCGCTCTAGAGCTTTTAGGGTCGTCAGTTCCAGCAGTAGAAGGCTTGTTTTACTTGTGGCAAAATGAGGCATATTGCTAGATTTTGTCCTCGAGCACCGAGCAGTTCTCAGCACCAGGGTTCTCGTGCCATGGTTCAGGCACCGAGTGTTCCACCACCCACCCAGCCAACTAGAGGTGGAGGTTGAGGTGCTAGAGGTGAAGGTAGAGGTATTAGAGGTGGAGCTCACGCCGCTAGAGGTGGGGGCCAGCCAGCAGCAGGCCGTCCTAGAGATGTAGTTTAGAGCGGTGGGCCCAACCTCAATGTTATGCTCTTCCGGCCAGACCTGAGGCTGAGGCTTTTGATGCAGTTATCACAGATACTGTTCTGGTTTGTAGTAGGGATGCTTCAGTGCTATTTGATCTAGGGTCTACATACTCCTATGTGTCATCTTATTTTGCACCGTATTTGATCATGCCTAGAGATTCTTTGAGTGCTCCTATATATGTGTCTACACCGGTGGGTGATTCTATTGTGGTAGATCGTGTTCATCGTTCTTGTATAGTTTTGATTGGGGGTCTTGAGACCCGAGTAGACTTAGTAATTCTGGATATGGTTGATTTTGATGTCATATTAGGGATGGACTGGTTATCACCTTACCATGCGATCTTGGACTGTCATGCCAAGACCGTGACCTTAGCCTTGTCGGGTTTGCCTCATTTAGAGTGTAGAGGGACTCTTGGTCATTCTACCCGTAGTGTTATCTCATATATGAGTGCTTGGCGTATGGTCGAGAAAGGGTGTTTGGCCTATTTGGCATATGTTCCTGATTCTAGTGCTGAGGTTCCTTCCATGGATTCTATGCCTGTTGTTCATGAGTTTCCTGAGGTATTTCCCTGAAACCTACCGGGTATGCCACCCGACAGAGATATTGACTTTTGCATTGATTTAGCTCCAGGTACTCAGCCCATTTCTATCCCGCCGTATCATATGGCCTCGCCTGAGTTGAAAGAGTTGAAGGAGCAGTTGCAAGACTTGCTTGATAAGGGCTTCATTAGGCCTAGTGTCTTGCCTTGGGCTGTGCCGGTGTTGTTTGTCAAGAAGAAGGACGGATCGATGAGGATGTGTATATATTACCGGCATTTGAACAAGGTTACAATCAAGAATAAGTATCCATTGCCAAGTATTGATGATTTGTTTGATCAGCTTCAGGGTGCCAAGGTATTTTCGAAGATTGACTTGAGATCTGGCTATTATCCATTGAGGATTAGTGCATCCGATGTCCTTAAGATAGCTTTTCGCACTCGGTACATGCATTATGAGTTCTTAGTGATGTCACTTGGGTTGACAAATGCCCCACCAACTTTTATGGATTTGATGAACCGAGTGTTCAGGCCTTACTTGGATTCATTTGTGATAGTCTTCATTGATGATATTTTGATCTATTCCCGCATCCGAGAGGAGCATGAGCAGCATTTGAGAGTGGTTCTTCAGACCTTAAGATATATTCTGTTGTATGCCAAGTTTTTGAAGTGCGAGTTCTGGTTGAGTTCAGTTGCATTCTTGGGTCATGTTGTATCATCAGAGGGTATTCAGGTAGATCCAAAGAAGATAGAGGTAGTCAAGAACTGACCTAGACCCGCATTAGCTACAGAGATCCGGAGTTTCTTGGGTTTGGCAGGCTATTATCGTTGATTTGTGGAGGGATTTTCATCTATTGCAGCCCGGATGACTAGGTTGACCCAGAAGGGTGCCCAATTCAGGTGGTTGAACGAGTGTGAGGCGAGCTTTCAGAAGCTCAAGACATCTTTGACTACGGCGTCGGTGTTTGTTTTGCCCACAGGTTCAGGGCCATATACAGTTTATTGTGATGCAAGTCGTATTGGACTTGGTGCGGTGTTGATGCAGGATGTCAAGGTTATTGCATATATTTCACGTCAGTTGAATATTCACGAGAAGAATTATCCAGTCCATGATTTGGACTTAGCAGCCATTGTTCACGCGTTGAAGATTTGGAGGCATTATCTATATGGCATGTCATGCGAGGTGTTCATGGATCATAAGAGTTTGCAATACTTGTTCAAGCAGAAGGAGCTAAATTTGAGGCAGAGAAGGTGGTTGGAGATATTGAAGGACTATGATATCACCATCTTATACCATTCGAGAAAGGCCAATGTGGTGGCTGATGCTTTGAGTAGGAAGTCAGCTAGTATTGGCAGTCTTGCGTATATTCCGGTTGGTGAGAGACCGCTTGCTTTGGATGTTCAGGCTTTGGCCAATCAGTTTGTGAGGTTGGATGTTTCTAAGCCCAGCCGTGTGTTAGCTTGCATAATTGCTTGTTCTTTTTTATTGGAGTGTATCTGAGATCGGCAGTATGACGATCTTCATTTGTTTGTCCTTAGGGACACAATGCAGCACGGTGGTGCCAAGCAGGTTACATTGGGAGATGATGGAGTTTTGAGGCTGCAGGGTAGAGTTTGTGTGCCTAATGTGGATGGGTTTCGAAAGTTGATTCTAGAGGAGGCCTACAGTTCCCGGTACTCTATTCATCCGGGTGCTGCTAAGATGTATTAGGATTTGCGGCAGCATTATTGGTGGAGGAGGATGAAGAAGGACATTGTTTCTTATGTGGCTCGGTGTTTGAATTGTCAGCAGGTTAAGTACGAGCATTAGAGACCTGGTGGTTTGTTTCAGAAGATTGAGATTCCTGAGTGGAAGTGGGAGTGTATCACTATGGACTTCGTTGTTGGACTCCCACGGACTCAAAGGAAGTTCGATGCAGTGTGGTTATTGTTGATAGGGTGACCAAGTCAGCACATTTCGTTCCTGTTGCAGTCTCCTATTCTTTCGAGAGGTTAGCTGAGATCTATATCCGGAGGTTGTTCAACTTCATGGTGTGCCCATGGCTATCATTTCGGACTGAGGTACGCAGTTTACCTTACATTTCTAGAGAGCAGTTTAGCGTGAGTTGGGCACACGGGTTGAGTTGAGCACATCCTCTCATCCTCAGACGGACAGGTAGTCCGAGCAGATTATTCAGATTTTAGAGGATATGCTCTGAGTTTGTGTCATTTACTTTGGAGGCTCGTGGGATCATTTCTTGCCTTTAGCAGAGTTTGCCTACAACAACAACTACCAATCGAGTATCCAGATGGCTCCTTATGATGCTTTATATGGTAGGCGGTGTCAGTCGCCGGTTGGATGGTTTGAGCCAGGAGAGGCTCTATTGTTGGGTACAGATCTAGACAGGATTCCTTGGACAAGGTCAGGATCATTCAAGATAGGCTTCGTACAGCTCAGTCCAGGCAAAAGAGTTATGCCGACTGTAAAGTTCATGATTTGGCATTCATGGTCGGTGAGCGGGTGTTACTTCGGGTGTCGCCTATAAAGGGCGTGATGAGATTTGGGAAGAGGGGCAAGCTTAGCCCTAGGTTCATTGGCCCATTTGAGATTCTTGATCGAGTGGGAGAGGTGGCTTATAGACTTGCGTTGCTGCCGAGCTTATCAGCTGTGCATCTAGTGTTTCATGTGTCCATGCTTCGAAAGTATCACGGCGATCCATCCCACGTGTTAGATTTTAGCACTATCCAGTTGGACAAGGACTTGTCTTATGAGGAGGAGCCGGTTGCTATTCTAGATGGACAGGTTAGTTAGTTGAGATCGAAGAGTTTCCCTTCTGTTCGTGTTCAGTGGAGAGGTCACCCTGTTGAGGCATCGACCTAGGAGTCCGAGTCCGATATGTGCAGCCATTATCCCTATCTTTTCCCCGACTCAGGTACTTCCTTCTTATCTCTGTTCAAGGACGAACGGTTCTTTTAGAGGTGGAGAATGTGATTACCCGAAAGGTCATCACTTGTTTTAGAAATAAATTCTATGTTCTGAGGCCTTAAAAGCCTCTTTCTGTCTCACCTCGATTTGCATGCACAGTCCGGGCGCGTATTCGAAAAGCCATTATGTGAAAATATGTGAAAACAATAAATTTTTCCTTTAAAATAATTTTAGGTTGACTTTGGTCAATATTTTGGATTAACGGACCCGGATCCGTGATTTGACGGTCCCGGAGGGTCCGTAGGATCATATGGGACTTGTGCGTATGCCCGAAATCGAATTCCGAGATCCCAAGCCCGAGAGATGAATTTTTAAAGAAATTGTTTTCTGGAATATATATAAGTTTTTGGAAATGAAATGTGTTTGTAATTTGATGGTATCGGACCCGTATTTTGGTTCCGGAGCCCGGTACAGGTCTTATATGTGATTTAAGTAGAACATGTAAAATTTGGTAAGAAACGGAGGTCATATGACGTGATTCGGAACTTTAGTTGTAAAATTTGAAACTTTGAAAGTTCTTGAGATTTCGTTGATGTTGATGTTATTTTGGTGATTTGATTGCACGAACAAGTCTGTATGATATTTTTAGGTTAGTGTGCATATTTGGTTTGGAGCCCCGAGGGCTCGGGTGAGTTTTTTGTAGGCCCCGGAGTGAAATTTACACTTAGGAATTGCTGGTATGTTGGAGGTCTGTAGGCTTCGCACGCAAATGCGAGATCGCAAATGCGAATAAACCATCGCAAATGCGAGAGAAGGCCTGAGCAGGCCTGATCGCAAATGCGATCATTTCTTCGCAAATGCGAAGAGGCCCTAAAATCCCCATTTGTCGCAAATGCGACTACCCCATCGCAAATGCGAGTTTGCAATTGCTAACAGTGATCACAAATGCGAAACATCTGCAACCTGCAAATTCATGACTTAGCCAAAAATCTTTCATTTTTCAACTATTTCAAAATATAAACTTTCTTGGGCGATTTCCCAAAGAAACGTTCTTTTAAAAATTCATTTTAAGTATTTCTAACTCATTTTCTTCAATCTTTAACATCTTTTCACATGATTTCAACTCAAAATCAAGGGTTTTCATGGGGGAAACTGGGTGTTTTGGGTAGAACCTAGGTTTTTTTTTTCAAATTTTGGGGATTTGGACCTCGATTTGAGGTCCGATTTCAAAACAAATTATATATTTGGGTTTGTAGGGGAATGAGTAATTGAGTTTTGGTTCGAACCTTGGGTTTTAACCATGTGGGCCCGAGGGCGATTTTTGACTTTTTGGGAAAAACTTTAGAAAACCTATTTTCATGCATTAGAATTAATTCATTAAGCATTTATTGATATAGTTAAGAAACTTGTGGCTAGATACGAGCGAATTGGTGGTGGAATCAAGAGGTAAAGCGGTAGTTGAGGCTTGAATCGTGTTCGTGGCATCGAGGTAAGTGTTTGGTCTAACCTTAGCTTGAGGGATTAGAAGTCCTGTCTTATTTGCTATCTGTTAACTGTGGAGTACGACGTATATGCATGGTGACGAGTATCTATACGTCGGTGTCAAGCATGCCCGTGAGTCTTGTATTGTAATTGTTGTGACTCTGTTGTGGTTATTCATGCTTTATATGAGGATTATCATTATGTTCCCTTACCGGGATGTTGTTGTTATATTATTGTTCCCTTCCCGGAATGCTGGGGTTATACTAGTGTTCCCTTGCCGGGATGTTGTTGTTATATTATTGTTCCCTTGCCGGGATGTTGTTGTTATATTATTGTTTCACTTCCTGGATTCTTTTATGATTGGTGTTGGTAAATAAAATGGGAGCGGGTTGCAAGCCTGCAACGGTACTTTATAAAATGTGAGCGGGTTGCATGCCTGCAACGGTACTATATGAAATGGGAGCGAGTTGCACGCCTGCAACGGTATTATAAGAGATGGGATCGTGTTGCACGTCTGCAACGGTATTACATGTGTACTTGTTTCTTATTTCCTTATCTCCAGGGCAAAATCATCAACGTATACCAGTTGATCAGGTGGTGGTGCGTATATAACGTTGTAACCTATATATATATATATATATATATATATATATATATATACGCGTATATAACACCGTCTGAGTCATGGGTAAATGCACATGTATAAATGAATGCAATGCATAATGAAGTAAGTTGATATGATCTCTTGGTTATGAGGCCCATGAATAGACAATATGGTAGTAGGACATATGGGGAATCGGGAACGTAGGCAACCTTAGTACTTCTAATAATAGAATCATTTATGAAACTTGCGTGCTTGCTCGTTTCATTGTATCATATGGATCATGCCAAAAAGAAAAGAAGGGATAACCTTAACATACCTGAGTTGATTTTCTTGACAATCTCTCCAACACACGTTGATTGTGACAAACATATAACGGCAGATCGAAATAGGGAGAAATCCGTATGATATTCTTGAGAACTCATTTTCCTCAATGTATCATCACACAATTCATCTTACGTTCTTACTAGGCCAGATTTATCCCTCGACTTTTGAAAATAGTTTGCATTTAACTTCCATTATAGTATTCAAACAAAAATACCGTCACCATTATACTATTCAAACAAAAATAGCCTCACCATTAGCAACATAACAAATCTAGTAGATAGTAGAGAATAAATTACAAACAGGCAGTCCTTCATGCTTTATTCATAGCAGCATATAAGCCTCTAGCAACTCATTAGAGTGTACCACTTACTTGAAAGGAGCACGTAAGTTCCCATACAAAAATGTCTAGAGAAAAAAAATAGACAAAATAAAATGAAAATCTACGACTTTAATTAAGTTAAGTTTTTTCTAATAAAACCACCCATGCTTTATTCCTTTACATTTTAGAAAAAATTATTTTCCAGTTTCTCGCTACAAAAGAAAGGGTCTATTTTCTAAATTTGCTACTTTCCCTGCCCAGTAACTTTCCATGTTAGACTCCAATCTAAAATACAAAGATCCCAAAGTATCAATCAGTGGAAGTTCCAAGATTTATGAAATCTTCCTCAAAAAAATAATTTTTCATAGAAATGCTAAGGTAATACTAAAGAATATCAAGAAAAACTCTTTTAATATATATATATATATATATATAAATACACACACACACCTAATGTTTTAGAGCAGATTCTGCAAATCACATGAATGGTTTCGTTGTGATAGAACTTCTTTATTTAGACTCATCCATTTTAATACTCTTCCAGAAAAGCATATCCAAGTAGGGTTCTTTGAATTATTAGTACTATATTGTAGCTTTTAGGAATTAGGCTTCTCTTATACTAAAGACTAAGCCACATATAAATATGCCACCTATTGTATAAACTAAAGAGTCATTTTAATTATAAATGGGGGGCTGCCATGTTAAGAGGCGGGTTTTAGTTTATCCAATAATATATTAAATAACTAATTAATTAGGTAATACCCCGGTACCCGGTAATTAATTAATTACCCACATAATTAAGAATTATCTCAAATAACTTAAAATTCTACTTAATTTTAATACACATTATACATCATATTATCATGGTCATGTGGTAACATATAAAATAAATACATACACTATTATTTCATTAAAACATCCATGTAAAAATATATTTTCTCAATATTCTAATTTTTCTAGTTTCATATAAAGAGTAAAAAAATTTCGTATGCTTAATTTTTTTAGAATGGTAAAAAATAACCTTCTTTTCTTGTGGCAAAATATTTTCTATCTTTATAATAAAGAGAACCTCGTAAACGTTTCTCATAGTATGTGTATAATTTAAAACATATGCGAAAGTAGTAATATTAATAACTATATAAAATCATATTTTTTAAATTACTATTATTACTTTTTTTTTTTACAAAAATGTTCCACTGAAAATACCATATTAAATGTATATATATACCGGTATCAAGGTTGTTAAGGTTACGGGGTGTAACAGAATAGATGAACAAATTCTTCGTCAGAGCACATGATCCACAGTATTATGAAAGATTGATGGTTATTGAAAACCATAAGTTCTCCGATATCATCAAGTTTGGGGGAAAGATTGAGGAAGGTATCAAAAGCGGGATGATAACGAATTTTGAGGCATTACAGGCCACAAACAAAGCGTTACAATCAGGCGGCATATCAAAGAAGAGAGACGTTGGGGCAGTAATGGTGGCCCAGGGTCCAAAATCTCCACTTACCTATCAAACACCTCCACCCACATACCAAATACCTCCGCCCACATGCCAAGCATCACCACCTACATATCAGCCTTCATCTCCCAGATATTCCCAACCAGCCACTGTCCATCACACCTATAACTTCCAACCATCCTATTTCCAATCATCTCCAACTCGCCAAAACTTTTCAAGACCACGACCAACCTTCGACTGCAAGCCACATAGACAATACAACGCTATTGTTGAATCCATCGACCAACTATATGAAAGGTTGAAAGCCGCTGGTTATGTCACCCCCATTCCTGCTGTGGCATTAGAGAATCCATTCCAATGGGTCAATCCAAACAAAATTGTGTGTACCATTCCGGTATGAAGGGGCACACCACTAATGAGCGCCGAACATTGAAAGATAAGATCCAGATGCTAATTGACAACAAGGTCATACTGGAAAAGGAATCTGCACCCAATGTCCGCAACAACCCCCTCCCTGATCATAGAGGTGGTGGGGTACATGTGATAGAGACAAATGAAGAATGGGACCTTGAGCGGTCGATTAGGCTTATTTGAGAAGGCGATGACTTTAAAGTTGCAGTCACACTTACTCCTATTGTGGTACAGACTCAGTCACCAATCGAGGTTGAGGAAGCTGCACCGGTCCCATTTAAGGTAGAGGTAGCTCCACATGCAGCCACATCCGCTCCATTTGAAGTAGAAGTGGTCACACCTTTCACAGTTACATTATCAACCACACCTTCTTTCAACTCAAAAGCAATACCCTAGGACTACGTTACTGAAGCTCAGCAAAAGGGAAAGGCAAAAATGGAGGAATCCGATGCTGTGCAAGGAATGACTAGGGCTGGAAGAGTCTATACACCTGAACATTTGGGAGGACTAAGTAAGGATGCCACTACCAGACAACCTATCATTGAAACAGGGCCAGATGACTTGTGGAGGAAAGTACAAGCAAATGAGTATTCTGTCATTCACCATCTGAACAAAACCCCAGCTTAGATAGTTATTCTGTCACTATTGCAAAATTCAGAGGCGCATAAGAACGCTTTAATGAAAGTGTTGAGTGAAGCTTATGTACCCAATAACATCACCGGTGGAGAGATGACCAATATGGTAGGACAAGTACTGGAAATTCATAAGATCATCTTCCACGAAGATGAGCTACCACCTGAAGGGTTAAATCACAACCGAGCATTGCATACTACATTGAAATTTGAAGACAAATTCATTTCCAGGGTTTTGGTTGACGAAGGTTCAAGCCTCAATATTTGTCCGTTAGACACTCTGAAAAGGTTGGACAAAGGTTTTCATTAAATATGGGCAGTAAGCATGAACGTGAAAGATTTCGATGGGTCACAATAAGCCACGATTAGGGAAATTAACCTGTGCTTGCAGATGGGGCCAACTTGGTTTGACGTCGAGTTTCAGGTGCTCGACATACCAGCCTCATACAATCTTTTGTTAGGCCGACCATGGATCCACGTCACAGGGGATGTGGCATCCACACTACATCAAGCCGTGAAATTTAAATGGAATCGTTAGGAGGTGATCGTTCACGGAGATGGGAGTAACCCTATTTACACCAGTCAAACTATCCCGGTCATCGGACATAGAAGAAGGCTAAGGGGAACCTATCATCACATTGAACGTGTCAATGTTGTCGAGAAAGATAAATGGTGGAGCAGTAAAATGGAAAACATATTGTCATGGTCTGGGTATGAGCCCGACAAAGGGTTGGGAAAGAATCTCCAGGGTATCACTAAACCAATACGACTGAAGGGTCATGGTACTACCTTTGGGCTCGGATATTAGTACACATGGAAAGAATATAATGATTGATAACCTCCATGGCGCGGACCGTATTACCCTCTCGAGCAACCAGTGCCATATTTAGATCAAGCTTTTCACCAAGATAATACAATATGGGGGATGAAGAATCTGTTCTTCGAGGATGAATATATGGACTGCAGTGCCATAATTGAGGAGGAGGAGGAAGAGGGCCTCGCTATTCAGAATGTGAAGAAGGGAGTTGTTCTCAGGAATTGGACCGCCGCACCATCCCGGGCCCGCCGAGTCCCTGGCACTATTATTACTTTTCCTGATGAACCGGTGACTGTGACATGCAATGAGGCAACAAAATATGAGAATAATGATTCAGATGAAGAAGATGAGATACCCGAGGAAGTTGTCATGGAAGTTGAAAACTTTGAGAATTAGCCTAAGTCCAATCTGGACGAAACCGAAATAGTAAATTTGGGGGACGCCGAAATCGTCAAGGAGACTTGCATCAACATTCACTTGTCACCAACAGAGAAAGACGAGTACATCCATTTCCTAAAAGAGTATGAGAACATTTTCGCATGGTCATATGATGCCATGACCGGTTTGAGCACGTCCATAGTGGCTCACAAGTTGCCTACTAACCCCATGTGTCCGCCAGTGAAGCATAAACTCCGGAAGTTCAAACCAGATATGAGTTTGAAAATAAAGGAGGAAGTTACCAAGTAGATCAAAGCCAAAGTTCTCAAGGTGGTTGAGTACCCAACCTGGTTAGCTAACATTGTGCCAATTCCGAAGAAGGATGGAAAAGTCAGGGTATGTGTTAACTATCAGGATTTAAATAGAGCAAGTCCTAAGGACGACTTTCCACTACCAAACATACCCATTTTGATCAACAATTGCGCCAAGCATGAACTCTAATTCTTTGTAGATTGCTTCGCGGGTTATCACCAGATCTGGGTGGATGAAGAAGACACGGAGAAAATAACTTTTGTCACACCTTAGGGGATATATTGCTATAAGATGATGCTATTTGGTCTGAAGAATGCTGGGTCTACTTACATGAGAGCAATGACAACCATCTTCCATGATATGATACACAAGGAGATAGAGGTGTATGTATAGGACGTCATTATCAAATCCAAGAGGGCCACATATCACATAGCGGACTTAAGGAAGTTCTTTGACAGGCTAAGGAGGTACAACTTGAAGCTGAACCCCGCAAAATGTATATTCGAGGTTCCCGCAGGAAAGTTACTGGGCATCATCGTCAGTCGTCGAAGGATCGAGCTGGATCCGTCTAAAGTCAAGGCTATTTAGGAATTACCACCACTTAGGAGCAAAAAGGACGTGTTGAGCTTACTAGGATGTCTCAACTATATCAGTCGTTTCATAGCACAGTCCATAGTCATATGTGAACCCATCTTCAAGATGTTTAGGAAAGACGTCGAGATAAGCTGGACTGAGGATTGCCAGAAAACATTTGACAGGATCAAGGAGTACCTGTCCACACCACTGATTCTGGTCCCGCTAGAGCTGGGTGGCCTTTGTTACTCTATCTATTTGTATTAGATGGAGCCTTCGGATGTGTTCTGGGACAACATGACGAGATAGGAAGAAAGGAGCAAGCCATATATTACTTGAGTAAGAAGTTCACGCCTTACCAAGCACAATACTCTCTACTAGAGCGCACTTGCTGTGCTTTGACCTGGACGGCCCAGAAATCGAGGCATTACTTCTGTGCTTGTACTACATACCTCATATCCAGGATGGACCCTTTGAAGTATATATTTCAGAAGCCCATGCCAACTGGAAAGATGGCCAAGTGGAAGATACTATTGAGTGAGTTTGATATCGTCTTCGTAACTCAAAAGGCAGTCTAAGGACAAGCATTGGCATATCATCTTGCTGAAAATCCGGTGGGAGGAGAATACGAGCCCTTGAAAATATATTTTCTTGATGAAGAGTTGTCATTCATAGGAGAGGACATTACCGAAGCATACGACGGTTAAAGGATGCTCTTTGACGGAGCTGCAAATTTCAAAAGAGTGGGCATTGGAGCAGTTTTTGTATCAGAAACCAGTCAACATTATCTGATATCTGCTAAACTCGGATTTCCCTGCACCAACAACATGGCATAATATGAATCCTACATACTAGGACTCAACATGGAAGTCGACATGAATATTTAGGAGCTGATGGTAATTGGTGATTCAGATTTGCTTGTGCACCGGGTACAAGGAGAGTGGGCCACCAAGAATTCCAAGATATTGCCATATCTGCACCATGTACAGGAATTGAGAAAGAGGTTCACGAAGATAGAATTTCGGCACGTACCCAAAATTTAGAATGTGTTTACCAATACATTGGCCACCTTGTCATCTATGATACAACATTCAGACAAGAATTTCATTGATCCCATCCCAGTGAGGATTCATAATCTGTCAGTGTATTTTGCCCACATTGAAGAAGAAACAGATGGAAAACCTTGGTTCCATGACATCAAAGAGTATTTGGCAAAAGGAGAATATCCAGAGTATGCAAACCACACTAAGAAATGCAAACTTCGGAGATTGTCCAATCACTTTTTTCACAGCGGGGGAAACTTGTATAGAAGAACTCCTGATTTGGTATTGCTAAGATGTGTCGACGCAAAAGAGGCTTCTAAACTACTTGAGGACGTAAACGCTTGGACCTGCTACCCGCATATGAATGTCTTTGTCTTAGCTAAGAAGATACTTAGAGCCAGTTACTTTTGGATGACTATAGAGACATACTGCATCCAGTATGTCCGCAAATGCTACCAATGCCAAATGCATGCCGATATGATAAAAGTACCGCCAAATGAGCTCAATGCAACAAGCTCACCTTGGCCATTTGTTGCCTGGGGAATGGATGTCATTGGCCCGATCGAGCCCACTACTTCAAATGGGCATAGGTTTATTCTGGTAGCCATTGATTACTTCACAAAATGGGTAGAGGCTGCATCGTACAAAGCTGTCACCAAGAAAGTTGTCGCAAACTTTGTCAAAGATCGTATCGTTTGCCGATTTGGAGTTTCCGAGTCCATCGTTACTAATAATGCTGCCAACCTCAACAGTGATCTGATGAAAGCCATGTGTGAAACTTTCAAAATCAAATACAAGAATTCTACAGCCTATAGATCTCAGATGAATGTAGCCGTAGAAGCCGCTAACAAAAACATCAAGAAGATACTAAGGAAAATGGTAGAAAACCACAAACAATGGCATATGAAGCTACCTGTTGCTTTGTTGGGATACCGCACTACAGTTCGCACATCAATCGGGGCAACTCCCTATATGTTGGTTTATGGTACCGAAGCTATCATCCTAGCCGAGGTAGAGATTCCTTCTTTAAGAATCATACAGGAAGCCGAACTCAGCGATGCATAATGGATAAGAGGCTGCTATGAACAATTGGCCCTTGTTGATGGAAAGAGGATGAACACAGTATGTCATGGTCAGCTTTATCAGAATAGAATGTCCCAAGCTTTCAACAAAAGGGTCAAACCAAGGCAATTTGCGCCAGGATAACTGGTGCTAAAGAAGATCTTCCCACATCAAGATGAAGCCAAAGGAAAATTCTCTCCCAACTGGCAAGGTCCTTACATGGTTCACAGGGTGCTGACAGGAGGAGCACTCATACTTGCAGAGATGGATGGAGAAATCTGGCCAAAACCAATCAATTCAAACGCAGTCAAAAGATACTATGCTTAGACTATTTACATTTCCTCATCTGATGTAATTGAACTACGCTTGACCTGATTCCCGTTAAAGAGAGGATATGTAGGAAGCCTTATGGGTTCGGTCATATCATAATAAAATTTCCATTTTCCCCTAAGATCAGAAATTGGGGCATAATTTTGAGGAGGACCCTCAAAATTCCGGAGCAAGTCCATCCAACGCCAACATATGTCAGACGATCATAAATCGGTTAAGAAATTGGGACAAAATTTTGAGAAGGATTCTCAAAATTATGAAGAAGGTTCAACAAGGCTCATTGCCCTCAAACAACTGAAGGATCATCTACCAAACTGGGGCAAAATTTTGAGGAGAACCCTCAAAATTCTAACATGAGGAAGCTAAAATGTCTCTGAAATGTGTTACAGTCACTAGTTCATCAAAAAAATCACTTGATACTTCAACATGTTTCTAAAATAACTCTATTTTTTGTTAATAATTGCATATTTTCGAAAACTTTATTTCCGTAACAGTCAGGTGTTACCCAGGGAAACTCGAAAAGGCCTCCGGAATGGAGCAAAGCAAGGCCAGCGGACAGAATCATGAACCAACCTCCCCTTACAAAACTTACAATTTTTTTTTGAACACAGGTATATTTGACATGGCGATATCATTCGCAAACATGTATACACAAAGTAAATTTACTATCGATCTGACCCTCAAACACCGAATATATCTCCAGCTAAGAAATATACTACTCGCTCTTTGCATAGGACAAAGACTTGCCCCGCATATCTGCATGAGGTTAATCTAATGCTGCACTGTGGGCCGGGCCCAGGCCTAAATGGGCTTAATGGGCCGGGCTTAACGGGCCTAGACTTAGCGGGCCTGGGCTCTGGTGGTCCCAAGCCTGGCGGTCCCGGGCTTCGTGGGCTCAACGGGTGAGACTAGCCCATGACGGGCCTAAGCCCATATGGTCCTGGGCTTAGCGGGCCGGGCCCGTGGGCTTAGCGGGCCTAGCGGGCTTTTTTTGTTTTTTTTTTGTTTAAGGCAATATCTTGTAAACCATATCATGGCTATATAAAATAGTAGAAATCTAATTATTAAAAGTGCTTGACAAAAAAGTAATATATATATAGACTATAGTATACTAGTATAGTATATATAATATATATATATAGTATACTAGTATAGAATGTTATGTATATATATTTCATTGTATATTTTCTTGTAGTATATATTGTATGTAATGTATATATATTCCCTTATATATTTTCTTGTAGTATATATTGTATGTTATATATATATATTCTCTTATATATTTTCTTGTAGTATATATATTGTATGTTATGTATATATATATTCCCTTATATGTTTTCTTGTAGTATGTATTGTATGTTATGGATATATATAATATAGCTTATATATTTTCTTGTATTATATATTGTATCTTACGTATATATATTATAGATTATATATTTTCTTGTAGTATATATTGTATGTTATATATATATATTATAGCTTATAAATAATTCCAAGTTAAAGACAAGAAAATATTGCAAAAAGATATTAAAGGGCATGTCTTATAATTTTTATTACCAAAAATGGCACATCTTTCTTAGTCTTCCTTCCCCCAATGGAATGAGCACAACAAGGTACTAATACCACCATTAAAATCCCCAAACGGCTACTTTTTAAATATGGCCGTTGGGCTGTTTTTTTTTAATTTTTTTTTTAAAATTATAGCCGTTAAGCCCGCTAGGCCCGTTGGGCCCGGACCAGGCCCACCAGCCGGTCCCGGGCTAAACAGTCCCAGGCTCGTGCGCTTAACGTTGAAGACCAGCCCGCCTCGGGCTTTAAGGGACCGTTAGGACCGGCCCACCAGGCCCGTTAGGACCGCGGGCCCGGTCCGGTCCGGTTCAGGCCCGGCCCACAGTGCAGCATTAGGTTAATCCTTGACTCCATATTTGCATGAGGCTAATCCCTGCCTCCATACTTGCGTGAAGCTAATCCTTGCCTCCATATTTGCATAAGGCTAATCCCTGCCTCCGTATTTGCATAAGGCTAATCCCAGCCTCCCCACTTGCAGGAGGCTAATCCTTGCCTCCATACCTCCATGAGGTTAATCCTTGCCTCCCTATGAGGCTAATCCCTACCTCCATATTTGCATGAGGCTAATCCCTACCTCCTTACCCGCATGAGGCTAATCCTTGCCTCCATATTTACATGAGGCTAATTTTGCCTCCATATTTGCTTGAGGCTAATCCTTGCCTCCATATTTGCTTGAGGTTAATACCTACCTCCATATTTGCATGAGGCTAATCCCTACCTCCATATTTGCATGAGGCTAATCCTTGCCTCCATACTGCATGAGGCTAATCCTTGCCTCCATATCTGCATGAGGCTAATCCCTGCCTCTATACCGTGTGAGGCTAATCCTTGCCTCCATATTGCATGAGGCTAATCCCAGCCCCATATTTGCATGAGGCTAATCCTTGCCTCCATATCTGCATGAGGGCTAATCCTTGCCTCCATACTGCATGAGGCTAATCCCTGCCTCCACATTCACATGGGACTAGGCACTGTCCCTCTTTGCATGAATATTGCTCTATTCTGGTACCATCTGTTTGTTTTCTGATCGGGCTAAGCCCTGCCATGCATTTCACAATACTAAGCTTTGTCTTGGTAGCATCGTATTATTGCATCTCATGGGCTAAAATATCGTCAATCTATCCAAAGGCGTCATAGTCTAAAAGGCATCATCCTCATAGCCGGAAGGCACTATGCCATGACCTGAGGATCCCTCAAATTTGCATATAATTATTCAAAGGCGTCATGGTTCGGAGGCACCATCTGCATGGCCCGAGAACACCATTTCATGGCTTGCGAATCCCTCACTGAACAATTCATGGTCAGGACATCATGGTCCAAGGACGTCATCTTTAACCGTCCAAAGACAACTCTCATGGACCAAAGGGAATCTGCATCATGTTTAAATTTTAGCACAAATACATGTCTGTAGCATCTCTTTACCTGCAGGTGAACATCAAGCAACCGCTATCCTAGCAGGAGTGACCTCGCTCTAGTTCCTTCAACTATCTCAAACCTGGACCGTTCACCATAACCACTCTTGTATCCACACCAAAATCTCGTGTCCGTTCTTGCAATGACTTCATCGGTATAATCTGCCAATAAATCCAGAACTACACGTGGCCTGATTCCTGTAAAACCAGGGATATGTAGGCAACTCAAGACCGGAGTCCAACCTCTGTCTTTCAAAATATCCCGTTCGGTCAAAATTGACCATCATTTCTTTACCCGAAAACTCATTCATCCTTCCCTGTTAAAGAGGGGCAGCTATTGATACCCAATTTTTTCTCATATATTTTTAATACATATATATACTTTCAAAATAGCACATATGCAATTATGAGCATGCATAAGCATTTTTATAATTTTTCTATAATTTTAAAAGCTTCAAATCAATTTATTTCTTTTCTTTTTATTTATAAAATATCCAATAATTATCCTTCATATTACTTTTGTGGTGATTTAGCCATTTAAATTCATTATTTATGGCAACATAGTGTTTAAAAAGTGTATTTTTGTAATTACATTTACATTTTAAGGCTAAATTGCACATCTATAGCTCCTTTCTCGCCTATTTCATGCTGTTCCAGTATGATTCTGAGTAAGATCGTCCTACATCGACTATGATCTATGGGTTTCTAAGCATGTTTATTCACCTCTGTGTTGTTCTCCTCGAAAACCCAAATTTCTTTCTTCTGAACCTCTTAGATCTGTACAGATCTGAGATGATTAAGACTTGTTTCATATGATTTTTACAATAATCTTGTGATTCTTTACAAGAACCGTATGATTTTCGAGTGATTCTTAATCTTTCTCTAAACTAGGGTTCTGAGAGTTCTTTTTCAAAACAATTTGTAATCGTTTGAGTGTTTGATCTTCTGCTTCTTATGTGTTTGACTGATTTTGTAAGTTTGCTACAACCTTAACTCGCTTGTACTGAAATCCTTAATTTTCTGACATTTCTTTGTTTGGCTTCTGAGTACTGGTGTACTGATTGTGTTTTTGCCTTGGTTCTTGTGATTTCTCTATAGCCATTTGAATGTCTCGTGGTTTTCTTGTCCTAATATGCCTCTACTGAATTTCTTAGTTCAACCTTTCACTGATTCTATATGTTTGTGTTCATCCTGACTATTCATCTTGAATCAGTGTCGATTTAACTATTTGTTGTGTTAAAATTATGTGTCGAATCCTGACTATTCATTTCTAACCTTATTTTATTCGCTAAACTTGCTGACTCTTTCATGATTTTCTCTTTGATTGAACCCTTGATTATTCTGAAGTCCTTATTTTTTGGTTTGATTTGAACACTTTTCCTTAACAAAACTTTTGATTCTTACTTCGCTACTTGGTTTAATTGAACTTCTTACCTTATTTAATTTTCCCTTGCCTTATTTTTTATTTGGCTGATTCTTACTGATTGTTTCCTTAATTGAAACCCTTATGTATTCACCCATAATTACCTACTCTGTACTTAAGTTGTACTCGATTTCCTTCCCTAAGTATCTGTCTGCTTTAACCATTGATTGATTATCCCTTGATTCAAGGGAAGACTCACTAATTTTACATGTAATTAATTCCATGAATTTCTCTAATTGCTACTTAATTGATCCATTACCTTATTTTTCTATGCTTTTGATTACTATATAAACTCCTTCCTATTCTCACTTCTGACAACGAACATTAGTTCACAAAAGCACACTTACACTCTAAAGCTCTCTTTTCTCCTCTGCTACTTGTGATATTCACTGGTCTAGCCAACTGAAAGCCAAGGCTAGATATTGGAACTACATCTGCTTTATATTCTGCACTCTTTTCTTCAATTGGTATGTCTCTAGTTAAATTTTGAAATTCAAACCCTATGTGTTTCATTCCTACAATAGTTCATCAGCTATGAATTCAACTTGTATTCCTACTTACTTCTTTGCCTAGCATGTCTAAACTCCATCACGTTCAATGTTTGATTAACATATCTAAACTTCACCTAGTTATTTGATACTTAACCAGTCTATATGTGAATATCTGTTCAATCCCCTAATTATGTGATCTTGTTGGCTATTTGATGTAGGTGATTGACCATGCTTGTATGTTTAATCCTGTTCAAGACATGTCAGGATTTTTGTATTACAACTGTGATCTATGTCATAACTGTTTACTATCCATGACTAGCCTGCTAAGTCTCTAAGACCTTAAGTGTTTTATGCAGTTTGTTGACTATATGCTTCCTCTATACTTATCCATGTACCCCCAATGTGACTCTTATGTGCCCCAATCCCTTTATTCCCATGTGAGATCTGTTTGTTGAGTGTTTCTGAATTTGGATGTTTTATGACTAATTGATTGTCTACTGATTTTCAAAAGGGTTTTGGTACACTTCTCAAACTGTCTTTTATTACCAAACTATTTCCTATTTCAGAAAACCTTTTCACTCCTAAATTCATCTGTGTATTATTTTCAAAACGCTTTTAAAACTATGACGAGCACTCTCACTTTACTCTTAAAATACTAGGTTCTGCCCCTCTGACATGTGTACTACTTTGAGATCCTTGAGATCTCTCTGAACTCTGGCATGTCAAAGCTGGCCTTTCCACATTGCACCTAAATCAGTTATTATTTGAGAAAAGGTCTAGGTGTGAGCACTGCTCGAGATCCTTGAGGTCCTTAGGGAACTCTGACACACCTAGACATGGTGTTGGCTATAAACTTTGGGCATTTAAGGCTATTGGAGGCTTGGAAATTATTTGGGCCTACTACAGGCTCCCTATAGATTAATTTCTATTTATTTTTGTAATTTTTTTATTTCAATTCATTGGTCTGTAATAATTTTTGTAAACAAACATTGGGGTGATTAGTGAAAAAGGGAGGGTAGTATATATTGTGGGTAAAATTGGGTAGATACCATGCCTATAGGGTCCATGCTGATTCAAATGTGTTTGTTATGTTTGCTTTATTTCCACACAATTAGAAACCATGCCTATAGGATGTAAAATGGCTTCAATAATCGAGATCACGTCTATATGATTAAAACCCAACTCTATAGAAATCATGTCTATATGATTAAAATCCAGCTTTATAGAAATCATGTCTATAGGATTAAAATGCCAGCTCTATAGAAATCATGCCTATAGGGGTTTCACTTTGGTTAAATGTATGTTGTTTATTTTACCTCATGCTCAATTAGAAGTCATGCCTATAAGACTTAAAACAGTTCAGTTAGTTAAATTCGTGGTTATATATTTTGAAGTGGTTTAATTAACTAAATCTGTCCGCTTCTTTAAAAGATTTTCAAACACTACACTAAAATTAATACCGCTAGAAAAACATGCCTACAGGATCTCAAGTTGTCCGTTTAAAAATTGTTCACTATTTTACTTTATTCCTAATCAATATAGATATCATGTTCATTGGACATCACTATTATAGGCAAGCCTATAGGGCAATTAAAATCTTGCAACTATAAAACTGCGCTTTGTTATTTGAGACTGCTCACATTCAACAGGTCTAAAATCAGTAGGCAAGCTGAATAGGTCTTTGACACTTTGTCTTAATTCAATGCTGTATAGTCTCTGCTCACCTAGATATCACGTTTTAGGGTTTTTCTCTTAAATACTTGAAACTATTATTTAAGACGTGCACTTACGTGTTATGTTTGTGGAGGTGAATGTGAGCCTGTATTTGTTCTCTTTAAATGTAGTCCTAATTGTTTTTGATTGACGCCTAGATTTTTATCTTTTAAAACCTTAGGAAGTTCTATAACTACCTAAATTAGAGGTCTTAAATACCTCCAGGGCCACAAGGAAGGGACTGGTAGTACACGCATATGATACTTTTCAAGGTTATTAGAACGCTTTAGGCTATGACCAAGGGGAGGGAATTAGGTAGTAAGGATGTAATGACTACGTACTAATGTCATGTGTAGCCCCTTATTGAGGAGTGATTACTGGGCATTGTGTGGGGCGATCCTGTAGGCTAACCAACCTAGGACCCCTCTTTCCCAATTCCCATTGTTTAAATAAATTTACTTTCCTTTATATATGTGCAACTTGTTCAAACCTTATCTTTTATTTCATTAATTGAAACATACATGTGCTTAGAATGCCAAAATATGCCTTTACTTGCAAGTAAGTGTTAAATTTATTTATGTGTTAAAATGACTAATTCATAAGTATAAGTTCGGTCGGGACCCACCGTTGTGAACCGAGAGAGGTTCCTAACACCTTCATCTCACGGTTATTTCGATCCCTTACCCTAAATCTCTAGTAATGCAAACTAGTCAAAGAGTTAATTGCTCTATGTGCCCTAACACACCATAATCTGTTAGGTGGCGACTCTTCAAATATCCAAATCCTAAAAGGAAATGAGTTATTACCCCCCATGAACGTCGGAATCCGGACTTTCTCCGTGGAGGAAAAAAAGGGGTGCGACACAAGATGTATGAAAGCTTGAAGCAATAATGTTTCTTATGCAAAGACCATCTGGGTAGAATTTTTCCTTTAGTAACTATAACATTAAAATGTATCCTTAACTATGAAAAGAGTTAAGAAAGTCTTGGTGAAGTTTGAAGAGCTTATTCTTAACAGAGACGTTAGAAATGATTTACTGGAGTTATGGAAGCTTTTGGTAAAAGTCTTAGAATTTAAAGTGTTGTTGGGAAATGAAAATGTGAGGCATGACATGCCTTGTAACCAACATACTAGGTTTCCACATACTCTAAAATGACTAAGAGTCATTTATTTGGAAAGTGGCATGGCTGCCGCGTTATTTTGGGGGAAAATTTATAAATTTTTATCTACTTTTTAGTTAATTGGGTAATGTCCCGTTACCCGGTAATTAACCAATTACCTGTATAATTAAGAATTATTTTTACTTACTTAAAATATTACTCACTTTTCACATACCTTACCTTCATGGTAATGTGGTATCTTGTATGGTACTATTCCATAAATACCAGGTATTTTAGCTCGGGTCGTATTTTACCCCAAAATGCCCAACATTGACGAAAATTCTTTTTCTTTGACTTGCTTCCCCTTCCACCTTCACGAATTTACTCATCACTTGTGAAATAACATAATCCTTATAATCTCCAAATAATCTTTTACATGGTCTGATGTCAATTACCTTACGACAAATTCAACGTACAATACTACAGGGTGCAATGTCGTCGTAACTTAATAATGCAAAGTGTAACATCACCGTAATGTAATACTGCAGGGTACAACATTGTCGTAACTTAATACTGCGAAGTGTAACATGATCATAATGTAATATTGCAATGCATAACTATATCATCGTAATATAATATTGCACGACATAACATCATCATAATATTGCGGGGTGTAACACCAAAACATTATCCCGAGGATTGATATTACCCCAGTGTATGCACATGGTCTCAATCCCTTCACATGTGCACCACCTATAGCACGTAGATATCACTAATAACTCAGGCAACTAGTGCCTCAACCAAGTTTAGATTAGATACTTATCTCAAGCAAGCTAAATCAGTATTATAGAAAGCCTTTCCCGCGTGAATCAACCTGCGGACGTCTTGAATCTATTAGAAACAACTTAATAATATCAATAGAAGCCATAGAAAACAACCCTAAATAATAAAGCTAAGATCTTGATGCAATTATACAAAGTCAACCCAAAAAGTCAACCCTGGGCCTGCACTTCAAAACCTGAAAAAACTCACAAATCCCGAACACTCAATCCAATACGAGTCCAAATATGTATGTTTCTTCCAAATCCAACCTCAAATCGACTCAAATCATCAATTTGTACTCCACAAAACCATAGTCAAAACCCCCCAAATTCCACATATAATTCACATAAACTAGGTGTAATAAACCATGGGTTATCAATATCTAACATCGAAATTAAGTAAGGTGGACTTACCTCTTCAATTGTAGTGAGAAACCCTCAAAAAATCGCTTCTAGATGAGCTCCACAAATCGAAATAATAAGAAAATGGCCAAACCCTTCAAGCTAATATTTTGCCCAGTATTTCCACATTTACAGACACACTTCCGACCTCCCGTATCTTTGAGTCCCACTTAAAATCCCAACCTCCCGCATCTGCGGCCCCTCCTCCACATCTGCGGGCTCGCTTATATGCTCCAACTTATGCATCTGTGGACTTCCCTTTGCCTCCAACCTAGTCCGCTTATCTGTAACACCAACCACTTCTGCGGCTTTGCATCTATGACCACAATTTCACAAATGCAAAAACACCATACTCAACAATCTTCAGCCACCTAACTCAAAATGATCTGAAATCAATCCAAAACACATCTGAGGCACCAGGAACCCCGTCCAATCGCACCAACCAATACCAAAATATAAAATAAACTTACTCGGCCCTCAAATCACTCAAAAAAATAATACCAAAACCATGAATCAGGCCTCAATTCAAGCCTAAGGAACTAATGAACTTCCAACTTCTAAAACTCATGCGAAACCACATCAAATCAACTCGGAATGACCTCAAATTTTGCATAAAACTCCCAAATGACATATTGGACCTATTCCAACTCTCAAAACTAAAATTTGAACACTATATCAACAAAGTCAACTACCGGTCAAACTATGAACCTTCCAAACCTTTAACAACTTTCTCCAAATAGAACCAAATCAACTTAGGAACCTCCAAATCCGAATTCGGACATATGTCTAAATCCACAATCACCATACAAAACTATTGGAACCATCAATATACCATTATGGGGTCATCTACACAAAAGTCAAACTCCGATCAACTCTTACAACTTAAACCTCCAACCAAGGGACTAAGTGTCTCAATTTAACCCAAAACTCTACCGAAACCAAACCAACCAATCCCCCAAGTAACATAGTCACAAATACACATATCTAAAGCATCAAATAAGGGAAACAAGGCTAAAATACTCAAAACAAGCGGTCAGATCATTACAAAAACATATGAGAGTGTATTCTAAGGTTTTCAATACCGAATTGGACTTGGATTTGAAAACTAATCACATATTTGGATTCGTGGAGTTATGGATTAATGGGATTTGATCTTGGACCCGGGTTTGATCATGTGGCCCTGGGTTGACTTTTGTTGACTATTGAGATTTAATTAAAGAGTGATGCTTTATTATTTGGAATTAGTTTTTATGACTTTATTTGACCTTGTTAAGTGTTGTTTGAATAGATTTTGTTCATTTTGAGGAGAATATAAAAGGAAAAAATAGTATTTGAGGGTTGAATCTATTCCAAAAACATGTAAGTCTCTTGTCTAACCTTGTTAAGAGAAACGTTTCTTCAGAAATGGACCTATGTGTACATGCTACGTGATTTGGAGGTGGCTTATATATAAGATGACGAGCATATATACATACGCTAAGGCTGTATGATGTTTGGGGCAGTATTAGGATTCTTTATTCCTTGATGCGAGGTACCGAGCGTATATACGTATACTAAAGCTATAACATGTTTGGGGTGGTATAGCTTTTTTATGTCTTGTTGTTTTATGCTCGTCTTGACTACTGCTTTATTTGATTGTATGAATACATGATTATATTTTTGTGTGCTAGATATAATGTTTAGACTTTTGATATTTTATTGGGCATGATGAACTATTCTTGAGATGTTAATATATTTAATTTACTCGTAGTCATACTTTATATCATAAAAACATATCTGCATCTCTATTTATCATGTCCCTATGCATCTTATTTGTCATCTCTTGAGCATATGTGTACACTCTTGGAGTTGGAGATCTTGATAAAGATTGATATAATATGACTCATTAAGACACTATGAGCGGATTGATATTGTTATGGCATGATAGGTTATATCATGCGGTCATTATGATATTGATATATTATGACACGATAAGTATTCGTGCGTCGCTTAGATATGAATCTGTTCCTTCGGAATTAGGTGATCACACATGTTACATTGGCCCTTCTGAGAGCAAGTGATACACATATCATATTATAGCACATGGGATGTGTTGGATCATGTTGGAGCACATGGGATGTGTTGGATATTGAATATGATTGAGTTTTGAGCATTTATAATTATCTTAGATTCAAATAGAGGTATTCATATATGTATTTATTTTAGCATTTTATCTTTATATGCAGATAAAGAGATTGAATTGTATTTTAATTGCCTTGTTTGAGAAGCATACTTATCCTATCTCTGATTTGTGCTCTTTATTATTATACATGTGATTTTGATTATTTTCTGATATTTCATACTATTATGAACTATTCAGATTGCGAAGGTGAGTTTAATATTTTTGTCAAAAATCTCTTTACTATTTCTTCGAGATTAGACTTGATACTTACTGAGTATACGTAGTTCTGTACTTATACTATATTTTTGCATATTTTTATACAGATTCTTGTGTCGATCCCAACATCATTCAGGAGGGCATTTAGTAGCTACATGTAGAGACTTTGTGGTGAGCTGTTGTACTTGATTCATAACTGATGGAATCCCCTTCTCTCCTTTATACTGTTTATCTTATTCCATATATTACTCTTGTATTATGAGACTCAATTGTATTTCATTTTAGTAGCTTATGACTTTGTACCATCTGGTTTTGGGAGTTTGTTGTTTATTTTTTGCATTTGGTATTGTTGTTTTGAGACTTATTTGTATTTTATCTATAGTATAACAACCAATTATCCCTTATTTGTCTTGTTTTGTCTAAATTTAGGAGTTGGATTACATAGCATATTGGGTTAGGTGACATCATGACCATAGTGAAATTTTGGGTCATGAAAAAGTTGTCATCAGAGCTCTAGGTTCAAGGGTTCAAGGGTCATGAGCATGTCTTATAAAGTCTTCTGGATCGGTGTGGAGACATTTGTACTTATCTTTAGAGGCTATGAGACAACTAAGAAACTTACTTCTTTTTTCCTTTTTGTTTATCCTTTGTTTTATCTTAAAATTTTAATCCTTGCTCTTTTATTCTCTCACAAATAGTGAGAACACGTGCTTCAGCAGCAACTGAGCATGAGCTAGTGCACCGGGTTATAACCGCTACTAGAGATAAAGGTCGGGACAAAGTAGGGATAGAATCCAGATCAGAGCATGTGCAACAACAACGGTGGAGCACCCTCAGCTACTCTTGCTCTGGCTAGAGCCATTTTTGAGGATCCACTTATAGCTCTAGTGGTGGACCACATTCCAAACAAGATTGTAAAACAAGGCACAATTCAGGCTCCTAAGGATTTTATTATTACTCAGTGCTTTAGGACACTATGGTCTGGATTCTGAGTTACCTTGATGTTTTGGAACATGCCAAGATGATCCCTACAGACCCAACTACTTCTTAGGCTGGAGGGGGAGCCAGACCACAACTACTCACACTCTAAAGCATGACGTTACTATGTTCCAGACTTTGGGATTTTCAGTTATTTCACCAGCCGAGGTAGTTCAGCCTATTACTGTGTTAGGCCTGAGGTTAGGCTTGCTATGTCTGCTAATGAGAAGAAGAGGATAGATAGGTTTCAGAAGTTAGATCCTCCATGTTTTAATGGTGATCTCACATCTGATGCTCAATATTTCTTGGATATATGTCATAATATTTTGCATAATTTGGGTCTTGTGTAGTCCTATAGAGTTAATTTCACTATGTTTCAATTGAGAGGGCCAGCCAAGAGATGGTGGATGATTTATGAGCAAAGTAGGCCCACATGATTATTTCCTCTTACTTGGACTAAGTTTTTTACTCTCTTCCTGGAGAAGTTTATTCCACTCACTAGGAGAAATGAGTTGCATAGTCAGTTTAAGAACCTACAACATGATCGTATGTCAGTTACTCAACATGAGATGATGTTTGTGGAGTTATCTTCGTTATGCAGCTTTATTGATTCCCTATGAGACAGAGAAGGTGAGAAGGCTTATTGAGGGGCTTAATTTTGAAATTAAGCTTAGCATGGATGTAGAGATAGAGACAAGTACTAACTTTTAGCAGAAAATACATGATTGAGAGCATCTATGGTTAGGGAGCGGGGCCACAAAATATAAGAGACATCGTCATTCAGGAGAATTCAGTAGTGCCTCATTTGGAGGCAATGTGCATTTTGGCAGAGTATATTCTAGTAAGCTAGTTCACTCAGTACTTTAGACTTCTCACAATGCTCCAGTTGGTTGTAGTTCCCATGGTACTCGTTTGGGGCATGCATCCTACAACAAACCTACAACTTATGGTTCGTATAGTGTTTATTCTAGTCATTAGATACAAACTCAATTCTAGGAACTATGCTAGTAGAGAGGTTTCTTTGGCTATGGTGATTTGAGGCATATGAAGAGGTATTGTCCCAGACTTCAGAGTGGTATATCTTAGCAAGGTACGTATGTTATGATTTCAATCCCAATTGCTATACTATCTGCCCAACCAGTTTGGGTCGGAGGCTAGCCAGCTAGAGGTGGAAGTTAGTCAGTTAGAGGTTGTCCTAGAGAAGAAGGAGAAGTTGGTGGAGGTTAGGCTCATTATTTTACATTTCCTAGTAGACCTGAGTCGGTGGTGTCAGATGCACTAGTATCTTAAGTTTTCATATAAATACTTCAGTATTATTTGAGCTGGGTTCGCTTATTCATATGTGTCATATTACATTTGGGTATGTCTTGTGATTCTTTAGATATTCCTGTTTATGTGTCCACACCTGTTGGAGATTTTATTGTGGTGGATTAAGTTTAGCGATCTTGTGTAGTTAATATTGTTTACCTTGAAAATGGTAATTTCAATTAGATTTGATGTAGTGGTTCTAAAAATACATGATTCATTTTAATACTAGTTGTAAGGCAATAGATGCTAAGTATGAGCTAAGAAAGTAAAGTAAGAGTAAGAGGCAGTGTGGTTATTCAAACCAAACAGCTGCAAGTTTAGGTCTCGAACGGGCCTAAGTGGGGCCTCGAGGTCGAGCTAGACAGGCTTGATCGAGGACGATCTAAGAAGGACTAACAGTCCGAGGGGCCTTGATGATGGATCTTTATGATCAACGATGAATAATAAATGAAGAACAATCAATGAAACACAATAAATGTAAGCAACAAAATCAAAGGAAAGACAATGGAGAATGTTTAAGCTAGAGAGCAGATAATGTTCTTATTCTTGTATTGAATATTATGTATCTCTACAAAATGACAAGGATCCCCTTTATATCGGAGGGGGAATTCCAACATAGTACATATGCATTTATTACAAAGATAACCAGCTGGTACAACTATTTAATGTCACGATACGGACTTGTACTATTCTTGTAGACCTGGTCAGCTTTAGCCACGTGCCTTTTGGGAATTTCCCACTTGTCTAAGATAGTCATCGATTTGCACTACCCTGAGATCGAGCATTGGGAGACCTCGGGGTCAAATTTCGAGCTATGTTTTGAGGCTTCTGAAGACGGGCTGCGAAATGCCATAATGATCACAAAACCGGACTCTCCGATTTTAGCCGTATACAGATAGTCCCGGTGTTTCTTAGAATGAATTAAAAAGGAATGATCTTGACCTCAATTCTCTCGAACATCTCGTGATGACGTCAAACTCGTGACATAAGCGTTTGAAGTGAACAGAACGTCCCATCAGTCCGTCTACCTAGAAGCGTCGGATATACCGCCGATTTGCTTTCCTAAAAGCGGTGATCGCGCCGTCGATCCACTTCCCTAAAAAGCATTGATTGCACCGTTGAAACATTTTCCAAGGGCATTGATTGCACCATTGATACGTTTTCCAAAGGCATTGATTGCACCGTCAGTTACGCTATTGTCCCTCTATAAATAGGGAATTGCTTGAGCCAAGACATTGCTCATCCTTTCTTCAATAGACTTTAACCCTTTTCTTCTCTTCATCCTCATCCAAACTCCGATTTCCATGGTTCAAATCCGTGACCGTAAGGTCACACGGAAGCAGTTTTGCTAGTTATGCCATGGCTCTTTTCCAGAGCTTTTCCCCACTCAGTGGGATCATACTGGGTTGTTGTTGTTGTTGTTTGCCCAAAATAATGAGAGAGTAGCCTCAAATTATCCTTGTATCAGAGGATATATGGACTGTAAACTGCTGCTCATCTCTCTTAACTTTAACCTGGTGTGGCACTTCACTCCTTTTGCTTTCCATGGAGTGAGGTGGTGCCATCTACTAACTTTTCCATCCCACACCGGTGCAATGTCTCAAGAAGTGGCTTCACAATAGTAGTGCTGACGAGACCCATACTCGCCAAATTTTCCACCAAGCCACTATTTTCTTTTCCTGTTAAAAGCTTTTGCTCTTTGATAGGCTATAGCCTCTTCCTCATCTATTGCTGCTGCGGAGGAGATTCTCGAAGATGTCGTTTTGGATATCAAAATTGGTTCCCCGAGGAAACGATTCTCGCAGATATCGCTCCCGAGGATGTACCACCGAAAGTAGGTTAGGCTTTTTAGCTATTATTTTTTGCTTCTTTGTTTCTGTGTAACGACCCCTCGTGGGCTTTTGTCATTGTCTTTTATCAATACAAAAGTTTTTTTGATTTGCCTTTAGCTTGTGTTGAACTTCCATTTTACTTTCGATCAGTCCGAATACTGGATCTGGACATCATAATCCCTTCTGTTCTCGATTGGTTAATATGATATTTATTGAGATTCTTTGTCATCCCTCGGACTTAGTATGGATCGATCTGATATAAACTTAGGTCGCTGGGACTTCTGAACTCAAGTTAAGTGAGATCAGGGTCCCGATTTTCTTTGAAATAAAGCTTAGCCTATTTAGGCTTTGTTGCTAGTCCTCAAGTGAGAGATTGCTTGATCACCTGAAAATAAAGATAGCCCTTACCCCTTTACCAATAGTCCTCGAGTGAGAGTTTGCTTGAACTCGGGTGGCCTCTAATTGAGCAAAAATTTGCTTCGAACTTAAAGTGAAGATAGCCGTGAGGCTTTATAAATAGTCCCTGAGCGAGAGCTGGCTCTAACTCGGGTATCCCGGGAGGTAAATAATCGAGTGAGTGTTCACTTGAACTCGAGAAAAAAGATAACCTGGAGGTTTTTTACATAGTCCCCGAGTGAGAACTGGCTCGAACTCGGGTAGCCCAGGGGCTAATTAATTGAGTGAATGACTACTTGCTCTATAGGCGAACAATTGTCGCTTGCTCTTTTTATGTATTTGCTTTCTTCTTATTCGAGGATTCTCCTACTTTGAGCAACTATCCTTTTTATAGAGCTCTTCTTTCTTGCGTTAGTTCTTTCACCATTTTAATTCAAGGCTTTTCAGTTAAGTTTTCATTTCTCTTTTCTTGTTTCACCATAGTTATGATTGCCATGCCCAAATCCATTCACCAAGAAGAGAAGAGTTCTGCCTCTGCTTCCCGCTCGGTCGGTGGTACACCGTCGGCGTCTGGTAAGCTAACCTCGAGATGTTTTTTCTCAATAAGGGACTTTACGTTAGAGAGACCTCATAATGTTCAGGGCCATCAGGAGCATGCATCGAAGGTTTATCTCATCAATAGGATATGAACACCTCGAGGTAGTTACGAGAGACTGCGAATGGAGAGAAAAGTGGTACTGCAGGTACCTTCCATGGAAGAGAGCATCATGGCTCATGTAGAGGGCTTTTTGAACGTGTACACGTACCTCTTTACATTGGGCACTCTTGATAGAGTCATGCTCGAGTTCTATAGGAGATATCGGGTTAACCTGGCATAGGTTCACCCGTTAATTTGGAGGATAGTATTGATGATGAGGTACTTCGCAGATAAAGTCGGGCTTGAGTTCACCCTCAGACATCTTATTAGATTGTACTAGCCCTTGCATTACTGAGGCTTGATTACTCTACAACGTCGATCCACCTAGCCCTTTGTTGCCTGTAATGAAGAAGACGGGTACCGAGGGTGGATAAGCCAATTTGTCCGAGTTCGGACTCTCAATATTATTCCCGCAGAGTTCCTGCCATTTCTTGAGAAATGGAATTTCACACGTAAGTGGTACACTTGTGCTTTTATTAATTTTGTTCATGGTGAAGGCAGACTCCGTAAAGACGCTTTCCTTTTCTACAGCAATCCCGTGGCTACCATACGAGGTCCCTGACCTGGAAAATTGGACTCAAAAACTGGTAGCTTGCTCGACTTACGACGAGCGTAAGTGGCGAGATATGTCCAAAGGTAGATGGGAGGCAAAACACCACAGTACGTGCTGTGTGGTTTATTCTTTGAAAGGTACTTTCTTTTATGTGTATTAACTCTATCACCACATGAATTGGAGAATTATCTAAGATGAGACCGTGCTCCCTCGTAGAGGAGGAAGAATCGATGGCTTTGGGGTTGAGGAATGATAACAAACTGAAGGAATCCTCGAATGACGAGGGAGCTCATAGCAAGGCAAGCCCTGCTCGGAGGCTCAAAGGAGATTTATTGGCTAAGCTTGCAGCACCCGAGGCTTCTAGCCTCGGAAGGATAGCTCTTCCCTTTCTACCGTCTTCTTTTTTCCGTCGAAGGTACTTCGAGGGATAAAATTTTTTAGCTGCCATCTTCTTTTCCCGTCGAAGGTACTTCGATGGATACAAGTTTTCTACCACCGTCTTCATCTCCTGTCGATGGTACTTCGAGGTATATTTAAGGCTAGAGGCCGCCTAAATCAATCGGGGTCGAGCGACTATATCCCCACCGAGATCGGTTCATCTGGGGCCGGTGAGACCAGGCCAGTAGATGCACACTCAACTTTTGAGGAGGCTCAATGGCTCTGTTTTGTGGTGAGTTTTGGTTGACTTTGTTGGTTTTTTGGTTTTGCATTTTCATTTTCTTATTGGGCTTCGTTTTTATAGGCCTTTCACAAGCTCAAGTCCGAGCTGCTCCGTCGTGAAGCCAGGTTATAGAAACCCTTGGACGGGGAGAAATCCCTCAGGCTTCTTTGTGATAAAAGTGCAAAGGTGCTGAGACATCTTTAGTACGAGATGAATCGAAGCCTGAACTACGAAGGCCGCCTCGAGATACAGGTAACCTTTGTTTCGAAGAGGTGCATGTTTCTTCTTCTATTATTCAGAGATTAATATTTTGATACTTCAGTTGCAGAGTAAGACAGAGGACCTAGAATGCCTTTGGGGCAAAGTTGGTCCGGCCAAGTATGCGTGTAATGAGGTAAGGGCTCAGATAAATGCCCAAGTTGCGGCCAAGAAGAATGCTTTGGCCAAGGTTTCTGCCCTCGAGGTGCAACTCCGTAATGCTCGTGAAAACAACTTGGTCCAGACGAGCAGGATTGCAAGGCTCGAGTCTAAACTTTTGAAGATAAAGGCCGAGGTTGTGGACGCCCGTGTTGAAGCTAAAGAGATTCTGGCTAAGGCTGACAAGAAAGTGGTTGTCTATTCAAAAGACGCTGCCAATGCTCGAGCTGAGTTGAGAGCAACTTCCGATCGGGAGAGCAGAAGCAATGTATATGACCAATGCAAATCTCGGAGGGAAACCCTCAAGAAGATCCATACTCGGGGCTTCGATCTCTCGGAAAAGATAGAGCAGGCCAAGGCTGATGAATACGATGCCAAGTTCCTCGCATTCGATGCCAGAGATAAAAAGGAAGAGGCCGATGGGGCTGTAGTCCCCGAGGGGAATGTAAGCTTGGCCTTTACTTTCTGATTCTGCGTATAATTCTTTTTGAGAAAATCGTAAATGAAGCTTTGTATTTTTTCACATACACATATAAAAAGAAGCCTTTCGGCTTTTTCCTTTCATGAATTTCTCTTTGCTTGAGTATGTCTTTATTTGTCTTGAATTTTGATGTTTGTTAATGATTAGCCAGATGAATTGGCCTCGAGGTAAAACCCTTAGGTTTACAAACCGGCCCTGAGGCTTGTTAGGCTGGCCTGTAGGCTTTTACGCATTTGCCCTTAGGCGCTTTTTAGTTAACCATTTCGGGCTTAGTTTTTGAGTCAGGTTTTGACTCGAGCTCATCAGCCCTTAGATTTTTGAATTTTAAGCTAGCTCTTAGGCTTTTACGTGTCGGGTCGGTACAATCTCTAATATAGGCTGGCACTTAGGCTCTTACGCGTTGGGTCAGTACGACCTCTAATATAGGCTGGCGCTTAGGCTCTTACGCGTTGGGTCAATACGACCTCTAATTCAGGCTTTATATTT
Source organism: Nicotiana sylvestris (assembly GCF_000393655.2). NCBI lineage: Eukaryota > Viridiplantae > Streptophyta > Magnoliopsida > Solanales > Solanaceae > Nicotiana > Nicotiana sylvestris. Next base: position 86,561,444 of record NC_091059.1, on the reverse strand, counting down.
CCCATGTTAAAGACTTTTTTGATGTTTTTGTATTCGTCTGACTCTTTGACGATTTGATAAAAGCTTCGATTATGAGCCGTTATGTAACAATAAATGAGCTCCTCAGAAGGTTTCGCTCGATGTCTGAATTGCCTCGAAGCCCTTTTATTGTCTAGAGCTGACATGATCGAAGCTATTTTGCTTATGCCGAGGGTAGCCTGATTAACCAGTTCTTTTCGAAGTATTTTTGAAGTAATTTAAGGCCTGTGATTTTATGGCGACGGTCGGGCATCCCCTAGTCGCGTTAGTTTGGCAGGAGCCTTGTGACCGTAGTTATTGTGTTTGGCCATAGCCTTTTAGTCCTCGAGTAAGGTAGCTTCGGTGTGTATATCGAGGGTATGCCTTTTTAGGGTTCTTACAAGTTCGAATATATAGCCTTGACTTTAAGATCAGGATTGTGCCTTTTGTAAGGTCTTAATGATTTGAACATGCCTTACTTGAGGTCTTAAAGATAGGTTACTTGGCACAAGTATAATTCATGCCTTGCTTGAGGTCATACAGATTTGTTACTTGGCACAAGCATAATTCATGCCTTGCTTGAGGTCATACAGATTTGGTACTTCCTTATGGAGGCCTTATGTGCTTGAGGTTGCCTTATGGAGGTCTTACATAGTTGATAATGCCTAATGGAGGTCTTACATTTTCTAGCATCGCCACATGGAGGGCTTTCGGGCTCGAGGTTGCCTGATTGGGGTTTTATGGCCTTGAGTTTCTGATAGCTTAGATGGGGTGATAGTCAGTGACAGTTCCCAAGGCATTGAGAGTTTTTGGATATGGAGTCGTTCTTTGTAATCTTGATGTTGCCTTATTGAGGGCTTATAAGCTTAAAGTTTCCGGCCCGGAGGTCTTATGGCTTTGGGTTTTTTATGTCAGTTCCCGAGTGTTCGGGAAATTTCTATCCCTGGAGCCGTTTCTTGTGAAAATAGCAAACTTCTTTAAGTGCTAAGTGTTTTGTTGTAAAAATTTAAAAATATTCCTTGATTTCTTGGCACAAGTATACATAGTTTTCGTCGTAGAGGGTTCAATTATTTTATCCGGATATGGTTCTTTTGACCGTTTGGCCCGATACATCATTTTTCTATTGAGACCATCTTTGGCTCGTCTTGATTTCTCTGGGGTAATGACCTACCGAGGGGATGCCCCCCAGTATTCGAGGTTGATTGAAGAGAAGCCTTGAATACTTGTTTAGTTCTCCTTAGGTAGCATATATATGTTGCCTTGTTAAAAACCTTGTTGGTAAACCCTTCTTGGGATAAAATCCGATTGAAGGAAAAGAGTGCAATGCATGCTTTAAAACCCAAGGTCTTTGAGTCAGAGGATGTTTTGGCGCCTTCCATCGAACACTTTAGCAGTAATAGCATTTGAGCATTGATATGTTCCAATTGCTTGGGAGATGTTCGCCTTCCATGGTACCGAGCTTGTACGACCCTTTGACGATAACTCCGAGGATGCAGTACAGTCCTTCCCAGATCAAGCCTAGCTTCTCTTCAATAGGGTTTTGAGTGTTTAGGGTGACTTTCCTTAGGAATAAGTATCCGAATCCAAAATCTAGGAGGTTTGCTATCCTATTATAGTACCTTTTTATTATTTATTTTTGGGCGGCCATTCAGACCAGTGAAGCTTCTCACTTTTCCTCTAATAGTTCGAGGGCTGTAGTCATGGTCTCGTTGTTTGAAATCTCGGTGGCATGTTGAAATCTACTGCTTGGTTCTCCGACCTCGACCAGTATCAAAGCCTCGGACACATACACAAGAGAGAAAGGCATATCTCCCGTGCTCGATTTTGGAGTTGTTCGATATGCCCATAGCACCTCGAGCAACACTTCTCTCCATTTTCCTTTTGCATTTTCTAACTTCTTTTTCAAGTTTTGAATGATGGTATTGTTTGTGGACTCGGCCTGACCATTTGCACATGGGTGGTAAGGTGTCAATGGTAACCTTGTGATTTTATGGTCCTCGAGGAACTTTGTTACTTTGCTTCTGATGAACTGCTTCCCATTATCACATGTTATCTCGGAGGGAATCCCAAATCGACACATGATATGGTCACAGATGAAGTTAATGACTTCTTTTTCTCTTATCTTATCGTAGGCTTGTGCTTCCACCCATTTTGAGAAGTAATCAGTCATAAATAAAATAAATCTAGCTTTACCTAGTGCCGTTGATTGGGGTTTGACGATGTCCATCCCCCACTTCATGAACGACCATGGTGACAAGACTGAATGTAGCTATTCACTGAATTGATGAATCATTGGTGCAAATCTCTAACATTTGTCACATTTTCGGACGAATTCCTTGGTGTCCTTCTCCATGCTATCCGATAGTAGCCTGCTCTGATCACCTTTCGCACTAAGGAATCGGCATCAGAGTGATTTCCGTAGGTGCCCTCGTGGATTTCTCAGATTACATAATCTGTGTCCCCCGGTCCCAGGCATACTGCTAGGGGCCCATCCAAGTTTTTTCTGTATAGATTTCCGTTTTCATCGAGCGAGAACCGAGCTTCTTTGGTTCGCAGGGCCCTTGACTCTTTTGCGTCCGCAGGTAGCTTCCCACTTTCCAAATAATCGATATACTTATTTCTCCAATCCCATGTCAGTCTAGTGGAGTCAATCTCGGCATGGCCTTCTTCGATCACTGATTTGGATAGCTGAACAACAGCCCCGGGGAGTATGTCATCTTCCTCGATAGATGATCCAAGGTTTACGAGGGCATCAACCTCGCTATTCTGATCTTGAGGTATGTGAACCAGAGTATATTCTTTGAAGCGGTGCAATGTGACTTGAATTTTATGTAAGTATCTTTGTATCCTATCTTCTCGAACCTCGAAGCTCCCATTTACTTGATTTACCACCAGGAAGGAATCACATTTTACTTCGATAACTTCCGTTGGTAGGCCTTTGGCAAATTCCATACCTACAACCATAGCTTGATACTTGACATTGTTGTTAGTCAACCTTGTAGTTTTTATAGATTCCCTAATCATGCCACCCGTAGGTGGCTTCAGAACTATGCTGAGACCGGACCCTTTCACGTTCGAGGTGACGTCAGTGAACAAGGTCCATATCCCCGAAGATGTGCCCATTTTTAGTAGAAGTTCTTTCTCTACCTCGGGCACGAGGTCGGGCGTAAAGTCAGCCACAAAAGCTGCCAGAATTTGGGACTTGATAGCCGTTCGGGGTTGATACTCGATATCGTACCCCCGAGTTCGATGGCCCATTTGGCCAGTCGGCCCGATAATTTGGGCTTATGCAATATGCTTCTAAGAGGATATGTCATTAAAACACAAATACGGTGGCATTGGAAGTAAGGCTTTAATTTTTGATATGCGCTTATCAATTCAAGAGTAATTTTTCTACGTGCGGATACCTGGTTTCAGCATCTCCCAGGGTTCGACTTACATAATAAATAGGGAATTGTATACCTTGTTCTTCTCGAACCAGCACACCACTTACCGCTATCTTGGATACGGCCAGGTACAAATACATCGTTTCATCCTCCTTTGGAGTGTGGAGTAAAGATGGGCTTGTTAGATATCGCTTCAACTCCTCTAAGGCACGTTGGCATTCCAGAGTCCATTTGAAGCTATTTTTCTTTTTGAGCAAGGAGAAGAAATGATGACTCTTATCTGATGACCTCGATATGTATCGTCCCAAGGCTGCTATCCGCCCGGTCAGCCGTTGCACGACCTTCACATTGTTTACCACCGTGATTTCTTCGGTGGCTTTGATTTTGTCTGAGTCTATCTTAATCGCCCTGTTTGACACCATGAAGCCTAGGAATTTTCCCCAACCTACTTCGAAGGCACATTTCTCGGGATTGAGTTTCATGTTGTAGTTTCTGAGGATGTCAAATGTCTCCTGCAAGTGAGTCAAATGGTCCTCTACGCGCAGTGAATTAACTAGCATGTAATCAAAGTAAACTTCAATGGATTTGCCTATTTGATGTTCTAACATCTTATTAACTAGGTGCTGGTACGTGGCTCCCACATTTTTTAGCCCGAAGGGCATCACATTGTAGCAGTACATACCGTACTTCGTGATGAACGAAGTATTTTCCCTATCCTCAAGGTTCATCTGAATTTGATTATATCCCAAGTAGGCGTCGAGAAAGGTGAGGATCTAGTGGCCGGCCGTGGAATCGATCAAGCAGTCGATATTGGGAAACATGAATGAATCTTTGGGGCATGCTCTATTTAAGTCTTTATAATCTACGCACATTCCTAACTTATTCCCTTTTTTGGGAACTACCACCACATTGGCCAACCATTCGGGATATTTTACCTCCTTGATAGATCCTATTTTGAGGAGTTTTGTTACCTCGTACTTGATGAACGTGTGTTTTACCTCGGACTAAGGTCTCCAATTTTTCTTTACCGGGTTGAACCTGGGGTCTACACTTAGTCAATGGATGGTTTTTTCCGGTGGGATCCCTGTCATCTCTAAATGGGACCAAGCAAAGCAATCGATGTTATCAATAAGAAATTGAATGTGTTTTTTCCTGAGTTCGGGGGTTAATCCCGCTCCCAGGTATACCTTCCAACCCAGGAGATGCTTGATCAAAATAGCTTGCTCCATCTCTTCAATTGTTGATTTTGTTGCATCCGATTCTTCGGAGGCAACGAAAGATCGGGGAGCAAGTAAGTCTTCTTCATCGTCCTCGGGGGTCTATTTGCCTTCCGGTTCCTCCGAGATGGTGGGTATTGAAGCTGGTGCCTCCAGGTGAACTGCGAACATCTCCTTTACCGCATGTTGTTCCCCATATACCATTTTTATACTATCTTTTGTTGGAAACTTCATCATCTGATGAAGAGTTAATGGTACTGCCCTTATAGTGTGTATCCATGGCCTTCCAAGCAATGCATTGTACCTCATATCACCTTCGATGACATGAAATTTGGTATTCCAAAATATATCGGACATGTTGAATGGGAGGGTGATCTCCCCCTTCGTTGCTTCGCCATCCATGTTGAAGTTGTTGAGGACTAGAGAGGTAGGTATGATTTGGTTGACCAGTCCGAGCTGTTCTACCACCTTCGACCTAATTATGTTTGCCGAGCTACCTGGACCCGCGAGTACACGTTTAATTTGAACGTTATTCAAGAGAAATGAAATTACCAGCACATCATTATGTGGGTGAGACAAAGCCTCGAAATCCTCATCACTGAATGCAAGGATGTCCTCGGGCATGCAGCCCCGAATGTGCCCTTATGTTGCAGTGAAAACTTTTGTCCGCTTGATCACGGGTCCTTGAGAAACATCGGTCCCCCTAATGATCATATGAATGATGTGCTGAGGTTTTTTCCTTATGTTCCTCCTATCTGCCTCTCTATCCTCCCGGGATGGAGTTTTTGCGAGCTTTCTATTGGTTTTCTCGGTGTATCTTCCTATTAGTATGGGAACTTATATCGACGTGTTGGGCGTTGTGTGATCCCCCATTCACGGGGATTGGTTCAGGTGCATCCTCAGGATTTCGTAGTGGTATACCGGCACCTGGAACAACTACACGATTCTCCCCATGGTCCTTAGGGCCGTTGTTTTCAGGTGAATTCACTAAATTAGACATGTTGACCTGAAATCAAAGATTCTTGGACAAGATAAAGTGTGAAGAATAACTTGTGTTTTCAGTTAGCACGAAAACAATCACTATTTTATTTAGCCCCAAAATGGGCACCAAACTGTTTACCTTGAAAATGGTAATTACAATTAGATTTGATTTAGTGGTTCTAAAAATACGTGATTCATTTTAATACTATATTGTTGCTTGACCTCTCCGGTACCTGCTCGGTCGCGGGAACAGTCCTTGGCACTACCGTGCTGGGAGTTTTCTGGTGACTTTGCAGCTGAACAATCGCTAGGTGCCTATAGCATTTCAAAAATAATGTGAAGGCTAACCTTTCGTTCTTCCCTAGCCGGGGTTTCCTGAGCTTCTTTTTGGTCTCCTTGGTGCACACTCCTATTAGTGTGGGAGCTTACATCGATGTGTTGAGCATCGCGTTAGACCGCATCCACGAAAATTGGTTTTGGTGCGTTCTTAGGGTTTCCTGGTGGTACACCAGCACCTGGAACATCTACACCATTTTCTTTGATGGAGGTCCTCGAGGTCGGGTACCACCTCGGGACTGGCAATGATGCCGTTGGATTTTTAGAGCCTACTTCTTTTTGATTGATGTCTTCGAGGCCGTGTACCACCTCGGGACTTGCAATGATGTTGTTTTTTCCATATATAGGGTTGTTTCTGCTTTTTTGGAGATCACACTATTCTAAGTTGTTACCCTTCTTTTTATGCGTTAAGTCTTTCATTACTTCAGTACTAACATACTTGCACAGATTCCTGCTTTAGTTCTCTAATTTTGCCATGGCCATGACTGTTACATCGGGGTCTGTTCGGCATAGAGGCGAGAGTTCCGCCTCTGACATTCAGGACCAACGAGAGTATACCTTGAAGATTACTTCTTTGATAGGATAAGAGCACCTTGAGTTAGTGAGAAAAGACTGCGGATGGGGGATAAAGTAGTATTATAGACATTTTCCCTGGATGAGGGCCTCACGGATCGTGCCGATGGATTTTTGAATGTGTAAACGTATCCTTTCACACTGGGCCCCCTTGATAGGGTTGTGCTCGACTTCTGTTTAAAGTATAGGGTTACCTTGGCGCAGATCTATCCATCATTGTGGTGAACATTGTTGATGATGAGATTTTTTGCGGAGAAGGCGGGGCTTGAACTTATGCTCAGTCATCTTATTAGGCTGTGCTGGTCCTTTCACCATCGAGGTCTACTAACCTTACGATGCTGATCGACCACGCCCTTTGTTGTTTATGATGCGTAAGATGGAGACTGGGAGTGGATGAGTCACTTCGTCCGAGTGCGGACTGCTGACATTATCTCCATGGAGCTTACACCATTCCCTGAGGAATGAAACTATACACTTAAGTGGTGCATTCCATGCCTTCTCAGTTTTGTCTATGGCAAAAACTATTTCGTAGTTGTGCCTTCTTTTATTTTTCTACAGCGGTTTCATCGGCGCCAAGTGACGTTCCTGATTTGCGGATTATGTTTGGAAGTTGGCGACCCACTCGACCTGTGATGAGCTCAAATGGCGAGTTTTATCCTGGGGCAGATGGGAAGAAAAACATCATGGTACATGTTGTGCTATTTTTTCCTTTCCCTTCCTTCATTGGAGAGGCATTTTCCCTTTATGCATATTAATCTTGCTGTTGTAGGAATCAGAGAGTCTTTTGTGGTGAGGTCGCGCTCCTCTGAAGAGGGGGAAGGGTTGCCAGTTTCCGGGCTAAAGAATGACAATAATAAGTGAGAGATGTTTTTTCAGGGCGATGGTGCTCAATGCAAGGCAAAACGAGATTGGGGCTTCGGAGCGGAAGCATTGTCCGAGCCTATCGCGTCTGTGGTTCCTGGTTCTGGAAAGATGGTTTCCCCATTGCTGTCGCCTTCTTTTTCCATTGACAGTACTTTGAGGGATACTACAAACCTGGGGTCGTATACACCGAACGACCGTGCCTCGACCGAAGTCGACCCTTTCATAGCTGAGGGAACTAGGTTGTTAGATGTGCGCTCGGCCTTCGAGGAAGCCTAGCGGCTTTACTTCGTGGAGAGTTTTGGCACAAGCCTTTCGAGCTTCGCACCTTCCCTTCCTTATTAGATTTTCTTTTGCAGGCCTTCAACAAGCTTAAGTCCGGGCTGCTTCGTCGTGAAGCCAGGCTGCGGAAAGCTATGGATGAAGATAGATCCCTTAGGCTCCTTTGCGATGAAAATGAAGTCGAGTTGGTACACTTGCGGCATGGGGTGAGACGGAGCTTGAATTATGAGAACTACTTGAAGGAGAAGGTAATTTTTCTGTCTCGGGTAAGCGTGCATTTCGCCTTCTAGCTTCTGAGGTTAACACTTCATTTATTTCAGTTGCAGAAAAAGACGGAGACCCTAGAGCGCCTTCGGGATGAAGCTGGCCGAGCTAGGCATGAGTGTGATGAGCCAAAAGCTCGGGCGTAGGCTCAGGCTTTAGAGAGGAAGGGTGCTCTAGCTAAAGTTCCTGCTTTTGAGGCTCAACTTCGCTTAGCTCTTGATAACGCTTCGGTTCAAACAAATATGATTACGAAGCTCGAGTCCAAGCTTTCGAAGGTCAGGGCTAAGAATGTTGATGCCCGGGCTGAAGCTGTAATGAGCCGAACTAAGGCTAACCAGGAGATGGCGATCTATTTAAAGGATGCTACCGATGCTCAAACTAAGCTGATAAGGATCCTCAATTGTGAAGAGAGGATTGAAGAACATGCTCGTTGAAAGTCTCAAAGAAAGACCTTCCAGGAGATCCGAGCTAGGGGTTTCGTCCTCTCAGAAGAGTTGGCGCGAGCGAGGGCGGACAAGCGTGATGCTCGGTTACTTCTGTCTGACACCGAAGAAAGCGAAGACAAGGCCGGCATGCCATAGCTCCTGGGGGCGTAGATTTCTCCATCTGTATATAGCATTTTCAAAGCATGTTTATAGATGGAGATTGCATTTTTTCTCATATGTGTATAAAAGAAAAACTTGTGGCTTTATTTCTTATGTATCTCTTTCTGTCTCGAATTTGTCCAGGTGAACTGATCTTTGAGTTGGTAGGAATCCTTAGATTCGTAATATGGCCTTGGGGATAATTAAGCTGACTCGTAGGCTCTTACGTGCTTGGTAGATGCAACCTTTTATGTGGGCTAGCGATAAAGGCTCTTACGCCTTGCTCTTAGGCATATTTAGTTAACTATTTTGGGTTTAGTCTCCGAATCAGGTTTTGAATCGAGCTCATTTGACCCTCAAGTTTTGTATTGGTGTGGGCTGGCGACAATGGGTCTTATGCCTTGGGCCGATGCAGCCTTTTAGTGTGGGTTGGCAACAATGGCTCTTACGCCTTGGGTCGAAGCGACCTTTTATTGGCTTTATTTTTGCTTGACTCTTCCATGGTTTGATAAAAACCTTGATTACGAGTCGCTATATGGCGATAATCGAGTACCTCGAGAGGTTTGGCTTGGAGGCTAAGTATCTTGAAGCCTGTGATTTGGAGCTAACATGGTCGAAGCTCTTTCGCCTATGTCGAGGGTAGCCTGTTTAACAGGTTCTTTTCGAAGTAGATTCGAAGTAATTGAAGGATTGTGATTTTGTGGCGACGCTCGGGCGTCCCCGAGTATCATTAGTTTGGCTGGTATAGCCTTTTGACCAGAGTAATTTGTATTTGGATAGAGCCTTTAAGTCCCGAGTGAAGTAGTTTTGGCATCTATATTGAGGGTATGCCTTATTACAGGTCTTACAAGTTCGATATATAGCCGAAACTTTGAGATCGGGTTGATGCCTTTAGTAAGGTCTTACAAGTTTTCTTGTCTTTGAGGTCTTACAGTTTTGGATACTTGGTACAAGTATGGTTCACGCATTGCTTGAGGTCTTACAGATATTGCTGATGCCTTATATAGGTCTTACGAGACCGAGGTTGCTCGCATGTGGCCTTACGACCTCTGGCTTTGATAAGTCGATGGAAATGGCACTTGACGACAGTCCTTGAGTCTTCGAGGGTTTCTTGACTCGGGAGCCATTACTTGTAAACTTGGTATTGCCTCATTGAGGGCTTACAATTTCGGAATTTATGACCCGGAGGTCATTTGAGTTTTTGATGCTAGTTCCCTAGTGTTCGGGTCATCTTTTGGCTTTAGAGCCATTTTGTGATCTTGTTGTTGCCTCATTGAGGGCTTACGAGTTCGAAGCTCCGACTCGGGGGTCACGTTCTTGTGAGTTGTTGACGCTAGTCCCCGAGTGCTCGGGACGTTTTTGTTAGAGGAGTCATTTTCGCAAAGGGGCCTAGTTTCTTTTGGAGTGTGAGATGCTTTGATAAAAGATATTCTTCGATTACTTGATACAAGTGTTCATGTTTTTGCCATCGGGGCCTAGCTATATGGACACGGTTCTTTTGACCGTTTGGCCTGGTACATCATTTTCCTAATGGGACCCCATTTGGCATTTCTTGGCTTTTCTGAGTGGATGACCTTCCAGGGGGATGCCCCCCCAGTATTTGAGGTTGCTTGCAAAAGAAGCCTTGAGTACTTGTTGAGTCTTCATGTGGATATTGCCTCATTAAAAACCTTGCTGGTAAAACCCTTTCGGGATAAAAACTCGGTCGAAGGAAAAGAGTGCAACAAATGCTTTAAAACCTTAAGGTCTTCGCATTAGGTTAGCGCATTGACTGCTTCGGTCGGGCGCCTGCATAAGGGTTAGTGTGAAATATAAAATGAAAAGGGAGATGGTTATACCTTAGTGTGGGATGTGCCGGCAATATTTCGAGGTCCGATATGTTTCAGTCACTTGTGATGAGGATGTGGTACGGTCCTTTGTTTTCTTTAATTAGGCTTAACCGAAGATGTAATTTGATTACCCTTTGGCACCTTTGCGGGTGGAGGTATTGGTGCCAGCGCCACATCGTGCACCGTGAACATTTCTCTTACCGCATACTATTCTATGTAGATGGTTTTAAATCCCATCCTTTGTAGGGAATTTCATCATTTGGTGGAGGGTGGATGGTACTGCTCTAATGCAGTGTATCCACGGCCATCTGAACAAGGTGTTGTACCCCATGTCTCCTTTGATGACATGGAATTTAACGTTTTGGGTTGTGCTGGCCACGTTGTAGGAGGTTGATTTCTCCTTTTGTAGTTTCACTTGCCATGTTGAATCCGTTGAGGACTCGAGTGGCGGGCACGACTTGGTTAAGCAGTCTAAGCTGCTCTATTACCCTCAACCTGATAATGTTGGCCGAGCTACCTGGATCTACGAGTACACGTTTTATTTGAAATGTATTTATGAGGAAAGAGATTACTAGTACGTCATTGTGAGGTTGTGACAACGTCTCAGTGTCCTCTTCACTGAATGTGGGGGCATCCTCGGGTATGTACCCCCGAGTTCTCTTTTCTCTAGTGATGGATATTTTTGTCCTTCTCATCACGGGTTCCTGTGGGGCATCGATGCCTCCCAAGATCATGTGGATGACATGTTGCAGATCATTCATTTCATTCTTCTTGGCTGCCTCTCTTTCTCGGAACTGATTTTTGGCTCGGTTGCTGAGGAATTCCCGGAGATGACCTTTGTTAAGTAGCCGGGCTACCTCTTCTCGGAGCTGGTGGCAATCCTCAATCCTTTGGCCATGCATGTTGTGGAATTCACACACTAAGTTATGATTCCTTTGTGAAGGATCTGATTGTACAGACCTAGGCCACCTAGCGTCTCTGATTTTACTGATGGTGAACACGATGTTAGATACTTCGAAATTGAAGTTGTATTCTGATAAGTGAGGTGCTTCCGTTGGCCCTGCGTTTCTATCAAATCTGGCTTTGTTGATGAGTCCCCGAGAATTCTGTCCTCGGTCTATCCTTCAATTAGTGCGAGGTGGGTTATGCCTTGGGGCGTTCCTTCTATCTTCGGTGTATGGCTGATATCTTTCTTTATTTGGCTTTGGCTCCTTCTCTAGGAGCCTGCTTGGGTATACTGAGCCCAACGGGGCTCCAAGCTGGTCGTCTACGACCCTGATCTTTGACTTGTATCGGTTGTGGACGTCCTACCAAGTCATAGTGGGATACTCGACCAAATTCTATTTCAACTGCTTTGAAGCCACCTAGCTTCATTCATTCAGACCTTGAGTGAACGCCTGCACTACCCAGTGGTTGGAGACTGGCGGTAGTTCCATCCATTCTATTTGAAAACGAAATACAAACTCTCGCAACATTTCGTTCTCCCTCTACTTGATCTTGAACATGCCAAATTTCCTTGTTGCTACTTTGATGGCACCGGCATGTGCGTTTATGAAGGAGTCTGCCAGCATGGCAAATGAGTCTATGGAGTTAGGATCTAGGTTGTGATACCACATCATGGCCCCCTTCAAGAGTGTTTCCCCGAATTTCTTTAGTAAGACGGACTTGATCTCATCGTCCTTTATGTCGTTGCCCTTCACTGTGCAAGTGTAAGAAGTAACGTGCTCATTGGGGTCTGAGGTATCTTTGTATTTTGGGAGGTCTGGCATTCTTAACTTCTTTGGAATGGGTTTCGGAGCCGCTTTCTTTGGGAACGACCTTTGTACGAAATTCTTCGAATCCACACCTTTCAGGACCAGGGTGCGCTCGGAATTTGGTCGACCCTGGAGTTGTAGGTCTCGACCTTCTTGTCGTTGGCTTCTATCTTCTTCTTGTAGATTCGATCCTCTTTGTGAGGTCCTCGAGCATCTTTACGATGGCGGGGTCGGCTACCGATCTATTGTTGCTTGACCTCTCTGGTACCTTCTCGGCCGGGGGAGCCATCCCCGGGGCAACCACGTTTGGAATTTTCTGGTGACTTTGTAGCTGAGCAATCGCTAGCTGTTGTTCCTGCAACATTTCAAAAATAACTTGAAGGCTAACCTCCCATTCTTCCCTGGTTGGGGTTTTCTGAGCTTCTTGTGGATCCCTTTGGTGCACGCTCCTGTTGATGTGGGAGCTTATGTTGATGTGTTGGACGTCGCGTGAGACCGCGTCCACTGGGATTGGTTCTGGTGCATTCCCAGGGTTTTGTGGTGGCACATCAACACCTAGAACACCCATACTATTTTCTTCGTAGTCCTCAAGGTTGTTGTTTTCACCTCCATTCACTGAGTTAGAAATTTCATCCTGAAATCGAAGATCTTAGACAAGAAAAAGCATGAAAGATAATTTGTGTTATGTAGTAAAACCAGCAAAAAAATAATCACTATTAGTTTTAGCCCCACGGTGGGCACCAAACTGTTTACCGTTAAAATGGTAATAAAAATTAAATTTGATTATGGGACTCTAAAAATATGTGATCTATTTTTATGCTAATTAGTAAGCAGTTGATGCTATGTATGTGAGACTTAGAAACAAAATAGGAGTTAAGGATAAGGCGATAACCAAACCGATAGGTTAACAATCGGGGCCTCGAGGTCGATTTCGGAGCTCGGCTGAGAGCTATCGAAGGTGGTTGAAATATGACTAACAACTATAATAAAATCAAAGAAGGCTCTTTATGGCCAATGATAAGCAATAAATGATGAACAATAATGAAGATAATAAATAAAAGCAATAATACATAGAGAATGTGTTAGAGAGCAAAACAAATATTCTTGTATATTTCATGTGGAGCAACAGAAGCAACATGGGTTTACAAAATGACAAGGATGCCCCTTATATAAGAGGGGAATCCCAACATGGTACTAAATACATTAGAGAGAAAGAAGCGGAGATGGGACAACTAGATGACACCCTGATTCAGGGTTAGGGCAGTCCACTAGGCTCTGTCAGTCCTATTCGTGTACCTTGGGAACTCCCCATTTATACAATAGCCGTGGTCACACTGTCCCAAGGTCGGGCGTCGACGAACCTCGAGGGAGGAAACTCAACCATAGCCTTGTAGTCTCGAGGCTTCGAGATGATCTTCTGAGGTGCCTCGATGACGAGGAATTGGACCCTCCGATTTCACCATATACAGATAGTCCCGGCATTTCTTAAAGGGGGGAGACAAGAAACAATTTTGACATCCAACTCTTCGGACTTCCCGCGATGATGTCGCGTTGATGATATCATACTTATGACGTAAGGCTTCACGATAACTAAGACATCCCATGGACTTGTCTTTTAACCGAACCATTTTTAAAAGGCATTGATGGCGTTGTTGGCCTTACTATCACCCCACTATAAATGGGGTCTTACGTCACTATATTTTTACCCAAGTGGCTTTCAACACCTTTCCATCCCTTTCTTCCCACTATTCTCCATTATTGCTACCCACCATGTTTGGGGTATATGCCCTTAAGGTCTTATGGCGACGTTCTCATCAGCCATGCCATGGCCTTTTTCCTGGGCTTTTCTTTCCGAGCGAGATTATACTATGTTGTCACTATTGTTGTTGTTGTTACGATTATTATTGCTATCATCGGTTGTTCGAGGTTATGAGATAGGGGGGCCGACTTCTTCCGACTTACGAGGACGTTTGGACTCTACACCGCTGCTAGGGAGAGCATTCAGACTATACACACCTACTCACTCTCCTACCCTGGCCTGGTGTGGCACTTCATCCCCTTGGTTTTCCAAGGGATAAAATGGCACAACTGGCCATTAGACTTGTATAGCACAATGTCCCCGAATGCGGACCCGGAGCAGCCGTGTATGTAGGGTTGATGCTCGCCGAATCTTCAACCTCTGGATTCGGTGGGCTATGTCTCTTTTTTCTGCTTCTTATGCGTCACTTTCCTCTTCTTTATCTTTCCACTTTACACTTCTTCATCTTCGCCCTCGAAGATATTATTCTGGAGGACTGAGAGGAACCCTAGAGGAGGTGGCGGTCGAAGATATTGTCACCGGGGATGCATTCCCGAAGAGATGGTGCTCAAAGATGCCACTGCCGAGGATGCACCTTTGAGAGTAGGCTAGGCTCTAGGCTTTTTACTATATGTGTACCCTTTTATTTCTATGTAAGGACCCTTCGTGGGCTTTTGTAATCATATGTTTGGACCCCTCATGGGTTTTTGTAATCAAGTGTTTTCTGAATACAAAGAAGTTTTCCCAAGTTTATCATCGATGCTTGCTATATTTCCTTTCATTTGCACTTATAGAGACTCTGAATGCATGACTCTATCGGCTACTGCAAATATCGAACCTAGATGCGAGTGTTTTTTCTGACCTTTGATTGACTAATACGACCTCTCGTAGGACCCTTCACCCTCCTTGTATTGAGCCTGGATTGAACCGATAAACTCGGGTCGTCGAGACCCTTACTTCGAGTTGAATGAAAGTAACACTTCGAGCCTTGAGACCGTGATTTATCACCTAGGACCCGCGGTAGTCTTTGAGGGGAAATTTTCTCGGAGGTCCGAGGATAGGGACTGCCTTTGAGCTTTTGAGAGTAGTCCCCGAGTGGAGGTTCGTTCAAACTTGGGCCACCTGGAAACTTGTTTCAAACTTAGCGTAGATAGCCTGAAGGCGCTACACAGATTAGGAGCTTCATGGGTATGACATGCTACTATCATTGTTTTACGAGGGGCTCTCATCTTTTGGAGCTCCATTGACTTAGTTGACTCCAAAGAGTATTCCTTTTAAGCAGTCTGATGAGTGTAAGGAGAGTTATCAAAAGTTTAAGATTGCTTTGATTATAGACCTAGTATTGGTGTTTCCCACAAGTTCAGGGCTATACACGGTTTGTTCTGATACTTCACGTGTTAATCTTGGTGCACTGTTGTCACGACCCAAAACCACCATCCATTCGTGATGGTGCCTAACTCACTTGCTACGCAAGCCAAGCATAACAATAAAAAAATAAGTTAACAAGTTACAGAGTAATACAAGTCGAAAAGTCAAGTATCATAAATAAGATTTCCTCACTACACAAATCCACTAAAACTGGTAATACAGAGTCATGGGCTCTATAATAGGAGTACAAGTCCAACAATATAAAAATATTATCTGAAATGCAAAGAGATGCCAAAGACTACAATTGAA
Organism: Nicotiana sylvestris; assembly: GCF_000393655.2. Taxonomy (NCBI): domain Eukaryota; kingdom Viridiplantae; phylum Streptophyta; class Magnoliopsida; order Solanales; family Solanaceae; genus Nicotiana; species Nicotiana sylvestris. The sequence continues at coordinate 86,545,905 of NC_091059.1, read as the reverse complement.
ATGCAACTCTACCTCATATCTCGGCAACTCAACAATAAACTAGCACAGCTCTCAACTAGGTCTGACACCTAGATCAGAGCAATTAAGTATAGAGTATAGTATGAGTACAATCAACCCCATATACTCAAGTATCATGACTAACCTCGAAGAGGTAACATCAAGAATCACAAATGATACTTACATGATAAATATGTACAACTCAAGAATACATAAAAAATATATAGCCAATACCAAAGTCTAAGCATGACTAAAATTAAAGCCCAAGGTATACATAGAGAAGATATGCATGAACATCAAATGATATAATGGTTCAACATATAGAGAAGATACAAGTAAAATTACACAGAGAGAAACATATAAAGAAGATATGTATTATGTATCATTCCACCAACATAAATGGCATATAGAGAATATATGCATGAAAGGTATGTATACAAGTATGGAGCTACCATATAGAGGAGATATAAAGTAAAATCATGTATACAACCAAGGAATTTTATAACTAGAGAAGATACACGAAACGCCAATACTGATCAATTTTCCATATCTACATGGATGACATCAAGGATAAACATAAGAGATGACCCTATGGGGACAGATCCTTATCCATACACTGCACAAACGATTCACGTGCCATAATAAAATAACAACACAGACACCTCACGTGCCATAGTCAACTCAATCCACGCGGACAACTCGCGTGTTGTCGAACTTGTCCATTACAGAGAAAGCATATACAAGAATACAAACATAGTTAATAGAGATCAAATAATGTACTTCTTGACTGATAAAATATCATGCTAACATGTAGGCATGTGAAATGTGTACAAATATAGCTCAAATTCGACAGTTACGCCTCACAACATTGAGAATCATATATAAACATGGAAAAGCAATCCTACACCCTATCTCTATCATTATTCACAAAGTTACATAATCATATAGCCATATAAAGCATGATATCAAGGATCATTATATCCAAACAAAGCATAACATATCCCAAGAACTAATCCGAACATGGATAAACCCCGGTACAGGCACATGAGCTCAACCACTCCAATGCACGCCACCCTTAGCATGTAGCCAACATCAGTAACTCAAAAAACTAGTGCGTCAACCAAGTTTAGGAAAGATACTTACCTCAATGAGACAAGTCAATACTCCAAAAATTCATTCCCAAGCAAATCAACCTCTAAACGGCTCGAATCTAGAGAAAAAAACTCAATAACATCAAATAAAACCATAGCAAACAATCACAAATAATAAAGCTTCAATCTTTGTATAAATAGATAAAGTAAACCAAAAAGTCAATCCAGGCCCGCATCACGGAATCTGATAAAAGTTAGAAATCCCGATTACCTATTCCAACATGAGTCCAACTATACATGTTTCACCCAAATCAGACATAAATTGGGGTTCAAAATCCAGATAATCACTCTCCAAAATCTAGCATAAAACCCCCAAATTTTCTCCATCGAATCCATATTCCAAGTACACAAAATAATGGGGAATCAAGGTATAACATCAAAATCAAGTAGAGATTACTTACCCTCCAAAGTGTGGAGAAAATCCCTCCAAAAATCACCTCTATCTGATCTCTGAATCTCTAAATAATGAAAACTACGCTAAACCCTCGAATTATAACACTGCCCAGCAATTTTCGCATCTGCGGACAAATATGTAGCTTCTACAACTCCACGTCTGCGGACCAAAGCTCACTTGTACGAACCCACTTAAAATTTTGCCCTATCTCACCTACGCAAACATATCCGCTTCTGCGGAATGGCACTTGCTCAAAAGGTCTCGCAGATGCACATTCACTTCTGCGCCAAAATCTCCGCACCTGTGGACTCCCAGCTCCCAAGCCTAATTCTAATTTTGCGGTTTCTATTCCACTTCTACGGACTCTCACCTGCGCACCATAACTTGAAGGTACAAAACACCAGTACTAGAACTGCCAACCAATCTAAAATTAATTTGAAACTAATTCGAAACACACCCGAGCCCCCTGGGACCCAATCCAATCATACCAACAAGTCCTAATACATCACCAAACCTATTCAAAGGCTCCAAACACCGTAATTAACATCAAAACCAAAAATCTTTGATTAAGATCAATCTCTTAAGTTCATAATCTTATGATCTAAAACCAAGCATCCGATTTAAGACTAAGCAATCCGTAATGAACCCAAACATTGCACATAAGTTACAAATGACAAAATGGAACTATTCCAATTCCCCAAACAAAAATCCAATTTTTATAGCTCAAAGTCAACTCCTAGTCAAACTTGTAAACATTTTAAATAAAGGAATTTTATAACTAGAGAAGATACACAAAACCCCAATATTGATCAATTTTCCATATCCACATGGACGTCATCAAGGAGAAAAATGAGAGTATGACCAAATGGGGATGGATCCTTATACATACGTTGCACCGACGATTAACGTGCCATAATCAAACATCAACACAAACAACTCACGTGTCATAGTCATATAATCCGCATGGACAACTCACGTACCATAGTTAACTCAACCAACACGGACAACTCACGTGTTGTCGAACCTGTCCATTACAGATAAAGCACATAGAAGCATACATGTACATAGTCAATGGAGATCAAATCATGTACTTTTGGATTGATAAAATAGCATGCTAATGTGTAGGCATGTGTGATGTGTACAAATACAGCTCAAATTAAGCAGTTATGCCTCACAACATTGAGTATCATATATAAACAGGGAAAAGAAATCCTATACCTTATCTCTAACATTATTCACAAAGTTACGTAATCATATAGTCATATAAAGCATGATATCAAGGATCATTATATCCAAACAAGCCATAACATATCCCAAGAACTAATCCGAACATGGATAAACCCCGGTACACACACATGAGCTCAACCACTCACATGTACGCCACCCTTAGCATGTAGCCAACATCAACAACTGTTGATACCCAATTGTTTCCCTCATATATTTTAAATATGCATACATACTTTTAAAATATTGTACATGCATTTGCAAACATGCACAAGTATTTTTACAATTTTTCTATAATTTTTAAAGGCCTTAAATCAATTTATTTCTGCATTTTTAATTATATAAATATTCAATAATTATCCCTCATATTATTTTATGATGATTTAATCATCTAAATTCATCATTTATGCTCATATAAGTGTTCAAATATTTTAATTGCAGTTTTACAATCACATTTGCATTTTTAGGCTAGATATATGTATTTTGCAACAATAGCCTATATATATATATATATATATGCAAAATTATATTATCCATATAGAAAATGTCTTTTCATATTTTTATAATATTAAGTAAGTATTTTAAAAAGATTTCACACACAAATCACATTTTTAGCATTTATAAATTATTTTATAAAATTATTTTACTGAATTAATCTAGTATTTAAAATATAGCCCTAGAAAAGACCGAATTTCAAACCAGCCTAAAACCCAAGCCCAAATCCCATCTGTCCCTAACAAGTCTACCCGACCCAATTCTTGTTAGATCCTGACCGTTGATCCTTTTGATCAATAGTCCAAATCTCCCCTTACCTAAATTAAACTAACCTATACCCCCAAACCCTAATCACTTCTTCTCCTCTCGCCGCCGTCATTTGTTCCTCTCCTCTCTCAGACACTCTCAACCTAAACCCTAATCTAAAAATGTCATCACTCACCTACTACTCTCCTATGGTGGTTCTTCACCACCTCAGGCCTCTAATGGCCTCCTATTTGCTATGACGTCTCTATTTTTGGATCCTTAAAGAGATCCTCAAGGGACCTAGGCGGTCTATTTAGACCTTGGGTTTTCTTGCTGGTTTCAGGCTATTTAGCCTGATCTTGAGTAAGATCTTTCTCATTTTTTTCGTCTTGGATCCGTGGTTCCCTAAGTCTGTGCATGTTTCTATTGCTTTTCGAAAAAAATCCCTAATTTTTATCCTTTGATCTTCTCAGATCTATCTAGATCTGAGATGAATCAAGTCTATTTCACATGTTTTCATGAAAGTCTTATGGTTTTTAATCGATTCTCCATTTTTACTGAAAATTAGGGTTCGCTGATCTCACTCTTTTAAAAGACTTTCCCATTTTTGAGTGTTTAATCGTGATTCTTTAATGTTACTGACTGGCTCGTGTTGATATTGTTTGGACCCTAGTCGATTTATGCTAAAAGCCTTAATTTTTTATATTTTTGCTTCAATTCTGAATCTTCTCGTGTTACTGGCTACATTGTTGGTCTGTGTTTTGACTCTCATGATTTTCCTTAGTCCAATTCAGTATTTGGTGACTTCTACCCTAGTTTATCTCTACTAGGGTTTTTGAGTCGATCTCTTGTTTAATTCATGTGTGTTTATGATGTTTTGTTCAGCCTACTCATCTATTTGTGTAAAACTGATATTTTTCCCTCTCTTTAAACCAATGTTATTTTGAATTTCGATTTACTGATTTGCTAGGTTGAAAATTATGTGCTGATTCTTGATTTATTCCCTTGTTTACGACTCTAAATATTCTTATTACCTTATTGTCTGTAATGTTACTGATTTTTCAAGATTATTTCCTTAATTAAACTTCTGTTTATTTACCTCTTTACTTAGGTGTAATTTGATTTTCTTTCCTTAAGTGACTCCTATCCGTTAACCGTTGGTTAGTTGTCCTTAATTGAAGGAAGACTATTCTAATTTCGTGAGTGATTGATTATGTAATTTCCCTGATTGCTGAATTATGATTTCTTTACCTTATACTGCTCCACCCCTAAATTGTTATATATACTCTCCTTTATTTTCACTTCTGGACACGAACATTAGTTCATCAATACTCTCACACTCTCAAAAGCTCTCTATTCTCTTATGTTACCTGCAATTCTCACTAACCTAACCGGTTGTAAACCAAGGCTAGCTGTTTGTACCATCTCTGCTCCATACTCTGTATTCTCTCCTTAACTGGTATGTCCTGATTCAATTCAAATTCCAAAACTATGTGTTTCTTTGTTGTTCAGTTCATTAGTTGTAACTTCCAATCCTGTTTATTATTTTACTATCATGATTGCTCAATGTGTAACTAGCATGCCAAATACTGCATTATTGAAATATGTAATTAGCATGTCTCCTCTTTACTTGCCTGTTTACTATCTTGTTTAACATGTCTTACATTGTCCTATTCCACATGTGAGTAGCCTGTTTGCCCGACTACTGCTTATCTAGCATGCCTAAACTCTATTTTTTTTTGTAAGTGTGTGATTAGCATGTCTACGCTTGTTAATACTTGCCTAGCAGGTCTATTTCAGTTCTTGGCTATTCTGCCTTACTTCTGCTAAGTCATCTAGCTCTTTAAAGTATTCTAGTTGTGTGTATTAGTCATGTCCAAGATCTATGTGTTATCAACATGTCTTTAGCTGTAATCTTTGTAACTAATTTGTCAATTCTACAACTGCTTGAGAAGTTTGTGCATCTGTTTGATAATACACTAGGGTGTATTCTATGTGTCCCCAACCCCCTCTCTCCATGTGTGGAATCTGTTTGTCTCAAAACGTTTCTGAAGCTGTTTTTTTTGTGACTTGCATTCTGATTTAAAAAAATGTTTTTCATGCTTTTCTCAAACTGTTTTACCACCACAACTAGTACTGGTTCGGAAAAACTCTTCACTCCTAAGGCCCTTCTTTATACTATTTACCAAAACTCTCTCAAATCATGTCAAGCACTCTCACTTATTCTTAGGTTATTAAGTTCTGCCCCTCTGGTATGTGTACTGCTTAGAGGTCCCTGAGATCTCTCTGAACTCTGGCATATTAGGGCTAGCACTTCCACATTGTACATAAATCAATCATTATTTGAGAAAGGTCTGGGTGTGAGCACTTTCCGGCATCCTTGAGGTCCTTAGGGAACTCTGACACACCTAGACATGAAATTGGTTATAAAACTTTTGGCATTTGAGACTACTAAAGGCTTGGAAATTACTTTTGTCCTACTTCAGGCTCCCTATCGCTTAATATATATTTAGATTTATGTAATCTATTTAATCCTTGGTCTGTAATAATTAATTGTAAACAATATTGGGGTGACTAGTGAAAAGGGAGGGTTGTTGTATACCGTGGGTAAAGTTGGGTAGATAACATGCCTATAGAGTTCATTTCGATTCACATGTGTTTTGTTAGATAATATGCCTATAGGGTTTTGCTTTGGTTCAAATAAATTCTGCATGCTCTACTTTACATGATTAGACACCATGGCTATAGGATCTAAAATCAGCTTTAATTAGAAATCATGCCTATAGGATCTAAAATCAGCTTTAATTAGAAATCATGACTATAGGATCTAAAATCAGTTGTAATTAGAAATCATATCTATAGGACCTAAAATCAGTTGTAATCAGAAATCATGTCTATGAGATCTAAATTTAGCTTTAATTACAGAAATCATGCCTGTAAGTTCTGAATCAGTTTAATCAACTATCATACTCGTTTCCTTAATAGCCCTCAGTGCTGTGTTAATTAATATCACTACAAAGCATGCCTATAGGATAAAGGATGTCAAAAATGTCTCTTCAGAAATGTGACTGCATATACGCACTTAGGCAAGCCTTAGGGCATTAAATAATTGTGAAACCAGTTCTGTTTATATGTGAAATTATCCAGGTTTAACAAACTGTAAAACCAGTAGGCAAACTGGTTAGGATCCTGCCACTTCCTTAAAAAACAAACACTGTATGTTATGTTTTTATGATGTTCATCTAGATATCGTGTTCCTAGGATTTCTGTACTTCTTTTGAAAATTTGTGCTTTAGATGTGCTGTTTGATTGTCTATGTACATGCGGAGGTAAATGAGAGCCTTCTAACTGTTTGGTCCCTATTTGCTTGTCCTACATGTTATTTGCATGTCGCCTAGAGTTTTACCTTTTTAAAAACCTTAGGTTGTCTGGAACTCTCCAGAATTAGTGGTCCTAAATTCCTATAGGACAATAAGGAAGGGACGGGTAGCCGCATGCTTAGATTTTGTTAATTAAACTCGCTTATAACCACTAAGGGGAGGGTAATGGGTAGTAAAAGGTTATGATGACTACGCGCTAATGTCACATATAGCCCCTCATTGAAGAGTGATTATTGGGCATTGCATGGGTATGATCCTGTAGGCTAATCAACCTAGGACTCCCCTTTCCCAATTCCATATGTGTTTAAATTTTATAAACTTCCTTTTATGTACATATGCATGTGTAAGCTTTTCAAACCTCTCTTTTACTTTCATTACATGAATCATAAAACATGCCTTTATTTGCAAATATGTGTTGAAATTATTTACTTGTTAAAATGAATAATTCACATAGTTTAAGTTCGGCCGGGACCCACCATTGTGGACCGCGAGGGGTGCCTAACACCTTCCCTTTAAGGTTATTTCGATCCCTCACTCTAATCTCTGGTAATGCAAACTAGTTACATGAGTTAATCGCTCTAGGTGCCCTAACGTACCATAATTCGTTAGGCGGTGACTCTTTAAATACCCAATTCCCAAAATGAAATGAGTTGTTCCCCCATGAATGTCGAAACCTGGACTCTCCTCGCAAAAAGGGATAAAGGGGGCACGACAACATGACGACTCTGCTGGGGATATTTTAGGCTTTTACCATAACGAACTTATTTTGTGAATTATTCCAAGCATGCTCTATCCCATGTACCCTTTCCCCTTATTTAAATTTAACTGTCCTTTTTCAAGCATTTATGATTTCCTTACTTTCCTGAAACTAACTTGTCTCTTTGTTTTCTTTTCTATAACTGTCTTTCAATTATTAAAATACTGCATTTGTTATTTTTATTATGTGCAAATACTTGACAACATGCTATTTATTGTTACATAAATTATGCTCAACATCATATTCCACTCATGCATAATTAATCCTATATCTACGCTTGATGAGTATTTGCGCTCTTCCTATATATCACCCTTTAAGATTATTGTGGACATATGTGGACCTTGAAGATTATTGTAGAGAAGGATACTATTAAGCCAGACCGATATCATGCGGGCAACTCGTAACTTTACCCTTCGGGTTGGAGGACAACATAGATGGGGTCTTTGAGCCAAGTGCTGGGCCAGGAAACAGGGTCATAGACGAAGTTGCTGATGTAGAGGTGAAGTATAACAAGCTGCGGAAAAGAGTTCGAGAGTCTGAAGCTGAGCATATGGTGCAGCATAAGGCTGACATGAAGATGATTAACGAGTGGAATGAAAGATCTGTCAAATCCAGCGATAGGCTGGAATATCTGGAGTATAGCTTGATGGAATTGGAGGGGAAGATGAAGAGAGGGTCACCGACTGCCAGAACGCTAAAGGAAATGAAGGAGGGCGTCTGGCAAGGGCATTCCAGCTGCTGAACCTACGCGAGCTGAGAGAGTTGATCGATAAGAGCATCCAGTCTGGAGAGGGTCCTTCTGGGACCAAGTATATTAGATTTACTTGCTTTCCTTTCAAATGTAATAAGGCCAAGTGCTATTAGCAATATTATCTTATTCAGTTTCATTTTTGGGTTGTTTACTTTTACATTAATGAAATGAGGCAATTATTGGCACTGAATTTCTCCAAATTTATCTGTCGCTAGGCCTATCCCGGGCACAACGAGGTTCCAAAATTAGGACAAGAATTTACATTCCCGGAATATGTGTTTAATTGCAAACATTTCAGAATCCTTACTGACTTATCTACCTTTTTGTTTTTCTTTATTCTTCATTCCCATCCCCTAAGATTGGTTCGCTCATACCGGCATCATCAACATATCATACAAGATCTAGAGGCCCTTCACCTCCTTCTCATCCTCCAAGTAATACAAAAGGCAAAGGAAAAACAATAATGGATGGCTTAAGTGGTATTCGAAAGGAGAATGCTAAGAACGCATAAATTTCAGACGATCGGAGTACTCCGGCACCAAATGATCTAGTCTTGATATTGGAACAAAAGATATTGTAGCTACAGGGAGCGCTCGAGCAGGTCCACAACTTGGAAAACTTGTCACTCACCCTGAATGTCCCCGACATTAACCAATAAAACACAAAGAACCCAGCACCTCTCCAAAACACACCAAACCAACATCCACAAAACCCTCATGCACCGCATCAATATGCAACCCCACCGCAAAATCTCAATCCCCTACCAATACCAACTCTGCCACAACATCACCATCAACTAATTCAGTACCCACAAACCGCCACTTATCACACTCCCCAGAATACACCACAACCCATTCCCGATCCTCAAAACTCAACCAATGACCACCACTACACCCAGGCACTAGCACTCATCAAAACAACCCTATATACATAGAAACCGTACCTCGCTCTATCCAACCAACCTCCTTGTGTGCAATGAAAATCAGGGAACCGATTCCCCCCCCCACGTAATCCTTCAGAGAAGTTACCCTGGAAGCACGGGATCTCAGGTCGGTTGCTTCTCTCGAAATCAGTCGATGCCCTGCCAAGAATAAACATCGGCTGGGGCCCCAACGAATGTAAGAATTCCCCGAGAAATGCACCCAGGGTCGATCAAATCTATTCAAGCGGCTCGACGCCAGTCCTCATGCAATGCAAAACTAACAAGCTGTCACATGTCATTTTTTTTTGTCATATCAAGTATTTTTGTGCTAAGTTTGGGCGTCCCCTTTCTATAAAAGGGGGTCACCAATACCTTGTAAGGCATAGCTCCAATTATCCTACTCAAGTGCAATAATATCTTCTCTCTCTCTCTCTCTTCTCTAAATTGCTTATTCCTCTTGGCTCAAAGTCATTTATTTTTAATCATTCTTCTTATCATTTGGTATTGGCCCGAGGTCGCCCCCATATTCATTGCCTCTTAACTTGTTCCTCATTCTATAGCTTAATATTGGCCGAAAGAGCCCTATCCTATTATACCTTTAACTGTTATCCCATCCCCGGCTATCCCCAATAGTTCGTGATTGATACAAACACCGGCCCCGAGGTCCCATCGTCCATCTCTGCATTCGGGCAACGGGCCCCTTTGGTTTGATTACTTTCTCGTCTCAGCTCGCATTTTATCATTATACTTCACGTTCTTAGCATTAACAACTTTAAAAACTAGGTCGGGAATAGATCACGTATTTTTAGAATCTCATTTACAAATTTAATTATTGTTACCATTTTCATGGTAAACAGTTTGGCGCCCACCGTGGGGCTAAAACTTATAGTGATTATTTTCTTGCTGGTTTCGTCACACAAACACACATTATCATTCACGCTTTTTATTGTCCAAGATCCTCTGATTTCAGGCCAAAATGTTTGGCTCGATAAACAAAGTTGAGAACGACAACCTCGAAAATCACAGGGAAAATGGTGTGGCTATCCCAGCCGCTGGAGCAACTCCGCGGAATCCTGATATCGCTCCCAGACCAATCCTAGCAGGCGTAGATTCCCAGGACACACAACAAGTCTACGAAACTTCTCACACCGATAGGAGCATACGACACAACGACCAATAGGAAGCACAAAAAACCCCGGCCCGGGAAGAATAAGAAGTTAGTCTTCATGTTATTTTTGAGATGTTACAGGCACAAAAATTGGCCATCGCTCAGCTACAAAGCCACCCTAGAACCCCCAGCACAGCGGCACCAGAGACGGCTCCTCCCGCTGAGCGAGTACTCGAAAGGTCAAGCAACAACGGGTCAGTGGCTGATCCCTCCATCGTAAAAATGCTCAAGGACCTCACCAAAAGGATCGAATCAGGTGAGAAAATGATTACAGCCAATGATAAAAAGGTCAAGACCTAGAACTCTAGGGTCGATCAGATCCCAGGATCACCCCAGTCCTCAAAGGTTTGGATTCAAAGAAGTTCATTCAAAGGTCATTCTTCGAGGAAGCGACCCCAAAGCCCATCCCGAAAAAGTTTAGAATGCCGAAACTCCCTAAGTACAACGGCACCTCTGACCCTAACGAACATGTCACTACTTACACCTGCGTAGTAAAAGGCAACGACATAAAAAATGACGAGATCGAGTCTGTGTTACTGAAAAAATTCGGAGAAACACTTTCAAAGGGGGCCATGATATGGTGCCACAACTTGGCTCCCAACTCCATAGTTCGTTCGTCACGCTAGGAGACTCCTTCATAAAAGTATATGCCGGAGCCATTAAGGTAGCAACGAGGAAATCTGCAATTTTCAAAATCAATAAGAGAGAAAACGAGATGTTGCGGGAGTTTGTATCCCGCTTCCAGATGGAACGAATGGAGCTGCCGCTAGTCTCCAAAGACTAAGCGGTGCAGACCTTCACCCAAGGCCTGAACGAACGAAGCTCGATGGCTTCAAAACAACTAAAAAATCTAATCGAATACCTGGCCGTGACCTAGTCGAACGTTCACAACCGATACCAATCAAAGATCAGCACCGAGGATGACCAGCTGGGAGCCCCTTCGAGATCAGTATACCCAAATAGACTCCTGGCAAAAGAGATGAAACCAAACAAAGATAGGTACCAAACGTACCTTGAAGACAGAAGAAATGCCCCGAGGCACAACCTACCCCACAACGATCGGAGGATAGATCGAGGACAGGACCCTCGGGGGCTCATCAATAGAACCATATTCGATTGAAACATGGCGCCGATGAACGGGCCCCACTAATTGGAATACAACTTCAGCATCGACATATCAGACATCGTATTTGCTATCAGCAAAATCAGGAACCCCAAGTGGCCCAAACCAATACAGTCGGGCCCTTCGCAGAGAAATTAAAACTTAGTGTGTGAGTACCACAACACACACGATCACAGAACTGAGGATTGCCATCAACTGCAAGAAGAAATGGCCTGGATACTCAACAAAGGGCACCTTCGGGAATTCCTTAGCAATCGGGCCAAAAATTAGTTCCGGGATATGGAGGCAACCAAGAAAAATGAGGCAAATGAGCCGCAACACGTTGTCCATGTGATCTTGGGGGGCGTCGATGCCCCGCAGGAACCCTTGATGAGGAAAACAAAAATATCCATCATCAGGGAAAAATAGACTTGGGGATATATCCCCGAAGACGCCCTCACATTCAATGAAGAAGACACCGAGGCTCTGTCTCATCACCACAATGACGCCCTGGTAATCTCCTTTCTTATAAATTCTTTTCAGATAAAACGTGTACTCGTGGATCCAGGTAGCTTGGCCAATATTATCAGTTCAAGGGTGGTATAACAACTTGGACTAACTGAATGGATCGTGCCCGCCACTCGGGTCCTTAATGGGTTCAACATGGCGAGCGAAACAATGAAAGGAGAAATCATCCTTCTGATTACCATGGCCGGCACAACCCAAGACACCAAATTCCATGTCATTGAGGGAGATATGAGGTATAACGCCTTGTTTGGGCGACCGTGGATACACTGCATGAGAGCAGTACCATCCACTCTCCACCAGATGATAAAATTCCCGACAAAGAACAAGATCAAAACCATTTATGGGGAACAACACGCGGCAAGGGAAATATTCGTAATACACGATGTGTTACCAGCGCCCGTACCTCCGCTTCCAAAAAAGCCAACGGGCGAATCAGGTTTTAACCTCGGTCGGGTTTGACAACACAAAATAGAAATCTGCATCGCATGTCCACCCTCGGGCGGTCGTAATAAGACAACCCCAAGGCACCACCAGCCTATCTCATTTAAAGCTACATCCATTCCTTTTGTTTCATTTCGGAATAAGAACTAACCCTCATGCAGGCACTCAACCGGAGATACCAAGACACTAATACTATCAGGAGACCTCGAGACCCCCAAAAGCGTGCTCGTTGCACTCTTTTCCTTCAACCAAGTTTTTATCCCAAAAAAGAAGGGTTTTTACTGACAAGGTATTTAACGAGGCAATGGCTGCGACGCTGCTTAAAGGGGAAACTCCACAGAATTGCTCGAAGCTGCCCTTACGGTCGACTTTCTAGCGGCGAGGGGCATTACCCGTAGAAGCTGCCTGATTCGAAGGATGTGGAGAAACGCCATGCAAAGGATACTACGGGGAGACGATGTAGAAGGCCAAACGATCGATGTAATCAGATCCCGCCAAAGTAAAAGCATGTATTATTATAGCGGGCAATCAAAAAATAATTTTTTTCTCCCATTAAAAAAGAGAAAGGCTCCTTCTCGTAGTAAGGCAACATGAAAATCATCGAAGCAACCACACTCGATCGAAAATAGGTCGATTCAGTGCAACAACACATGTATTGCGCCAATGGATCGGAGAATATCTTCCAACATCTCATTCTCCAAAAAGGGAAAGTCTCAGTATACTCTCGACAAAAACCTCTACGACAAATACGTCCCGAGACACTCGGAGACTTAAAAGGTTCAACGCCCACATGACCCCAGGGCCGGAACCCTGGGCTTACAAAGCCCTCACAATGAAACTTCGAGTTCACGAGAAGCGGTCTTCAAACTTAAACAAGCTTGATAAATCAGAAATTGTCGCCAATCTCCATGCACTAGACAATCCGAAACTGTAAGACCCTAGCGGGCAAACTCGGCATAACCAGATCTATTCTACGAGCTGTAAGGCCTCAATAGGCATGACAAACTATAAGACCTCAACAGGCATGACAAACTATAAGACCTCAACAAGCATGAAAAATCCCAAAGTTTAGGCTATACATCACATTTGTAAGAATCCCTAAAGGGCATACCCTCGATGTAGATGCCTAAGCTATCACTAGGGATCAAAAATGGCTACGGCCAAATGCATATGACTATGGTCAAAATGGCTGATACATCCAAAATAACACAAGTCAGGGACGCCTGACTGTCGTTAAAAAACCGCAGGCCACTAGTCCAAATATACTTCGGAAAGAACCGGTTAAAATAGGCTTCCCTCAACAGGCAAAAACGAACCCCGACAACATCGGCTCCAAATCGCAAGAGCGTCGATCTACTCGACCTATGAGCTATGAACCTTATGAGGTGCTCAAAACATCACCGACAACGACTTGAAATTGAGGTTCCTCTGGAACCGACGACGGGTCAGGAAAAAATACTCTAAAAAGACCTTAATGAGCAAAAACAAAGACTACAAAAAACCTGCGGGCAAAATACAGCGTAAGAGCCATTGTCGCCATCTAAGCAAGCCTACGGGCCTCATATTGAAAGGTCTCTACGACCAAACAACGTAAGAGCCATTGTTGCCAGCTTGAAAATTGACAACTTGAGGATTAAAATGAGCTCGAATCGTAACCCGATTCGGAGACCGAATCCAAAATAGTTAACAATGCAAGCCTCTGGGCCACATACTAAAAGGTCTCAACGACCAAACAGCGTAAGTGCTACTATCGCCAGCCAGAAACTCAAGGAAACTTAAGGGTCGATTACAGCTCGAGTCGCAATGCGACTCGGAGACTAGACCCAAAATTGCAATTTGCCTAAGGGCGCGGCATAAATGCCACTATTACCGGCCAGAAACTCAAGGAAATTTAAGGGTCGATTACAGCTCGAGTCGCAATGCGACTCGGAGACTGGACCTAAAAATTGCAATATGCCTAAGGGCGCAGCATAAATGCCACTATCGCCGGCCAGGGAATCAGGGAAACTTAAGGGTCCATTACAACTTGAATCGCGACGCAACTTGGAGACTGGACCCAAAATAGTTGAACTGCAGGATGCCTAAGGGCACGTCTCGAAATATACCATTGACAATCGATTAAATTTCCTGGTCACGCACCCGTGAGGTCACTTTGACCCAAATCACAAAGAGCCATCATCATTCGCCCATGCAGGCAGGAGATAGCTTGAGGGTCGATGGAAGCACTAGTCACAATGCGACTTGGAGACTGGACCCAACAAAGAATTGGAGCGCGAATGGCCAAGGGCAAGAGATCAAAACAAATGCTACCTACCCGCACGGGCACAAAAAATCAAAGAACAAGAAGGCTCGAGTCGGAGCCTGACTCGGAGACCAAGCCTAAATAGTCGGGCCAAGCACGGAGGCCCCGACACCTGCTCACGTCAAAAATCATGCTTAAGAGCCCCCGATCTGCCCTATCGGTTCTGGACCTACGAGCATCCCACCAAACGTCAAAACCAGCCTGCCCGGTCGAAATCAATAACAAAGAAAAAGGTATAGAAGAAATGAAACTTCAAATTTCCTCTTATATATTGCATGCGATAAAAGGCGTACTCTCCATCTATAGGCATATTATGCATATATCAGAGACAAAGCGACAAAAAAGAATGGCAAAATATACACTTCACGCTAAAAGGGATACAACTTGTCAAAAATTGCATCTGCATCTTCATCAAGAAGTGATCAAGCGCCACGGTTACTACCCTGGCTCGAGCCAATTCCTCCAGGGAAACGGAACCTCTTGCACCAACCTGCTTGAGTACCTCTCCTCGGGGCCTGCAACAAACATATTCCTCGATCCTCTTCTCTCGGTTGAGGGTTCGCTGCAGCTCGACTTGGGCATCAGTAGCACCCTTCATACGAATCGCCATCTCCCGACCCGCCTTGGTTCAGCTTAGTGTCACTTCGGCCCAAGAATTAATTATCTCGGCTCTAAAACTTCAGAAGATCAAATTTGAAGTTTCCCAATCGTACCCGGCTGAACTTTGGCACTGGCACAAGTCAAAAGGAGTTGGACCTCGAAAGGTAGAGACCTTGGCCAAGGCGTTCGTCCCCTCAGAAGCTTGAGCCCGCACTTGAGCCCTTAGCTCCCCACGAGTCACTTTGGCAAGGTTGACGTCGCCCTTAAGATACTCTGAAACCTCTACTTTTTTCTGCAACTGATATAACAGAAAGGGGGTTATCCCTAAGGGCAGAGAGGGGCGAAGCGTGCACTACAGGAAGCCACTTGCTCCATCGAAAAGCTCCCATAATTTGGGCCGATCACCCCAGAATCAAGGGCTCCGGAAACACCCGGCTCAAGCGATGCATTCTCCTCAGAGGCGTAAAACGACCTCGCCTCGATAAAAGGCTTTGCCACAAACATATCTCACTATTGTCGTTGACCTCCTGGAAATTTACGACCCCCCGGAGGGGGCACATCCGCGCCTTCGAGGTACCGTCCGACACCAACAATGCCCGCGACAGAGAAAGGAGAGAATGGCTGCTGAATTTGCCATCATCGTAGATGGATCCGGCGAAACGTGGGGCATACCACCTAAAGGACATCCTTTCATCCCTTCAAACATCTAATGAGGGTTTCAAAGTTTTGGCACTAACACCTGGGAGGAACGATTCACCTAAGCCTAGTCTCTGTGCCTTCCCTAAATATAGCAGCCATTAAAGGCAGGTTCCGACGACCCTCGAGGAGGCGAAAGAAGCCTCACATTGCATGTGAGAAAAACGACGACAAATTCAAAAATAACCAAGGGCATCAACCATCAGCATCGTATCCAACGCTGGTATGATAGTAAACCTCGAAAACCTCCATCACGGTAAGATAAAGCCTCAAAGGGCCAGCAACGCCTTCACCAACGCAATATAAGCACACAAAGGCCTCCGCCAAAGGAAGCCAGCTAGCAAAAATAGTTGCATATTAACATGCACTCATACGGAACGGTCCCCGAAGATCGATCTGGATGATCCAAACGCAGGAAGATCTCTGCCCAGAGACTGCATTTGAGAAGCCACCGGTGTCCCTAAACCTGCCAGCCCTCGGTCAATCCTCCTCTCAAAGGCCACTACGAAGTCCGAAGACACCACCCATGCCTTCACGGTAAGGATCCAGCAGCCCGACGTTGCTGATCTTATTTTGGATCAGGACACAAAGAACCCTACACGGATCCATTTTATCAATCAAAAGCTCCATGAAGGTCTGAGGAAGCACCCACATACAAGCAAACTCCTCAGCAGCAGTTAATCCTATACATTCTAAAATGGGTTACCTACATCGAGATCAATAGGGAGCCCCGGGTATCTGAAGATGACCTTAATCCAGGATAACGTTCCAGAAGGCCCTGGAATTATGTGCATGTTCTCCAAACAATTCGGAGGGCCCCGATAGCTCGAACCTATTAGAATGATCCAAGATTGATCCGAAGTGCAACGTGGGTAAGAGGAAAGCCATGTTCATCAGCCGGAGATCAGAATGAACGCTCGTACTCAAGTCAGATATCGACGGTCAACAAACAAAATAAGGCATTCAAAGAGCATCGAAGGGCATGAGAGCATACAGAAACAAAGCAAAGTAAGTAAAGCAGAAGTCAGAAAAGTATATTCATATTCATAAAGAATCCACAAAACGAAAGCCCTCGAGAGGTCTTACATATGATTACAAAATCCCGTGAGGGAATCATCATGCAAAAACGAAATCCAAATATATGCATACAGCAAGAGCCTAAGAGTCTAGCCTACTTTTTATGCGGCATCTCTATCATCATCCCCTTGGGCATATGACCTCAACGACAATATATTCCAAGCCCAAGGCCCTTAGGGACCTCATCTCGATTCCTTAGAATGGCATCTTCAAAAGGAAAAGAGGTGAGGGAAAAAGACGAGAAGTGGCTGGGTGAAAAACCTGGCTGTCATGAAACCCGCCAGTATCAATCCCACCAAGCCGCTTCTTAAAACGTTGCCTCAGCCCGGGAGGAAATAGCCAGCAGGGACCGCCGCCACACCCCTAGGAATACAAAAGGGGTACAACGCGCCGAGCCAAGGGAGGAGGGTGAGCAGCGGTGTATAACCCGAGCCCCCTCCTGAGCAGTGGTGCATAGTCCGAAAAATACCCCCCCCCCAGGGTTAGAAAAAATCGGCCCTCTGCCTCATCACCTCGAGCTGACAACGATCGCAGCAACAGTAACAACAACAGCAATATCATGATGGCACAACTCTGCCCAACCGAAAAGAGATCAAGAAAGGAGTCAAGGCGCATATGGTGTAAAATCTTGAAGCCCGAGCCCTCGAAAATGGCAAGATGGTGGAACTTTAAGATGGAAGAGAAGGAAGGAGCGATAGTTATCGAAGAAAGTTTGAGTAGAAAGGCTATTTATAAGGAGGGCAAAGTAACCGACGACGGAATTACTTCCCTCGAAAAAAAATAACGTTAGGCGCAATTAATGCGTTCTTAGAACCTGAACCGATAGCAACGATATGACTCCAAGGGTCGTAACATTTCGGGTGATCCCGAAGAAACGAAAAGGCAAAGTACTTCAATACCTGTCAAAGAAGGGCCGCGCCATCGGCATAATACCACTACAGGGGATCGGGAAATGATATTTCTATACCAATTCTTATCACTTCCCTCTATGAAACACGGAGATCTACGTGCGGTGAAAACTGGGGAATTCATCCACCTCCCGACGTAATGCTTCGGAGAAGTGACCCCGGAAGCATGGGATCTCGGGTCGGTCGCTTCCCTCGAAACCTGTCAATGCCTTGCCAAGAATAAACATCGGTTGGGGCCCCGACAAATGCAGGAATTCCCCGAGGAATGCACCCGAGGTCGATCAAATCTATTCAAGCAGCTTGACGCCATCCCTAATACGACGCAAAACTAACGGGCTGTCACATCTCATTCTTTTCTTGTCATATCAAGTATTTTTGTACTAAGTTTGGGCGTCCCCTTTCTATAAAAGGGGGGTTACCAACACATTGTAAGGCAGAGCTCCAATTATCCTACTCAAGTGCAATAATATCTTCTTCTCTCTCTCTCTCTCTCTCTCTCTCTCTCTCTCTTCTCTAAATTGCTTATTCCCCCTGGCTCAAAGTCATTTATCTTCGATCATTCTTCTTATCACTTGGTTTTGGCCCGAGGCCGCCCCCGTATTCATTGCCTCTTAACTTGTTCCTCGTTCTATTGCTTAATATTGGCCGAAAGAGCCCTATCTTATTATACCTTTAACTTGTCCCATCGACCATCTCTGCATTCGGGCAACAGGCCCCTTTGGTTTGATGACTACCTTATCTTAGCTCGCATTTTATCATTATACTTCAAGTTCTTATCATTAACTGCTTTAACAACTAGCTCGGTAATAGATCACGTATTTTTAGAATCTCATTTACAAATTTAATTGTTATTACCGTTTTCACGGTAAACACTCCTATACAGTAGAATCCTTCGAGAAAAACCTGCTCATCAAAAACATGGCTGAAGAACTCAAGAAGTTGACGAGTTGAGTTCAGGGTGTCAAAGGCGGCAAAGGAATAGAAGGTTTGAACTATGAAGACTTATACATACAGCTAGAGGTAGAACTGTCAGAGGGTTACAAACCCCCCAAGTTCAAAATGTTTGATGGTATAGGTGATCCCAGGGTTCATTTGAGGACCTATTATGACAAGCTTGTTGGGGTCGGAAAGGATAAAAGGATCCAAATGAAACTTTTAATGAGAAGTCTTACTGGGGATGCTTTGTCCTGGTACATTAGCCAGGATCCTAAGAAACGATCCAACTAGGTCAGTATGGTGTCTGATTTCATAGACCGATTCAAGTTCAACACAGAAAATGCACCAGATGTTTTCTACATTTAGAACCTTAAGAAGAAGCCCACCAGAACTGTTCGCGAATACGCTACTCTTTGGAGGTCAGAAGCATCCAAAGTCAGGCCATTTTTGGACGAGGAACAGATGAACAAGTTCTTCGTCAGAGCACAAGATCCGCAATATTATGAATGGTTGATGGCTATTGAAAATTATAAATCCTCTGATATTATCAAACTCGGAGAAAGAATCAAAGAAGGAATCAAAAGCGGGATGGTGACTAACTTTGAGGCATTACAGGCCACAAACAAGGCATTACAATCACGCGGCATATCGAAGAAAAGAGATGTTGGGGCAGTAATGGTGGCTCAAGGCCCGTAATATCCAGTTACATATCAAACACCTCCACCCATAGACCAAGCACCGCCACCCACATATCAACCTTCATCTCCTAGATATTCCCAACTAGGCACTACCTATCATACCTATAATTCCAACCCTCTCATTTCCAGTCACCTTCAACTCGGCAAAATTTTCCAAAAGCACGATCCAATTTTGACAGCAAGCCACCCAGACAGTACACCGCTATTGCTGAACCCATCGACCAGCTATATGAAAGGTTGAAAGCCACTGGTTACGTCACCCTTATTCCTGTTGTGGCATTAGATAATCCATCCCAATGGGTCAACCCAAACAAAACATGTGCATACCATTCTGATATGAAAGGGCACACCATTGACGAGTGCCGAACATTGAAAGGTAAAATCCAAACACTAATTGACAACAAGATTATACAGGTGAAAGAAGCTGCACCCAATATCTGCAACAACCTCCTCCCTGATCATAGGGGTGGCGGGATACATGTGATAGAAATGGATGAGGAATGGGATCCTGAGGGGTCAATCGGGCTCATTCGAAAAAGGCAATGACTTTAAACCGGCAGTCACACTTACACCTATTGTAGTGCAGACTCATTCACCGATCGATGTTGAGGTAGCTGCATCAGTTCCATTTGAGGTAGAGGTAGCTCCACCTGCGGCTACCCATGTTCTATTTGAAGTGGAAGTCGCCACACCTTTCACGGTGACAATATCAACCACACCTCCTTTCAACTCAAAAGCAATACCCTAGAATTATGTTGTCGAGGCTAGGCGAAAAGGAAAGTCAAAGATTGAGGAATCCGATGCTACACAAGGAATGATTAGGACTGGAAGAATCTATACACGTGAACACTTGGGAGGACCAAGTAAGGACACCACTACCAAGCAGCCTACCATTGACACAGGACCAGATGACCTTTGGAGGAAAGTACAAGCAAGGGAATATTCCGTCATTGATCATTTGACCAAATCCCCAGGTCAGATATCCATACTGTCACTGTTGCAAAAATTAGAGGCACACAAGAATGCTTTGATGCCGGTGTTGAGTGAAGCTTATGTACCCAACAATATCACCTGCAGAGAGATGGCCAATATGGTAGGGCAGGTGCTGGAAAGTCATAAGATAATCTTCCACAAAGGTGAGCTGCCGCTTGAAGTGTTGAATCACAACCGAGCATTGCATATGAAGGTGATATTTGAAGACAAATTAATTGTCAGGGTCTTGATTGATGGGGGTTCAAGCCTCAACATTTGTCCATTGGATACTCTGAAAAGATTGGGAAAAGGTTTTCATGAATTACAGGCAGGGAGCATGAACGTGAAAGATTTCGATGGGTACTAAAGGGCCACAATTGGGGAAATTAATCTTTGTCTACAGATGGGAACAACTTGGTTTGTCGTTGAATTTCAGGTGCTCAACATATCAGCCTCATACAATCTTCTATTAGGCTGACCATGGATACATGCTTCTAGGGCTGTGGCTTCCACACTACATCAAGCCATGAAATTCGAATGGAACCATTAAGAGGTGATCATTCACGGAGATGGGAGTAACCCCATTTACACCAGTGAAACCATCCTGGTTATTGGAAATAGAAGATGGTTAGGAGGGGAAACATATCATCACATCCAACGTGTCAATGCTGTTGAGAAAGACAAATGGTGGAGCAGCAAAATAGAAAACATACTGGCATGGTCTGGGTATGAACCCAGTAAAGGGCTTGGGAAGAATCTTCAGGGTATTACTAAGCCGATACAGCTGAAGCGTCATGGTACTACATTCGGGAACGGATTCCAGTATACATGGAAAGAGTATAATGATTCATCGCCTCCATGGTATGGACCGTATTACCCTCTTGAGCAACCAGTGCCACATCTGGGTCAGACTTTTCACTAAACTGATATAATATGGGGAACCATAAAAGAAGAAGCATTAGCTGGGCTGGGGAATCTATTTTTGGTGGATGAAGACATGGATTGCAGTGCAATAATTGAGGATAAGGAGGAAGAAGGCCTCACTATTCAGACTGTAGAGAAGGGAGCTGTTCTCAGGAACTAGACCGCCATATCATCCCGTGCCCGCCGAGTCCCTAGGTAGCTAGGCAAATTTTTTTTCCTATAGTCATTCTAGGCATTTAAGATTTTCAGTAATTTTGTTTTTAAGATTCGCTTGTTTCAAAATAAATGCTCGATTCATTGAGCAGTACTTGTTTGAATGTTTTAAGTCTTAATCAAATGCATTTCTCTTTATTATTTATTAATATTTTCCATATTTTTTCTTTATACATTGTTATTGTTACTTTTATTGATGAACCAGTGACTGTGACATGTAATGAGGCAACGTAACATGAGGACAGTGATTCAGCTGAAGAAGATGAGGTTCCTGATAACTAGGGATTATGATTCATTTTACACTCCTTCTTACTTTAGTTTTGATTAAAAATGTGAACAAAATAGTCCCAAAGGCTTACATGTTGTACTTGTTTGCAGGGTTTGGTCAACAAGGTGACAATTTGTCAAAACCAGCTCAATAACGAGTGAAACATGCACAAGTACTAAGAACAAGTCCAAGAACAGTGCAACAGGTCCGATGCGGTCGCACTCCATTCCGTGCAGTCTGTAGTGAGGAAGTTCAGAGAGGTGATCATCTCAGACACTCAAGCAATGCGGCCGCAAAGCAGTTTTTGCGGACCGCATTGGCTTTATCGCGGCCGCACTCGATATTGTGCGGTCCACAAAGCAGGAGTTTAGAGAGTTACCAATTTGGTGAATCATTGCTAGTGCGGTCTGCAGTCCTTTTTGTGCTGACCGCAATAGAAGCTACCACGACCGGGGTGAATTTTGTGTGGCTCGCGGTGGCCAAGTTCAGAGAGCAGAGTTCAAAGCCAAGAAGCTTAAGTGTGGCCGCACTCAATTTTGTGCGGACCGCACTACCCCCGCTGGGGTATTTTTGTCCAGAAAATTCGGCCTAGTATAAATAGTTTCTTTTCCCATTTTTAGGCCATCAGTTGTATTTTAACATTCCTGAAGGCCCTGGAATTCTGTGCATGTTCTCCAAACAATTCGGAGGGCCCCGCTAGCTCGAACCTATTAGAACGATCCAAGATTGATCCGAAGTGCGACGTGGGCTAGAGGAAAGAAATGTTGATCAGCCGGAGATCAGAATGAACGCTCGCACTCAAGTCAGATATCGGCGGTCAACAAACAAAATAAGGCATTCAAAGAGCATCGAAGGGCATGAGAGCATACAGAAACAAAGCAAAGTAAGTAAAGCAGAAGTCAGAAAAAGTATATTCATATTCATAAAGAATCCACAAACGACAGCCCTCGAGAGGTCTTTACATATGATTACAAAAGCCCGTGAGGGAATCATCATGCAAAAAAGAAATCCAAATATATGCATACAGCAAGAGCCTAAGAGTCTAGCCTACTTTTTATGCGGTATCTCTATCGTCATCCCCTCGGGAATATGACCTCAACGACAATATCTTCCAAGCCTAAGGCCCTTAGGGACCTCATCTCGATTCCTAAGAATGGCATCTTCAAAAGGAAAAGAGGTGAGGGAAAGAGACAAGAAGTGGCTGGGTGAAAAAACTGGCTGTCATGAAACCCGCCTGTATCAATCCCACCAAGCCGCTTCTTGAGACGTTGCCTCAGCCCGGGAGGTAATAGCCAGCAGGGACCGCCGCCATACCCCTAGGAATCCAAAAGGGGGAAGGGTCGAATAAGCATTTGGATACAAGTGACTTCATCCTCCTTGAACGCTACTCACATTTGTCATTCTTTTTGCACTTTATTTCTTTTCAAACCACATAGCCTCATTGGCATCTAGTTCCCAATATAGAACCACCTTAAATACCTCTCTAATTTTCTTCAAGACTCCATAATTTATGTAAATACAAATATTTCTATTTTTATTTTTTATTTTTATATATACATATTTTTCTTTTGGAACTTGAACAATTTAATATGAACACTTTGAGGTATATGTTCCTACACTCAATGTACAACCTTACCAATTTCCACTTTCACACCACACCCCCAACTTAGGCTTTTAGCCTCATTCTCAATGTTCAAGGAGGGACGGGTTCAAAAGAGGGAATTATTTTACAAAATGGGAAAGGTTTGTAATGAGATGGCCAAAGAAAAGGTTAAAGGCTGAAATAGGGTACTAGTGATATTATTTATGCAATGGTAGGCTTGAAAGGCTAAAGAGGTTCTACAAATAACACAAAGAATGCCTAAGATCATCCCTCCAACCCAACATACTATCATTGACGTTGAAAGACCAATCGGGCAAGTTCTAGATGATAGAGTAAACACAAGATTTATTTGTACAAACACTAACACACATGGCACATGAATTAATTAAGATGGATCAATTTCATTTTCTAATAAGAGCATCTAGAGCCATATCATTTAAACTATTGGGCAAAGAGTCACTAAAAGAGCCAAAACTTTATCACAAAAATTACTCTTCACCATGCAACTTACTTGTTGTAGTTCAAAAAAAAATTTGGAGGGGTATTCTTAATTCACATTTCACATACAAGAGACTAATTTTATTAGTACCAAATAATCCAAAAGCCTTCTAGCAAAACAAGACTAATTCCCTTAAGAAAGTTATCACGCCATCTATCATAGGGAAAAGTTACCCGGTTCACTTCAAAAAAATGTTCCTTGGGAAAGAACCGTAGCATGAAGAAAATCCAAGGAAATATTACTTAAGGAAATAAAAATAAAACAAAACAAAACTGCTAAGAAGGATACTAAAATAAAAGGCGACTAATACTAATAACAACAAGCTACTAAAGAAAATAAATAACGAAAGAAAGCTAAAAATAAACTAATCACAACAAGCTCAGCAGAAGCACCTGCTACACAAACTAGCCCGGCAAGGGCACATAGTATCTATAGCAACAAAATAAGCCCGGCAAGGGCATGCAATAAAATAACATGAATACAGTATACTCTTACAGCCACCCCCAACTAAAACATTGCAGTGTCCTCACTGTTCATTACCAAAAATAAAGCATAAATAGTTTGAGGGTCTCCCTGAGGTCTGCATCAAACTAGCAGACTGTGGGAGGATAGCTGATCAATGTTGTGCTAAACTCGTGGCCTCATCATCATAATCACCACCATCACCAACAGCTTCTGACATGAAGGAATACTCCTCGCTATAATCTTTGTCCGCCACTGGTATCTTCTTGCCTGGGTTTACCCATTTGAAGATGGCCTTTATGCCTCTCCACATTTTTATCATGAATTTGCTCTTCTTCTTGTTCTTCTTCTTCTCATTCTCGAAGCCTGACTGGAGATCTGCATGCGCCTTAGCCAAAGTGCCGTAAGCTGTCTCAAGTCTGGTCACTGATGCTGCCATCTTCTCATGAGAATCTTTCTGACTCTTCAGGTGCAGCTGCCTGTTAAGATGACTCTGAACCAGCAGCCGTGGTGGTGACCTTCCTTTTCTTACTTTTGACTGCACTACCCTCTCCTATCACTCTCAGTGGATGAAAAGGTTTATCAGCTGGAAGCCATCGATCGGTGTGACACACCTCAACCTCTGCTCTCGTGCACAGCTGCATGATCAATGAAGGGAACATCATCCCTACATCCTTGTCCAGCAAATACTCCCTCAGCTCCTGCAGGATAGAGTAACCGACATTCACAAGAATGTCGTCTAGGAGGCATGCAATGATCAATGCCCTAGTGTAGGAGACATCTGAGACATTTCCATAAGGAGACACCTTGTTGCATAGGATGTACAGTCAAATTTTCGCTTCAGCTGTGAAGTCAATTGACCTCAAACCTTTTCTCCTGTTTCCCCATTTGGCTCTCATGCTTGGAGGGTAGAGTTTGGAGACAAGCCATTCCCCATTGTCATATTGATCTTTCTCTTGCACCGAATCCATTGGATAGTTGTGAATCCCCAGAGTGTCATTTATCTGTTCTATCCCAAACCTTACCAAGTTTCCTCTATTGATGAGTTGTGGGTTGGCAAAGTTTGTGATCTTATGGTTAGCATGGAATTTGCGAACCCACTCCTCATTAGCTTTGCATGGAGTGGGAATGAAGCATGACCATCCGGATGTATGAAGACGGGCATAGAAATCTGGGAGCTTCTCGACCAATTTTTCTTCGTTAATCCCCTTTTCTAGAACTATCCTATTATTGACGAGGTTATCATAATATCTACGATGACAGTCAGCCGACTTGAAGCGAGATTCATGAAATGGTTCCTCAACCTCCTCCTCAATTTCATGTTACTGTGGGGCATTTTCGCTCATGTTCGAGTCCATTTTAGCTCAAAGTACCTTCATAAAATAAAAAAAGTGTTAGTCGAGCAATAGAATCATGTTAAGCAATTCAAAACACTACAATTAGGCCAAAGAATCAGGTTGAACGGGCCCGGGAAAGGCCTGTTGCAAAGCTACTGGAATTGTGCAATCTACCCAGTTTTTGCATCTGCGGAACACTAACTGCAGGAACGGTTATGCTTCTGCGAAAATTTCACCGCATCTGTGATTCTCAGACAAGGGTTCAAACGCCCAGATTTTTCTATATATCTTTTAATTCCTAACCCGATTTTGGCACCTAATTTATACTCAAGACTTCTAAATTAGTGCAGTACATGAAACTCTGATTCTAATGAGACCGACTTTGTGGTACTTAGCAAGAAATTTTTTTTGAAACACTTTGTCGAACACCTTGCAAGCAATTTAACATCACTTCTCCTTCACGCAATTTGGGTACTCAGATTTCCCATTATTTTGATTCAATACTAACAGCACACACACATGAATCTCTCAACCAATTCCCTCACTTCCTAAAACTAACAAAATTAAATCGAAAATAACAACATTAAATAAAATAAAAAATGTGGGGTTGTTGGCAATGAAGACGAATAAAGAAAGAAAGAAAAGAGAAGAGAAGTAGATGAGACTTAAAAGACAATACTTGAGTCTCATGTGAGTGCAGTAGAAATCAGTAGTGGATGTTTTGAAGATTGTTAGAGCTGGGGGGAGTTAGGGCTGGGGGTACAGATGCAGATGATACCTGGGCGAAGAGCAGTATGTAGAGTATACAGACATCTATTTTTTATAAAACCTGCTCGACTTCCGCATCTGCGGTATATTTCAACTTCTGCGGTATATTTCCGCTTCTGCGGAGTCGCATATGTGGCAAAAGGAACATTCTACAGAAGTTGCCGCTTCTGCAATGTCAAAATCGCTTCTGCATTACCGCATTTGCTGTAAAAAATCCGCAGATGCGGTTACACCAGAAGATTGATGCACAGATTTTTCAGCTACTGGTTTTGGCCTTCCGGATCACTCCGACCTGTCAAATCAACTCCAAAAAATCTAAAGTTTGGTAGATTAGTCAAAAATAATATACTAACCTATTCTAAAAAAGCAAATTTCAAAAACGACCAAAATTTTTGAAAACGATGGGTTGCCTCCCACCAAGTGCCTCATTTAACGTCGTGGCATAACGCAAGTCAACTTTACCACTTTTTTCGCGACTTGGATGATATGAACTGGGCGCCTAGCTTGGAATCAAGCTTGTGACCATGAGCGATGGGGGGTGGTAAGTCGATGATCAAGCCAAGCCTTAAATTATTCATTTTGCACTTCTTGGCTTTCATGTAAGGAATGTCATTTTGCTTTCTTGTTCACTGAAATTGTAAAATGTATAGCATGGGTTTTTCCTCCTCGCAGTCTTTCATTGATTCGTGTAGGTCAACTTCCATATCACCACACAATTCTAATGTTGAAAAATACTTGGAATGTGACTTCAAACCTCCAGCTTGCATTTTTCTCGGATTTTGACATCCTCTTTTTCCCCCCGATTAGAGTCAATCTCAACCACATTTTCATTTACACCAGTTGACTCTAATTCCATATTTTTCTTGGCATCATTAACACTCATGGAGTCAGTTGGCGGATGTTCAATTCTTGAATCCTCAAAGTAGAGCTCTCTTTCTTCCTCGAAATCGGATTCTTCTTGACTTCCTTCCACACTCTCAAGTTGGTGGGCATAATGAGCCTCAACCAATATTTTCATTTGCTCTTCCAAAGTGTAGATATGTTCATCTTTTTAAGCCAAGCCTTGTTTCAAGTCCTCGAGTGCAAAGTTGTGCTTCTCCTCATTTTCAAGAATGGTCTCCAACATAAGCATCATCTTCTCATTTTGAGCATTTGTGAGTTCTTCTTGGTTTTGATCAAGTACCAAGGGAGGATTTTCTGCTTCCACATCTAAGAAAAATTCTTGGCTATCATTAACTTCCGAGGATTTTTGGTCCTCTAAAGCTTCAAGCATTTCTCCCATTTGTGAGTTCAACCTTGCAAGTGCCAAGTCATTTTGGAGACTATGTTTCAAAAGCTATTCCAAAGCACTTTGCTCTTTATTTCCTCCTTCAAGTAGGCATTCTAACATGAGCTTGAACTCTCCATTTTGACCATGCTCAACTTCTTCCACTTCCATAGCCCTATAATTTTCATCAGAAAAAGTAGAATCATCATAGCGGGGTCTTGGGGAAGGGAAGGACAAATAATTAGAATCATCCCAATGACCATTTTGAAAACCACACTTATCACAAATACTCTACTCATGGGTTTGATATTGTGCGCATAATCCACCACCGGAAGAATTTAAACAATTTTGCCACGAGTGTGGTCCTCCACAATAAGGACAAGGGTCATCAAAGTATGAACAACTACCATTCGACCCATTTTCATTATATGATGCCATTTTTCAAAAATAAGAAAATAAACAAGAAAAATAGACCAAGGTAAGAAAAACTAATTACACAAATATTCACAAGTTTGGACCAAAGTACTTACGATTATTTCTCAAACAACCTAAATTACGCCAAATTGTTCCCCGACAACGGCGCCAATTTTGATGACGTCCAAATCCACTACTAAAAAGTAAATGGACATGGTCGCATGCAATATAATTTACCCAACTATGAGTCGGGGTTGAATATCACAGAGAACAATATGTAGGCGATTAGGAATGTAAGAGAGTTATCACTTATCGCGCAATGCCAAACACTAAGAATTGATTTGAGAAAATGTTTTATACCTAAATACGGAAATGTAAACTAACCTAGAAATCAAGTAAAATGATCAATGGCTACAAGTATGGATGCATCGGGAATTACGCTCAAGTAACGATCCAATTTATTTCATGATTTTACAAATATGAGCGAGTTTATGTTAATTATCCATGTATACTAATTCTTAATTAGCTTCTTCCGAAGACTAACAAGGCTTCCTAATTGAATTATTCCTAACCCAATTAAGAGACTAAGAACAACCAGATATGGCTACAAGCAGTTCAATCCTATCCCTAGGTAGAATCTATAAAATGAGGGTTAAAGCCTCAAGTTCTTGTTAATTAATCTTTCCCAACCCCAAATTATCTTTCCCAAAATTAGTTCGGAGTCAATGGGCGAGTCCTAGGGTTAGCTAACCCCTTTGGAAACATTAAAGAACAAGAATAATTAAAGTAACAATAACTCACTTCATAAAAGCATAAAAATCATTCAATACATAAGCACAACAAGTTATTTAATCCACACTTTAAACATGAATATTTTCATAAACAAGATTCAAGTGTTGGATAAAATACTACACACTTAGATATACAATACAAAGCAAGGAAATGAAGAAATAAACATAAATGGGTAAGAAATCCTTAACCACAAGCTCAAAATCTTCAACACCCAAATGTGTGTGCAAACCCTAGCATCAAGACTTGTTCTTCCCTAATCTATGGAACTGAAAATAAGCTAAAAGATTTAAAAATATCAGCTTGGACGAGTATAAAAGTGGTTTGGAAATGAGAACATGTGAAATGCCTAATTTGCCCAAGTCTGATGCCCGACTTCCACACCTACAGAAGAATCATCGCAGGTGCGGCTCCGCAGATGCGGAGATCCCATCGCAGAAGCAAAATTCCAATTAAACTCTGTCACCGCAGATGTGGTTCATCAGGCGCAGATGCGCCACCATAGAAGTGGTAATCTAACCGCAGATGCGGTTTCTTCCAAGCTCACACTCCACCGCAGAAGCGAGTCTTCTCACGCAGAAGCGGGGTCGCTTCTGCGACCTTCCTTCCGCAGATACGGAATTACAGGGGAGTTTTTGAATTATTTTCACCCTTTTTTTGCTCAATTCCTTTCCAATTTAATTCAAATCACTTCATGGCATCATTTACTTGAATATCTAACAATGCACACCATAAACGACCTCATATTATAGTTAAAGGACATAAAAGCTAAAGAAAAGAGACTAGAATGAGTGGTAAAATCATCACTCATCAGACCTCTGTTGAAGGACAAGATTATTTGGAAATTATAAGCATTATGCTATTTCAAATAAGGGATAAGTAAATTCATAAAGCTGAGAGGGTAAGCAAATTGAAAAAAATAAGTTTCATCGAAGTTTGACATTTTGGGATAAAATATCGCCCAAGATAAAATACTCAGTATTTATAGACTAGTACTATATAAGGTACCACATGGCCATAAAAGTAAGGTGTATAAGGTATGTTAAAAGTGATTGGTATTTTAAGTAATTTGAGACAATTCTTAATTATGCGGTTAATTGATTAATTACCTGGTAGCGGAATATTACCTAATTAAAATAATTGAAAAACTTTGGATAAAGATGGAAGGGTAACGTGGAAGCCCCTTATTTCATTTGAGTGAGTCATTAACTATTGCTTAAGTGCCACATTTTGATAATATTATGTGGCTTAGTCATTGTATATGGGGCCCAACCGTTTAAAGCCTAAGAGCCTCTCAAATCAAAGGAAGTCTTATATATCTTTATGAAACAGTGGCTCAGTCATTGATTTGAGGATTCATAATACACATTCAATCAAGAGTGACTTCCTTTTACTTTAATCCTTTCCAACATATAAAAAACCTGAAATTATCTCATTGAACTGTTAAGTATGACCATGACCAGTAAGTCCATAAAAGATTATTCCTTGTATAAATGGTGCCTAAATGGTCACAATGTCATGATCTGTTAGAAAGATGCATCAAAATATATCCAACACCCAAGATAGGAAAGCAAAACAAAGATGGGCCAAGTGTTATGAAACGGTCATTCCAGCAAAACAAAACAAATTCAAGAATATCATACGGAATTTTTTCCTACTACGATCCGTCGTTGTGTGTTGACGTGATTGATGTGTGTTAGAGGGATTGTCAAGAGAATCAGCTCAGGTATGTTAAGGTCATCCCTTCTTTCTTTTGGCATGATCTATACGACACCAACGAAACGAGTAAATACACAATTTCCATAAATGACTATATTCATAGAAATACTAGAGATGCTTATGTTCTTGATTCCCCATGTGTCATATTATTCTATCATCTATTCATGGGTCTCAGAAAAATACGTATTTAATAAAGTTTATCCAAAAGGTATATTGATTTTTACGGCATTCCGAGAAAATCTTATTAACATATTTCTTATGCATTTCATGCATTGCATTCATTTATACTGACCCATGACTAGATGGAGTTATATACGCGTATATATGTAAATATATATATATATATATATATATATATATATATATATATATGGGAGATGGGAAAAGGTTATGGGATTATATACGCACCACCACCTGATCAGCTAGTATACGTTGATTATTTTGCCCACAGTGGCACCAGATGGCGTTATATACACATATATATATATATGTATGTAAATATATGTATATGGGATATGGGGAAAAGGTTGTGGCATTATATATGCACCACTACCTGATCAGCTGGTATACGTTGATGATTTGCCCACAGTGGCCAAGATGATATGATGGGATGCCTCAGAGGCTTAATGATGTTATGAATGCATATACCCATGCATGGTATGATATTTATATGCATATGCACGATATTATAATATTAAATGATTCACAGAGTTAGTCAGATATACATGTTTCTCTCATGTCTACTAGTTTTTTCTTTTCATTCCTTACATACTTGGTACATTATTTGTATTGACGTCCCTTTTGCCTGGGGACATTGCGTTTCATGCCTGCATGACCTGATAGACAGGTCGAGAGTCCTCCAAGTAGTCTATCAGCACATCGGAAGGTGTTGGTGTGCTCCATTTGCTCCAGAGTTGCTTCTTTGGTCAGTATGATTAGTACATGTATTGATTGGTATTGCAGGACCCTGTCCTGACCTTTATGATAGTATGTCTTCTTAGAGTCTTGTATATGGCTTTGTTGGCCTATGTTTCAAGCATATAAATAAATCATGCCGGCCTTATAGGCTTGTACTTCATATGTATAAGTTTGTATTCCCTCATGTTTTACTTCGGTTCATCTACCTATGATAGAATGATATTAAATATACGTCATGTTAGTACTCAATCAAGTAAGATACCGGGTACCCGTTGTGGCCCATCGGTTTGGTTCTTGACAAAAATGGTATCAGAGCAGTTCTTTCCTAGGGATGTCTACAAGCAGGGTCTTAGTAGAGTCTTGTTTATGGGTGCGTCGTGCAACACACTTATAAGCAGGAGGCTATAAAGCATTTAGGACTGTCACTCTTTCTTCTTACTCTAGATTGTGTGGTAAAGCTCAATTGTAAGAACTCAATTTCCTAAACTCCATCTTATTCATAATACGACGACGCCTACATCTAGAAAGATAGTTTGTAAAAGATTGCATGAAGCTGTGAAAGAGTTGAGTCAAAGGAACTCGATTTTGCATGATGCTTATGATGAGTAAATTTGAGGTCTTCAGTAGATCACATGTGTACTAAGATGTGTAAGCCTCTCAATAAGGAGCCTTAAGTCAAAGAATATCTATCCACCCCTAAAAGCAATGAGAGATTCATAAGATAGATAAAAGCTTCATCAAGTAAATGGAGTAGGATGAGAAGGATACAAGGCACCCGATTAATGAAGATTATTGGTATTTTCAACCCCGATAGAAAAATATAAGCATTTTGAGTTACTTTCAACAATAACAAAGGTATAATTGGCCACACAGATCTCAGTCATGCCCTATGAGAGCGAACAGATATGGTTTAAGAGAAGGACATGATAGCAGGATCCGGCTAGGGTTAGAGTAACCCAAAATGATGAATGGATGGTTTGCGTTAGTTGACATTTCTGAAGAATATTACAATTAGATGTGATTATTAGCATGATCAAAAAAAAATTCACAAGATAGGCACGAAAAGCCGGGAAGGGATAAATATTACTTAGTGTGGCTCGCATCCCTAGTAGAGCGAGAACGTTAAGCAACCGAAGAGCCACTGGATGGAGCAAGGGGAGCTAAGAGCAAAAGAATATTTTGTTCGAATTTTCAGAATAAAGTGATAGATAGAAACATTAGCAGGGAAGTACGAAGAGGGATAATGAAGCATTATGAGTGAGATGTGATACATGAATAGCAATGGTAGAGTGTTACAGAATCTATAATCAAATGAAGAAAGAGATGAGAGGTGACGGGCCTTAAGTCAACAAAAGAGTATAGGCCATACAGTCATATCCTCATTTCGAGAAATAAGTTCGCGACTCTAACGTGATTAACAGAAGGAAAAGTTATACCCAGAGTAATAAAAATCATTATAGACTGGCGAACAAGATAAACTAAACATAAATTAGGAACTGAGTGATTTGATAATAGTCAGCATCATGAGAATTTCAGATTGCATTCTGGAAAGTAATAGAATGGACAACAGAAGAAGATCCATGATGAATTCAGAGAATGGTTTGTCACCATAGCGAGTGAGGAAATTTTTATCCTTGGTACAAAAGGATTACCACAAGGCGAGTAAGGGTCATTGATGATGTGAAAGGACACCAAAGATAAAGAGGAAAAACATCTATAGGCAAGTCGTCGTAACTCCAAGTCTTAGTACTCCCCTAAAGGGGGTAATATGAAGTGATGTGGAATTAAATCGGAATTACGTAGTTGTAGTAACTATGGAATAATAAAGAATGAATGCGATAAGACTGAGAAAGGGATAAGATTACACTTATCCAAATCCTACAGGTATGCCGCAATTCCAGAACATTATGCAAATATGACATCGAGGAAAGGAAGTAAAGGTTCCCACTCGAGATGTTATTGCTAAATAAGAAGCCAGTGTGAGACATAAGTTAAGGCACAAGAAATAACTCCAAGAAAGATAACGCGGAATATTGATATGAGAGTGGACGGGCAAGTAGTTAGCAGTTGATTTAGGAAGAGCCTAGTTATGGCTAGACAAGAAGGTACAGACAAATCAACAGATCGTGCAAGATAAACATAATAAAACCCAATATAGTGGATTCAGCCTCGCAGTTATGTCATTATAATACTTGACAAATATGCAAATAGGAGTTGGGGTAGTTAAAGATGTTGTATGAGTGTTACGGAAATAAAATGGAATGCCACTAGGAAGACAATCAAAATATCAACTCAGAAGCAACCTTATAAGCACAAGGGCATGTAAGTAAGTAACTACGAATAATTATAGGCGAGGGAGGACATGAAAAGGTCCGTCGAGTATACAATGTAATAAGCTCACAGCTTTACATGAGTCAGTGGGTCTTCCCTAAATACTACAATGAAAGACTAGCTGAGAATTTAAGGAAGAAGGCTGATGAACGGGAAGTAAAATCAGAAGTGATATTCAAGATCATATAAGTTATATGGAATTCCAATATCTGTGGGCACTAAGATAAGTTAAGTATGCATGCAACAAGGGCCAAAAAGACCAGTGAAAGTAATTGCTCACGCTCGAAGAAAGCTTAGATGGAATGAAAGGGATTATTTGATCAATGATCTAGATCTAGTTACAATATGAACGCACATAAGATTTTGGACTATCATCCATGCAGCACATATGTTGACAATTATACAGTCGTAGAAGACTCCAATATAAGAAAAAGAAAGAATTGAGTCCAGGTCAGAGACAAAGGATTGAATTGTTAGAAGACTATATCCTGGATATTCCATATTGTCCATGAAAGGCTA
This sequence comes from Nicotiana sylvestris, assembly GCF_000393655.2. Taxonomy (NCBI): domain Eukaryota; kingdom Viridiplantae; phylum Streptophyta; class Magnoliopsida; order Solanales; family Solanaceae; genus Nicotiana; species Nicotiana sylvestris. The sequence continues at coordinate 86,511,129 of NC_091059.1, read as the reverse complement.
AAGCAATACCATGAGAAGAAAATCGAAAGATAGCTTAAGCCTACCTAAATGTTGATCAAAGGGAAGAGGAAACTAAAGAGTTACATCAACTAAGTAAATTAGGAGTTTGATTATTGGACCTAGAAAATTATAGAAATCGTGATCGAGATCATTGCAGGACCAACCATAATATCAGAGGTACAAGAGAGATAGTACAACAACCATAGTCTATAACAGCTCTACGATAAAGCCAGTTAGAAAAATACCAGCCTCAAAAAAAGTCTGTACAAAGCTCCAACCGGATTATGTATGCACCAGAGGTGCAAGTATGGACGTGGATTATACCTACGAGGAAGGGAGGTCATGAAAGACATAAAATATGTTCTGTAAGAATTTTTAAGGTAAATAAGGTAAAGGTGAACAACGTACATAATACTCAAATGCAGAAGGCTACGAATAGTTCATACTTCGGATAGAAGGCTAGAAGCATGAGGATTCAGTATCAAAGAATGATAAGAGCATCGTCTATGGTATATTTTCTTACCTATGGTTGCTAGGTACCGAGAGACCTAGCCAAGAGAGAAAAGAAGATTTAGAGACGATCTGATATCTCGCTTAATGTTCTAGAATAATACAAGGAAATCTATGGTGAAGCAAGATTGCGAGTAGTATAAATGGATATATGTAGGTCGCAAGCTAAAGTATGGCAGAGCAACAAGGTTTTAGGAAGACAAGAATAAGAACAAGAAAGGGTGAGTGAGAAGGTGACAAGAATGAATAAGTTCTCGGGATTAAGCCCATGAAAACAAGAGAGTTGATGGGTTCTCTAAGTTATAGAGGGCTCAGTACAACCTTAAAGAACTTAAAGGAGTCTAAGACTAGTAGCATTTAGAAGAGATGGAATGCTGCCCTAGTAATGAAATGAAGGAGTAATTGTGATAGATAAAAGATAATGTTTGGGCCTTCGATTGAATATTAAATTGAAGAAAAAAAAGGGAGAAGGAAAAAAAAGATTTCATGGATGGCACGAGATCGGAATACCCCTATAAGGTGAATCACATTGAGATACTATGAAATACGATTATGGAAATTACTTCAATATTCCTTGATGCAACATAAGCCCTGGTGGAAAGGTTTTACGTAAGAAGTTTCAAGGTATCAGTGGTATATTGTAGATCAATATGGAGGCTAATCATAATGAATGGGCAAAAGTCACAAAGTATAAGCTGAGATTAGGCCGTCATTCTTAAGATAAACTATAATAAGGAATCATTAAAGGACTTAAATTTATACATGCAGGATAAGCAACAAGAGTAAGCTGGAATTTAATAGCAGACCTCCGCAATGATAAAATTGAAGTAAGAATTATGGTATAGTATGGCCTACTTAGATGTAGTAAAGCTAATGACGCCTAGAGGGATAGCTTGACATAATTTTGTATATGTTCACAAAGTGAAGCCTAGAGACTGGCTAAAAGCTGGAGGAAAGAGAAGAGAAGAGTCACATAGACACACATACAAGGTTAGAGTTGTAAAGGCTGCATGATAGAAGGTAGCAACAGTAGATTAGAAGGATTCCAACTACAAGTCTTTGTTTGAGAAAGAGTCTTCAAGGGGGGAATGCCCCGGCCTTTGAATTTATTCACAGAACAGTTGCCTAGATGGAAAGAAGAGTATTAAGGTATTCACAAGAGCTATAAGTTATGAAAATGATAAGAGCATCAGTCAACATTCGAGGATGAATGTTCCAAAGGGAGGAATGATGTTACGCCTCGCAATATTATGTCGATATTACGTTCCGCAGTATTAAATTATGGCGATGTTGCACCCTGTAGTAGTATACATGAAATTATCATAAGCTAATTGACCTTAGTTGAAGGACAATATTATTTGGAAGTTATAAGCATTATGCTATTTCAAATAAGGGATAAGTAAATTCGTTAAGGTGAGTAGGTAAGAAAATTGAAAAAAAATAAGTTTCGTCGAAGTTTTGCATATTGGGATAAAATATGGCCCAAGCTAAAATACCCGGTATTTATGGGCTAGTACCATACAAGGTACCACAAGGCCATGAAAGTAAGATGTATAAGGTATGTTAAAAGTGATTGGTATTTTAAGTAATTTGAGACAATTTTTAATTATGCGGGTAATTGATTAATTATCCGGTAGCGAGATATTACCTAATTAAATTAATTGAGAAACTTTGAATAAAGATGGAAGGGTAATGTGGCAGCCCCCTTATTCCATTTGAGTGAGTCATTAACTATTGCTTAATTGTCACATTTTGATAATATTATGTGGCTTAGTAATTTTATGTGGGGCCCAACAATTTAAAGCCTAAGAGCCTCTCAAATTCAAAGGAAGTCTTATATATCTATATGAAACAGTGGCTCAGTCATTGATTTGAGGATTCATAATACACATTCAATCAAGAGTGAGTTCCTTTCACTTTAATCCTTTCCAACGTATAAATAACCTGGAATTATCTCATTGAACTGTTAAGTATGATCATGACCAATTATTCCATAAAAGATTATTCTTTGTATAAATGGTGCCGAAATGGTCACAATGTCATGATCTATCAGAAAGAGGCATCAAAAGATATCCAACACTCAAGGTAGCAAACCAAACAAAGATGGTCCAAGTGTTATGAAATGGTCATTCCAGCAAAACAAAACAAATTCAAGAATATCATACGGATTTTTTTCCTACTCCGATCTATCATTATGTATAGTTGCAATTGACGTATTTTAGAGGGATTTTCAAGAGAATCGACTCAGGTATGTTAAGGCTATCCCTTCTTTCTTTTGGCATGATCTATACAACACAAACGAAATGAGTAAATGAACAATTTTTGTTCATAGAAATACTAGAGATGCTTATGTTCTTGATTCCCCATGTGTCATATTATTCTATCATCTATTCATGGGTCTCAGAAAAATACGTATTTGATAAGGTTTATCCGAAAGGTATATTGATTTTTATGGCATTCCGAGAAAATCTTATTAACGTATTTCTTATGCATTTCATGCATTGCATTCATCTACACTGATGCATGACCAGATGGTATTATATATGTGTATATATGTAAATATATGTATATGGGATATGAGAAAAGGTTATGGCATTATATACGCACCACCAACAGCTGGTATACGTTGATGATTTTGCCCATAGTGGCACCAGATGGCGTAATATACACGTATATATGTAAATATATGTATATGGTATATGAAAAAAGGTTATGGCGTTATATATGCACCACCACCTGATCAGCTGGTATACGCTGATGATTTGCCCACAGTGGCCAAGATGATTTGATGGGTGCCCTTAGAGGCTTGATGGTGTTATGAATGCATATACCCATGCATGATATGACATTTATATGCATATGCACGACATTATAAAATTTAATGATTCACAGAGTTATTCAAATATACATGTTGAGTCTTTTACTCCATGTTTCTCTAATGTCTTCTAGTTACTGATTTTCATTGCTTACATATTCGGTACATTATTTGTACTGACGTCCCTTTTGCTTGGGGACGCTGCATTTTATGTGCTATCAGCTCCGCGGAAGGTGTTGGTGCGCTCCATTTGCTCCGGAGTTGCTTCTTTGGTCTGTATGATTAGTACATGTATTGATTGGTATGGCGGGACCCTGTCCCGACCTTTATAATATTATGTCTTCTTAGATGCTTGTAGACAGATGTCATGTATACGTATACTTGTATGGCCTTGCCGGTCTATGTTTCAAGCATATAAAAAAAATCATACTCGCCTTATAAGCCCGTACTTCATATGTATAAGTTTGTATTCCCTCATGTTTTACTTCGGTTCATCTACCTATGATATATTGATATTTAAGATACATCATGTTGGTACTTGATTGAGTAAGGTACCGGGTACTCATCGCAGCCCATCGGTTTGGGTAGTGACAGTTTTCATCATGATGAACTTGCCATTACTTCCTTGGGTTGGATGCACTGTCGGGTTTATTTGTTCATCATCTACTTCTTAGGATTGTTGATATTTCCAATGAAAGAAGGAAGAATTCATACTCGCTTAGACATGGTCGCAAGGACCTTGATGGAAAGCATCAAGGGACAAACTTATACCAGTATCTTTATGAACTTAGCTGAAATGTACCGCTCCCTAGATCGGTGCAAGTAGGGATTTGGACACTTTGAAGTTTGTAATATGTTACTACAAGTCTAGCTATTAGAACACTTTTAGAGGGGAGAGCATCATCAAAAGATTCTGCGATGACCATTGAATGACTATATAACTTACCATCACCTAAAGAAAATGACGTTTATCCCGGATAGGTTTGCACAACATGGAACGCTGTAAGTTGAGTGTGTTTCTTTAGCAATCAGACAGACGATCAAGTACACTGGATGGTTGAGTGATTTCCTAGTAGTGAGTTCATCATTACGTCAAGAGGGACTACTCATCTAGTACTAATCGGGTTGCGAGGTATCTATCTTTGTGATCCTATAAGGGTAATAAGACTAGCGAGAAGAAAACACATCATACCCCGGGTTTCCAACATAGTCCAATACAAGGCATATATCAAATGGGACGTCATTCCATTCAAGTTCGAGGCACAACATATATGGAACCAAAGGATCATTGTGGAAAGAGAATCCATTGAGCCAGAAAGGTATCATTCCGGTCTTGTGTACTTCTATCCATCGTGGTTGGTGGATGATATAACGGGAAAAGTCAAGCCGGGAGTCAAACTAAAAGATAGGATCATAAATGATGTTGTTGAGGCACAAGTTAAGTATAGAAGGCTATGCACAAAGAGAACATAGAAGCGATAAAAGAATGGAAGGAGATTGTCACTAAGTCAACAAAGAGATTTCAATACTTGGAACAAGGATTGATTCGAGGGTAAGATGAAAATGAGACCCTCAGATAGTCAAGGCACGTATGGAAATGAAGGAGGGCATCTAGAAAAGGCTTACTTACTATTAGATATGCGTGATTTGGGAACCTAATTGATGGAGTCAAAAGATCCAAGCACGAAGAAGGTCCTTCAGGGTCTAAGTAGACTAGGAAATGATGTTCTTTACTGCTTTCTATCTTAGCTTTAGATTTAGATTGTAATAAGGCTAAATGTCATTAGTAACTTTATTATTATTGCCGATTTAGTAAAGGTTTGACTCATTTTTTGCATTAATGAAATGATGCAATTATTGACATTAATTTTCTCCAAATATATTTGTCACTAAGGTCTACCTCGGGTACAACGAGGTCCCCTAATTAGGACGCGAATAGTTGCATGACTTTGTGTGATATGCTTAAATATGCAAACTCTCTTTTAATATTCCTTACTAACTTGTTTACCATTTTTGCTTTTTCTTTCTTTTGATTATTCTTATTCCCCAAGAGTGGTTCATGCATACTCAGCATATCACACTACATCCAGAGGTCCTCCACCTCCTCCTCTACCAAGCAATCCTAAAAGCAAAAGCAAAGGGAATGGGAAAATGGATGATTTGAGTGGTATCAGAAAAGACAACGCCACCATAGCAGAAAATGTTGAAACTTCAAATGGCCGAAGAAACCCGACTTAGAATGAATTGGTTTTATGTCGGGAACAGAAAATCCTCGAACTACAAGGCGAGCTTGAGCAGGTCTAAAATTTGGAAAACCTTTCCCTCACTCTCAATGTCCCCGACATTAACCAGCAAAATACGACTACCCAAAACAAAACACCACCACAAAACACACAAATCCAAGACTCACCACCAAATCCTCCTGCACCACGCTAGTATCCCACACCTCCCCAGAACCTTAACCCGCCTCCAGTAACAACTCCTCAACAACACCACCATCATCTAAATCAATACCCATAAACCACTACTTATCACACTCCCTATAATGCACCACAACCTAATCCCAATCAGGACTTAACCAATGACCAACCTGTAACGACCCGCCCGGTCGTTTCATGAGTTACCGCTCCATTTCCCCCATTTATACTTCTTATTGTCTTGTTCAATTGTATCATTTGATATCAGGTTGGTTGGTTCGGGTTCAGAGAGATTTCTGAAAGGAACGAGACACTTAGTCTCTTTTGAGTAAGCTTAGGTTGAAAAAGTCAACCGGTTGTTGACTTTATGTGAAAAGGGCTTGAATGTGAATTCTAATGGTTCGGATAGCTTTGGGAGGTGATTTGGGACTTAGAAGCGTGATCAAAATGTGTTTTAGAGGTCCGGAGTAGATTTAGGCTTGAATTGGCGAAATTGAAATTTTGGCGTTTTCCGGTTGATAGGTGAGATTTTGATATAGGGGTCGGAATGGAATTTCGGAAGTTGGAGTAGGTCTTTGTGTCTTTTTTGACATGTGTGAAAAATTTCGGGGTCATTCGGATGAGGTTTGATAGACTTTTTGATCAAAAGCGGAATTTGGAAGTTTTTGGAGTTCTTAGGCTTGAATCCGATGTTAATTTGGTGTTTTGATGTTTTTTTGAGCGTTCTAAAGGTAGGAAAAAGTTTGAATGATGTTATAGGATATGTTGTCATGTTTGGTTGAGGTCCCGAGGGACTCGGGTGAGTTTTGGGTGGTTAAATAGATCAAATTTATATTGGAGAAGTTGCAGATTTCTGCTGTTGGTGTTGCAGACATTTGGCCTTCACGTTTGCGAGAGGACTCTCGCGTTAGCGAAGGGATGTTATTTGAGGAAGGAACTTTGGCCTTCATGTTCACGATGTTAGTCCCGCGTTCGCGAAGGGTTAGGTTCTGTGTTCATCGCAAACGCGATGGGTATCCCATGTTCGCGTAGGGCAGATGGGAGCAACTGGGTACAGGTTCATTTATGATTCGCATTCGCGAGATAGAGGTCGCGTTCGCGATGGGTTGAGGAGCTGAAACTTCACATTCATGTTCAGGATGTCGCGTTCGCGAAGAAGGATTTAAGTGGGCAACGGATTTTGTGCTTCGCGAACGCGAGGCGTAGACCGCGTTCGCGAAGAAGGAAGGGTCACCTGGGCAGAATTTTTAAATAGCCATTGTCCGCGATTTTGGGTCTAAATTTTACCATTTTTGGGCGATTTTGGAGCTTTTTGAGAAGGATTGAAGAGGGAATCAAAGGAAAACACTTGGAGGTAAGATTTATGGACTTAATACTCGATCCTATTGTGATTTGTGCCTAATTAAACATGAAATTTATGGAATCTAAAACCTAAAATTGGGGAGTTAGGTCTTGAAACTTGAGACTTTGATTTGAAGATTTGAGGGGTCGTTTGTGGTCGGATTTTGATGTATTTGATATGTATGTACTCGTGAGAGTGTAAGGATTTCTATTTTGTGATGTTTATCAGAATCCGACGCATGTGCCCGGGGGTCGGGTTAGGCCAATTTTGGGATTTTTGATGTAAATTGGTTATTTTCGAGTGGGTTTTGTTCCCTTAGGATATTTTGATGGTATAAATCTATTTTTGGTTAGATTTGGAACATCCGGAAGCCGAGTCGAGAGATAAAGGCATAGGGTAAGTAATGATTGTAAATGCTGCCTATAGGGTATGAAACCCCCAATTTCACATCGTTATGCTACTTTGAGGAGACGCACACGCTAGATGACGAGCGTGGGGTCGTGCACCATTGGGGATTGTGACTTAGTCTGTCCCGTATGACTGTTAAATCGCGTATTTTATTGAAAACTACTTGACATCATCGTCTTTTGGAAAGTATTATCCTGTTTTGGGCTGAATGCCATAATTGGGCCTCGTGCCAACTGTTTGGACCCTTAGGGGGATTTTTACTACTATTCCTCACTGTTTTGACTTCATATTTGTACTAAGTCATGTTGTATTCTACTGTTTTTCAGAACTAACCCGTTTTGATATCTTAAATAATATTTTAGGCTGAGCATCATGTTTTACTGTTGCCCGAGTGGCTTGAGAGATTTCTGACCGAGTGAGGCCAAGAGCCTGTGTTGTGAGGATATTGTAAGACCCCGGAAAATTTTGCTAAGTAATTTAGGATTTCGTGGTGCCAGATAGGCTAATTATAATATTTTATGTGCTATTAGCATGATGGGCATCAATTGAATTTGGTAAATACGTGTATATGTATTATAATGAGTAATTTGGGGGTCCAAGGAAAGTCCTAAGTCTAAGTCAAATTGGAAAATGTCATAATAGGCTAAAATTCCAAATGAGTTTGCACAAGTTCACACTTCGAACGAGCATATCTAAATATATATACAGTTTTATATGATGAACAACCTATCATATGCAAGGTCTTTGAGTCTAGTTACCAATGTTTCAAACCGTTTGTTATTTGGACATTCCTGCACAAAGTTATGATCAAATTACCAATGGTTGGAAAAAAGTGATCATGTGTCAGTTCTGCGATCGCAAAACCATTATGCGGTCCGCCTAATTGATCTGCAACCGCAAATCTGGTCACAAATAGGACCAGTGTAACCCAGTTTTGGGCACCAGTTCCGCGATGCATTTTGCGACCCACATTCCTGTTTTGTAGTCCATTGTGCGACCGCAGACCCGATTTTGGAGGCTTATTTTTCCTATTTTTATAACCCGACCCTATTTTGATAAATAGGCTTAGGGGCTTCATTTGGGGTCATTTTCTACTGATTTTAGAGAGAGTTGAGAGAATATAGAGAGAGAAAGAGAGAGAAGGAGCGTAGCTTCATAATCACCGAAATCTTTCTCAAGTTTTTAAGAATCAAGGAAGATAACCACTTGATTGTCCTCCATCGGGGTAAGTCCTTCTTCCAAAAGTTCGTGTAAGAGGTTAAGGGTTGAAATATGTTGTGGCGATTAGAAATAGGCCATGCATATGGGACTAAGTTGTAGTATGTGATATTAAAGAACTAATTTGGGTAGTTCTTGTTAAAATTGGTTGATGGAGGAAGGAATTTCCATTTTCAGACCTTGTAGACTACTTCACTTGTTAGGTGTTTGATGAAATTTCTAAGAGAGTTACACCATGGGTAATCTTCCTAATTATTAATCGATTCCCGCTATCTCCTTATAGATTGTTATTACCATAGGTGTCGGTGGATTGTAGAAACTTAAGGAAAAGATCTTTGAGGTATGTATGGCTAAAACTCCCACTTCTTAGAAATTGAGCTTCCATGGCGTCCATATAAATGTGTAAAACTAAAAATTTATAAATGTAGTACTTGTTACTTCAGATGAAATGATGTTGCAAGATTATATGTGGAAGGTGTGTTTCAATGTGCACAATATGCTATTCTTGATGAATTGAGAATGTATGAAGAATGCGAGCTATGTGCTAGAATGCCTAGATTTGAAGTCAAGTTTAAATTGAGATTGTTGTGACAAACTATGTGAAATTCTCCCTATGCTTACAACTTGAATTGCCCTTGTATATGTCTGTTATCTCAAATTGCAAAGTTAATGTTGAATGTGTAACTGATGTGAAACGTGGAGGAAAAGAGTTTGAATAATGAAATGTGGCCTAGTGCCAAGTATGATGTGAATATTGAGACCCCGAGTGCCTATGAACTGATATATGTGAAATGAAGATTGAAATGAGATGATTGATGGTAATGGAATAAAGTCTTGATAAGACGGCCTAGCCGATCGAGCTGTGATCGAACGCCATGCTACACACATGGTTGTATTATGCTGATATTGAAACCAAAAAGTGAGAATGAAATTGTTCCTATGGTACATGTCTCAAATGAGGCAGCCTAGCCGATCGGGTCTTGATTGAACTCCGCGCAAGGAAGCGGTGGTATTGTGAATGACGATGCAACAATATGGAATTCCCCAACCCAAAGTTATGGAAATTGTGTGAGAGCTATGTGATCTCTTATTTGTATTTGATGATGTGGTGATTGTTTAAAGCTTTGTTGATCCTTACAATTTCTTTATTTTTGCATGGTTGTTATTTCTAATGAGATGGTATTTAGTTATACATACTACTGCTATTCGACGGCACTAACGTCCGTTTTATCGGGGGCGCTACGTCTTTAAGTGGATGTAGGTGGTTCCGTAGCAGGCATTATTGGTTGCAGCTAGTGACGCATATTCCTTTCAGCTGACTTGGTGAGCCTCACTTTATTTCGGGGTCCTGTACCGTTGTTTATCATGTACTTTGTATTTTGAGGTATCGCAGCCTTGTTGTCGGCATTTCTATATTACTCTTCAGTTTTATTTAGAGGCTCTATAGACAGTTTGTGGGTGGTGTCGGGTATTGAAAATTTTAACTAGATATGTTGTTATTTGGCAGAATGTTCCTTTGTGTCTATTAATTGTAATAATTTGGTTAGTATGGTTGAACTGTTAATGAAAGATAAAGATAAAAATTGTCAATTTAATGTTCATAAAGTAGGATTTATGGAGTTCATCTCCTTGTTATTCATAAATTAATTTTGGGTAGAGTGAAACCTAATAGTCTTGCTCAGTCGGGCTTGCTCGGTTGAGCGTCGGTCGCGCCCCTCGATTTTGGGGACTGACAAACTTGGTATTAGAGCCTAATGTTTTAAAGTGTCCTAGGATGTCTCGGAGCCGTGTCTCGTAGAGTCCTTGTTATTCGTGTGTTTTCGACCACATCTATAAATTGGAGGCTACTTGGACATTTAGGATTTCTACCCTTTTTGATACTCCAGATCGTGCGATATAGCTCAAGATAGGGAGTTGATTTCCTCTCTAAGTTCTATTCTCAAGATTAGTAATCTTGATACCATAATCCGTGAATTTGAAACATGTAAGGAGGGATTGATCCCACCATTGAGTCCGAAGGAGATTGCCCAAAGGTTTCTTAAAAGAATGTATTGAGCCCTGGAGGATTACTATAACCTATCTCTAAGGGAAGTTCTCATAAACATGGTCTTGGTGAGACACTAAATAACAAAATATTGCATGCATCTACTCCTTGAACGAGATCCATTATTTCATGAATCCACTATGCCCGCAAATTTTCTTATATGCAATCTCTTATGACATTGAGCTCTATAATCATGTCCTTAAATTGAGTTATAACTATGGAATTACTACTTCTGACATGCCTTTCTAAACTTTATACAAGGGAGTATACCCGAAGAACTTCTTACCGAATGAATGGATGGACAATCCTAATATTTTCGCACAAAAAAAAGATATTTTCTCTCGACCATTTATTCTTCTCTATTCAAACCCTAGGCCATTTTTCTTCGAGTTTCTACTTCAGTCTGAAGGTTAACATAGTATCATAGTGAAGATCTTGCCTTGTGTCATCACCCTCTTTAGTTGGTAGTGCCCTCACTCTACTTTTTGAGACTTTTATTTTCGCCTAGTGATTGGATTCGGCAAGATTTCCATTTGCTTGGCGAGTTCTCCCTCTTCTCTTGCAAGTTATTTTATGGATTTGGTCTACTCAATTACTTCTGGTGACATTTCTAAATCTCCATCGAAGCTAGGGTTTGTCGAGCCTCTATTTCTGCAGCGGGATCATGCTACTTATTCTTGTTGTTCATCTTATTCTTGAAGGTTGTCCTTCTTCTAGTTGTAAGGAAAATGAGTACTTTCGCTCCTCTTTGGATTTGCGTGATACTTTTTTGAGTGTCCCTATGTGTTAATTGCTCTATTTTTCTACAAATCCAACTTATTTTAATATTAGTAGTGGCTCCACTAGCAGTGAGGCTTTTGAGTTTACTCCTAGAAACCTCAAGTCCTCTTTCTGTTAATTCCTCCAATATACCCGGTCTTCCCCTGATTGTTGTCCTATTTTTCCTGTTCCAATTTTGGTGGTTGAAGGAAGATCATAATTGTGTCTTTGGCATCTTGAAATAAAATTTTCTTTATCGATGGTAATCCACCTGAATCCCCTTGCCAATTCAGCTGAATCCAGACAATGGGATAGATGTAACAATACCCTTATTTTCGAGATAACTAGTTTTCAGTCCTCTGATATTACTGGGATTTTCTGTATTCTGACATAACTAAAAAATGATATGGAATTATAGGTGGCGGAGGCAAGTCAATTCATCCTCTCACTTTAGCTATGAATCTAATTCATTCACTATCAGCTATATTATCCCTACTCAATCCTATCCCCCTTAGAAGCACTATCCTTAAAGGTTGAACTTTTACCCAGAAAGAGTAGCTCTAATTTGGAAATACTTCAAGATATCTGGTCAATGGATTAATAAATTCACAAATTACATGGGTTCCTACCTCACTTCATGTTCATCAAGGGTTGATAGCATGCCATAAATGCTGAGATTGAATGATCTCCTTTTGATAATGGATTATCTACACATGTGCTAGTCCAACGATTTGCTTATCAGTCTAACTCTCGCCTTTTGGTTTTGGGTTGACCAAGGAGCAATACACCTAGTAACACATTCATATGTCAAAGCCTTTCTTCAGTCAAGTCTTATAGCATCTCCCAATTTGGTTGGTAATAGCTGGTTGTGTAGAAGTGTGTTGTAGTGCTTCATTGTGAAGAAGAGTTGCTAAACATAATTGGATTTTTGAATTCTGGAGATATACATCACATGACTACATATAGAGATCTTTCAAAAATTTAGCTTCTCATAATCCCTTATATTACCACCCTTCATAGTGGTTACAATGTAAAGGTTACTTCCATATGCTCTCTCTCACTTTCTTTTCATTTACCTTGCATTTTTGTCGTTTATCCATATTTTCCAATACGATCTTACCTCATTTTCTCGACTAGCTATCCAACTATATGATTCGTTTCAATTCAACTCACTTTTATGTACTCTACAAGCCCCCTTTAAAAAAGACACTGGAAGTGGGTAAATTCCCTTTTACTATAGACTTCTAATGTCTTCAACTCAGTTTAAGCTTGTTGGTTCCAAATGGAGCTCTTTAGTTTTGCTACCCTACTATCTATTTCATCTGATAACTCTCATTGTAAAACATGTTTTATGTTTTATGGCATCAAAGAGGAAGTCTTATAGCATCAAGGATGGGGACATATTCCATTTCTTAGAATAAATAAATATTGCTGGTATCCCTTGTAGATTTTCTTCTAACAACCATTTACCTGCTTTTCTTGTCCCTATGACTAGATAACCTAGGTTACTTTTCCCTTACAAATGTCTTAAGACATCTCATTCTTTCAAACATATTCATGTGGACACTTTGAGGCCTTGTTCTGCACCAACTCGTAATGGTTTTAAGTACTTTCTCGCCATTGTTAACAATTTTCTAGGGTTATGTGGGCTTGTCTCATGGGTTCCAAAAGTAATGGTTTCCCTTAAGTTCAAGCTTATATTGCCAGGATTTCAAACCAAAGTGCGTCCCTGTTTTCAAAAGTCTTAAATGGGTCGGATTGGATGGGTTACGTGGCCTTCTGCTCACTTGGCCTCTAGGATTATTGACAATGTCACTGTCATGTGCGAGAAGTTTTGCTACCCCTGGCATTCCACCTCTTTAAGGAGGATAGGAGTTTTAATTGTCTTTTCTCCCGGAGCGTTACGTCAACCATTAGAACCCCTCTAACCAATACATGGTTTCACCCCTATGGTACGATGTCCTAGCTATGTGGTTTCACTTGTGAAAAGTTAAGATTAGATGCCTTTAGATTTCTGCACATATCATGAGCATATTGATTTGGAAGACAAGTTGTTGTATCTTTAGTTCTCTCATATAGGCTCAATTATCAGGAAGGGTTAAGCTGTTTGAAATATGATAATCTCATAAGTGTTCAACTTCTTTTCATCCTCATGGGCTTGTGGCATAGATTCCTTGTGTCAGTTAACATTAGGAGTGTAATTCAACTTCATGTATTTTGAATCCTATATCGCATTCAAGGTGCCAGAGTATTCTCATTCTTGATAAATTGATTTTCCCTACACTACAGGAGACGACTGGGTCACGTACTTGAATATTCCTCCTTAATGATTCCTATTGCAAATGTAAAAGTTACCCATATGCCTCATTTGTCTAATAACTGATGTCGTCACAATGATTAACCATGTCAGTATTGTTAGTAGTAATCTTTGTATCTCTTAGCATATAACCTCATGAAATACTCTACTCAGTACATTAATGGATTCATAAATAATTCCAACCCAATCTTGTACTCCTTTGCTCCTCATTATATTAAATATATTGGGTATTGAAGGTTCAAACATGTCAAAGAGGGAGCATCCCCGTGTGATCACATATACTCGATAGGTAATTTTTATGGTCAGTTAAGGATATCACATCTTAGCATAATCGTTGAAGGTCATCAAAGGTTTAGTGTGGGTGTTCGCATAGAGATTTAGAATTAAGGAGGGCAAACAGGTTATTCCCAATATTTTCCCATGAAGATGTTATGTGAGTTGATATTGAAGGTTGCATAAGTGTATATCAAATTAGGCCGCACTAGGAGTATGATGTTTCCCCAGAGTTGTTCCCTATATAGTTTGCGTATTCACATGTCTATGTCTAAGAAGGGAGTTGAAGACCCTTTGTGTATCATTTCAGTGGAAATTACTGAAGGTGGAGGTAATGGATAGTTGGCCTATGAAGGGTATCTATTTGTCATCCTTGTTAGGTAAGTTTGGGGGTGGAGATTGTTTCCGTGAATATGTTATAGCGAAGTCTATAAGTATAAGAGGCCACATTGAAGGCCGAGAGTGTTGTGAAGTTAAAGTATTTTCTCTTGATTTTATAGCAATTGGTTTTGACTTGAAAGGTACCTTCTAGTATTATGATTTAGAAATGTGTAGTTCATGTCCAGGTATCCTTATGATGATGTAGTGCTTGTAATGCTGAGATTAGTAGTATTGATATATAGATTGTGGTGCTTTGTCTAGTTGTAGATGTGTTGTTAGGACGGTTTTAGGGACTTTCTAGCAGGTGGATAGGCCTTGTTACAAAGGAGACTCTGCCGAAATTGTTGAAAAATTTAGGAGTCAGTCAAAATTTAGGGACTTGAGGTAGGTGAGAAAAGAGATATATTACACTAAGCATTTAGGGCGGACTCTACCCCTCATTCGAGGACGAATGATCCTAAGCAGGGGAGAATATAAGGCCCCAGAAAATTTCGCTAAGTAATTTAGGATTTCGTGGTGCCAGGTAGGTTAATTATAATATTTTATATGCTATTAACATGATAGGCATCAATTGGATTTGGTAAATACATGTATAAGTCTTATAATGAGTAATTTAGGGGTCCAAGGAAAGTCCTAAGTCTAAGTCAAATTGGAAAACTTCATAATAGGCTAAAATTCCAAATGAGTTTGCACAAGTCCACAATTTGAACGAGCATATCTAAATATATATAAGGTTAAATATGATGAACAAACCTATCATATGAAATTTCTTTAAGTCTAGTTTCTAATGCTTCAAACCATTTGTCATTTGGACATTCCTACATAAAGTTATGATTAAATTACCAAAGGCTAGAAAAATGCGATCCTGTATCAGTTCTGCGATCGCAAAACCATTATGCGGTCCACATAATTGATATGCGACTGCAAATCTGGTCGCAAACTGGACCGGTGTAGCCTAGTTTTGGGCACCAGTTCTGCGATGCAGTTTGCGACACACATTACTGTTTTGCGGTCCATTATGCGACCGCAGACCCAATTTCGGAGGCTTATTTTTTCTATTTTTATAACCCGACACCATTTTGATAAATAGGCTTAGGGGCTTCATTTGGGGTCATTTTCTACTGATTTTAGAGAGAGTTGAAAGCATATAGAGAGAGAAAGAGAGAGAAGGAGCCTAGCTTCATAACCACCCAAATCTTGCTCAAGTTTTCAAGAATCAAGGATAATAACAACTTGATTGTCCTCCATCCGGGTAAGTCCTTCTTCCAAGATTTCATGTAAGAGGTTAAGGGTTTAAATATGTTGTGGGGATTAGTAATAGGCCATGCATGTGGAACTAAGTTGTATTGTGTGATATTAAAGTACTAATTTGGGTAGTTGCTGTTAAAATTGGTTAAAGGAGGAAGGAATATCCATTTTCATACCTTGTAGACTACTTCACATGTCAGGTGTTTGATGAAATTCCTAAGAGAGTTACACCATGGGTAATCTTCCTAATTATTAATCGATTCCCGCTATCTCCTTATATATTTTTATTGCTAGAGGTGTCGGTGGATTGTAGAAACTTAAGGAAAAGCTCTTTGAGGTATGTATGGCTAAAACCCCCTCTTCTTAGAAATTGAGCTTCCATGGCGTCCATATAAACGTGTAAGACTGAAAATTTATAAATGTAGTACTTGTTACTTCAGATGAAATGATGTTGCAAGATTATATGTAGAAGGTGTGTTTCAATGTGCACAATATGCTATTCTTGATGAATTGAGAATGTGTGAAGAGTGTGAGCTATGTGCTAGAATGCCTAGATTTGAAGTCAAGTTTAAATTGGGATTGTTGTGCCAAACTATGTGAAATTTTCTTTATGCTTACAACTTGAATTACCCTTGTATATGTCTATTATCTCAAATTGCAAAGTTAATGTTGAATGTGGAAATTATGTGAAAGATGGAGGAAAAGAGTTTGAATAATGAAATGTGGCCTAGTGTCAAGAATGATGTGATAATTGAGACACCAAGTGCCTATGAACTGATATATATGAAATGAAGATTGAAATGAGATTATTGATGGAAAATGAATAACGTCTTGGTAAGACGGCCTAGCCGATCGGGCCGTGATCGGACGCCATGCTACACACATGGTGGTATTATGCTGATATTGAAAACAAAAAGTGAGAATGAAATTGTGACTATGGTACATGTCTCAAAAGAGGGAACCTAGCCGATCGGGTCGTGATCGGACCCCGCGCAAGGAAGCGGTGGTATTGTGAATGATGATGCAACAATATGGAATGCCCCAACCCAAAGTTGTGGAAATTATGTGAAAGCTGTGTGATCCCTTATTTGTATTTGATGATATGATGATTGTTTAAAGCTTTGTTGACCCTTATGATTTTTTTATTCTTGTATGGTTGTTCTTTATAATGAGATGGTGTTTATTTATACATACTAGTGCTATTCGAAGGCACTAATGTCCCTTTTGCCAGGGGCGCTACGTCTTTATATGGATGTAAGTGGTTCCATAGCAGGCAGTGTTGGTCGCAGCAAGTGACGCATCTTCCTTTCAGTTGACTTGGTGAGCCCCATTTCATTTCGGGGTCCGTTACCGTTGTTTATCATGTACTTTGTATTTTGAGGTATAGCCGGAGCCATGTTGCCAGAATTTCTATATTACTCCTCAGTTGTATTTAGAGGCTCCGTAGACAGGTTGTGGGTTGTGTCGAGTATTGAAAATTTAAAATAGATATGTTGTTATTTTGGCAGAATGTTTCCTTCGTGTCTATTAATTGTAATAATTCGGTTAGTATGGTTGAACTATTAATGAAATACAATGATAAAAATTGTCAATAAAATGCTCATAAAGTAGGCTTTATGGAGTTCATCTCCTTGTTATTCATAAATTAATTTTGGGTACGATGAAACCTAATAGGCTTGCTCCGTCAGGCTTGCTCGGTTGAGCACCGGTCGCGCCCCTCAATTTTGGGGCCTGACAGATATTATGGGATCAGGCTGCGAGCCGCAATAGTGTTGTATTGATTAATGATTATGAGGCCAAGGGCCAGTTTGATTATGCCACACCATGGCTTGTTATAGCGCTTGGGCTGTAGAAGCCCCTCCGGAGTCTGCACGCCCCCAATGAGCGCAGGTACCCTGTGTGAGATATGATATTGCCCGAGGGGCTATTGTTGTTTCATGTAATTTCCCGAGGGGCTAATACGAGTGATTGTGAGGTAGCCGGAAGGGCTGGTTCTGTTTGTAGTTTGCTCGACAGACGGTTATGGTATTTGTTTTGCCCGAGGGGCTAATTTATGTTCTACCATTTTCTCACTATTTTCATCACTTGTTTGAACTACTGAGAGATGGTTTAAAAAGGTTTTTACTGAATTGAGATGTTTTTACAAGTTTTACTATTTTACTGCATTGTTGTGGATTTGTACTATTTTATTGTAGTATTATGTTGTGTTTTACGTGTTTTCTTACTGCTCAGCTACCTTTACTTTTATTACTTACTGAGTTGGTGTACTCACATTACTCCTTGTACCCTGTGTGCAGATCCAAAAGTCTCGGGTCATGCTAGCGATTGTTGATTTGCCTTCCAATAGGATTGTTCGGAGTTGACTAGGTAGCTGCTCGGCGTTCGCAGCCTAGTGCTTCTCCTACCTATCTTTATTTCGCTTTGTACTAGATTTCTTTCAGACTATGTTTTCTTTTCATATTTCTAGACGAGTTGTAGATTCTCATGACTGGTGACACCCCGATGTCGGGCTGTGTTTTGGTTTTTGCACTATTTTATCCTACTTTATACTACGGGATTTTAGCTTGTTAATGTCTTTAAATGAATTATTATAATTGTTCGGTTGGTTTGGGGTTTGTGTTGCCTAGCCTAGATTAACGATAGGCGCCATCACAACCGGGTCCGTTTAAGGGTCGTGACAAGTTGGTATCAGAGCCTAGGTTACATAGGTCTCATGAGTCATGAGCAAGTTTAGTAGAGTCGCGTGGATTGGTACGGAGATGTCTGTATTTATCCTCTGGTGGCTGCAGAACGTTTAGGAAAACTTCATATTCTTGTCAATTCTTGTCGTGCGAATTTGTTGATCCGTGTACTAAAGTTTTGTTATTCTATTCTCTCACAGATGGTAAGGACATGTGCTACCGGTCAGGATGGACAACCACCAGTACCACCAACGGAGGCCACTAAAGGCCGATGACACGGTCGAGGCCGTATAGGGGCAGCGGTGTAGCCCGCACAACAGCTGGGGTAGCACTTATAGGTCCACCAGCTGCACCAGTTCTTGATCAGGTCCCAGTTCTGAACGCTCCAATAGCACCAGCTCAAGCACCAACTATGCCTATTTTGATTCCAGGCCTTCAGGAGGCCCTGGCCCAGATTCTATCAATATGCACTGGCCTAGCTCAGGCGGTCTCAGTTACTACAGTCGCATCTACTTCTTAGGCTGGGGGAGGCACTAAGACTCTTGCACACCTGAGCAGGTCATGTAGGGACTTCAGACATCGGGGGCACCTCCAGCCTAGCCGGTTGTAGCTGCTCATGGCTATGTAACTCATGTTATGCCGGAGGATGAGTAGCTCAGATTGGAGAGATTTGGTAGACCTCCGACTTTCAGTGATGCCTAGGGTTTCTTGGACAAGTGTCAGAAGATTCTTCATACAACGGGTATTTTGGAGACCAGCGGGGTAGCATTTACTACTTTTCAGTTTTTTGGAGATGCCTTCACTTGGTGGGAGGCTTATGAGAGGTGTACGCCTGTTGGTGCAGCGCCCTGGTAGTAGTTCTCCGTTCTCTTTTTTGAGAAGTTTGTGCCCCAGTCTCGTAGAGAGGAGCTGTGCATGCAGTTTGAGTAGACTGTGACGCAGTATGAGATGAGGTTCTTGGAGTTAGCTTGTCATGCTATTTGGTTGGTTCCTACAGGTAGAGAAAGGATCAGGAGGTTCGTTGATGGCCTCACATATCAGCTTCATATTCTCATGACCAGTGGTGTTTGGTGCTACTTTTTAGGAGGTTGTTGATATTGCTCGCGAGATTGAGTCAGTTCGTCACTAGGAACGAGATGAGAGGGAGGCCAAGAGGCCTCAAGGATCTGGTACTTTTGGTAATGCTCTTTCGAAAGGTTAGTTTCAGCACGGTAGATGCCATCCATTTAGGCATGCTCAGTCAGGTCGTCCAGGTTATCGTAGGGTGTCATCGGATCATGGTTCTCACAGTTCTCATCTGAGCCATTCATCACTCAGTGCCTTTCCAACCTAGAGTTCATCCCGTGCTCCATCAGTTTAGGGCTTTTCTATGCTAGGTGTATCTGCTAATCATTCCGGTGCTAGGGGTTCCCTTCAGTCCCCATCTCCAAAACCAAGGAAATGTTATGAGTGTGGAGAGTTGGGTCACATATGGAGGTAGTGTCCTTATCGCCTTGGGGGTTCGTCTCAGTAGAGGAGTCAGCCACTAGCTTCATCGTTAGTTACTTCAATACCACCCACCTAGTTAGTGAGGGGTGGAGGTCAGTCTGCTAGGGTCTCCCTAAAGGGGGAGGTCGATCATGTGGTTGTCTAGCCCATTTTTATGCACTACCAACTAGACTCGATGCTATTTCTTCAGATTTTGTGATTAAAGGTATTGTCTCAGTCTGCCAAAGAGATGCCTCTATGTTATCTGATCCCGGTTCCACTTTTTATATGTGTCATCATATTTTTCCCGTTGTTTGGAAACACCCTGTGAGTGTCTTATTTCATCTGTTCGTGTATCTACTCTAGTGGGCGATACTATTGTTGTGGACCGTGTGTACCGGTCATGTATGGTGACTATTGGGGGTTTGGAGACCCGAGTGGACCTGCTATTGCTTTGTTTGGTGGACATCGATGTGATATTGGGCATGGATTGGCTATCTCCACGTCGTGCTATTTTGGACTATCATGCTAAGACAGAGACATTGGCTATGCCGGGTGTTCCAGGGATTGAGTAGCGAGGTTTGACTAATTTTGTTCCTAGTAGGGTGATTTCGTTCTTGAAGGCCCAACGGATAGTTGGGAAGGGATGTCTTTCATACTTATCCTTTGCAAGGGATGTCGGTGTAGAGACCCCTAATATTAATTCTGTTATTGTTGTGAGGAATTTTCTCGATGTGTTTCTTGCAGACATGTCGGGCATTTCACCGTACAGGGATATTGATTTTGGTAGTGATCTGGTGCTGGGCATTAAGCCCATTTCTATTCTATCGTATCGTATGGCACTAACGGAGTTGAAGGAGTTAAAGGAGCAACTTCAGGAACTCCTTGATAAGGGGTTCATTCAGCCTAGTGTGTCGCCTTAGGATGCGCTTGTTCTATTTGTGAAGAAGAAGGAGGGCACGATAAGGTTGTGCATTGATTACAGGCAGTTGAACAAAGTGACAATCAAGAAAAAATATCATTTGCCTCGTATCGATGATTTATTTGACCAGCTTCAGGGAGCGAGTGTGTTCTCCTAGATTGATCTCCGTTTAGGTTATCACCACTCGAAGATCAGGGACTCGGATATTCTTAAGGGAGCTTTCAGGACCCGGTATGGTCATTATGAGTTCCTTGTGAGGTCTTTCAGGCTGACCAATGCCCCAACATCGTTCATGTATTTGATGAATAGCGTGTTTCGGCCTTATCTCGACTTGTTTGTGATTGTTTTCATTGATGGTATTCTGGTATACTCGCGTAGTCAGGAGGAGCACGAGGAGCATTTGAGAGTTGTGTTGTATAGAGTAAGGGAGGAGAAGCTTTATGCAAAGTTCTCCAAATATGAGTATTGGGTCAGTTTAGTGGTTTTCATGGAGCACGTGGTGTCCAATGAGGGTATTTATGTTGATCCAAAGAAGATAGAGGCGGTTTAGAGTTGGCCCAGATTGTCCTCAGCCACAAAGATTCGCAGCTTTCTTAGTTTGGCGGGTTATTACAGTCGGTTTGTTCAGGGACTTTCATCTATCGTAACACCCTTGACTAAGTTGACTCAAAAGGGCTCTCCATTCAGGTGGTCGGATGAGTGTGAGGAGAGCTTTCAGAAGCTCAAGACTTCCTTGACTACAGCTCCAGTGTTAGTTTTGCCATAAGCTTCCGTTCATATACAATGTATTGTGATGCTTCGAGAGTTTGTATTGGGTGTGTGTTAGTGCAAGAGGGTAGAGTTATTGCTTATGCTTCTTGTTAGTTGAAGCCCCATGAGAAGAACTACCATGTTTATGATTTGAAGTTGGCTGCCATTGTTCACGCGTTAAAGATCCGGAGACATTATTTGTATGGTGTGTCTTGTGAGGTGTTTATTGATCATCGTAGCCTTCAACACTTGTTCAAGCAGAAGGATCTCAATTTGAGGTAGCGGAGATGGTTGGAGCTGCTAAAGGACTATGATATCACTATTTTGTACTATCCGGGGAAGGCCAATGTGGTTGTCGACACCTTGAGCTGGAAGGCGGTGAGTATGGGGAGTTTGGCGTATATTCATGTAGGGGAGAGACCTCTTGCAATTGATGTCAAGGCTTTGGCCAATCGATTCGTGAGGTTATATATTCGGAGCCCAGTCGGGTATTGGCTTGTGTGATTTCTCGGTCATCCTTATATGATCGCATCAAAAAGCGCCAGTATGATGATCCTCAGTTTCTTGTCCTTAAGGATAGTGTTTAGCATGACAATTCTAGAGATGTGACTATTGGTGATGACGGGGTGTTGAGGATGCAATGCCAGATATGTGTGCCTAATGTGGATGGGCTTCAGGAGTTGATTCTAGAGGAGGCTCATAGATCACGGTACTCCATCCATCCAGGTTTCGCAAAGATGTATCAGGATCTGAGACAACATTATTGGTGAAGGAGAATAAAGAAGGACGTTATGGGTTTTGTAGCTCGGTGTCTCAATTGTCAGCAGGTGAAATATGAGCATCAGAGACAGGGTGGCTTGCTTCAACAAATGGATATTCCAGAGTGGAAGTGGGAGCAGATCACTATGGATTCGGTAGTTGGACTCCCACGTACTTTGAAGAAGTTAAATGCTATTTGGGTGATTGTGGATAGGCTGACCAAGTCTACGCACTTCATTCCTGTGTGTACTACCTATTCTTTAAAGCAGTTGGCAGAGATATATATCCGGGAGATTGTTCGTCTGCATGGTGTCCCAGTATCCATCATTTAAGATAGAGGTACTTAGTTTACTTCACAGTTTTGGAGGTCTGTACAGCGAGAGTTGGGTACTCAGGTGAGTTGAGCACAACTTTTCACCTTAGACAGACGGGCAGCCCGAGCGCACTATTGAGATATTGGAGGACATGTTCCACGCTTGTGTCGTTGATTTTGGAGGGTCATGGGATCAGTTTCTACCGCTCGCAGAGTTTACTTATAATAAAAGTTATCAGTCGAGTATTCAGATGGCAACATATGAGGCTTTGTATGGGAGACGTTGTAGGTCTCCGGTCAGTTGTTTTGAGCCGGGTGAGGCTAGGCTATTGGGTACAAACTTGGTGTAGGATGCTTTAGACAAGGTGAAGGTGATTCAGGAGAGGCTTCATACAGTGCAGTTGAGACAAAAGAAGCTAACAGTAAGGTTCGGGATGTGTTCTACATAGTTGGTGAGAAGGTTCTATTGAAGGTTTCACCCATGAAGGGTGTTATGATATTTGGGAAGAAGGGTAAATTGAGTCCTCGGTTCATTGGGCCTTTTGAGGTGCTTCGGAGGATTGGAGAGATGGCTTATGAGCTTGCTTTGCCACTCAGCTTATCGAGTGTGCATCCGTTATTTCATGTCTCTATGCTCTGGAAGTATATTGTCGATCCGTCTGATGTTTTTGATTTTAGCATGGTTCAGTTAGATGATGATATGACTTATGATGTGGAGCCAGTAGCTATTTTGGAGCGTCAGGTTCGAAAGCTGAACTCAACGGATATAGCTTCAGTGAAAGTTTAGTGGAGAGGTCGGCCTATGGATGAGGCTACCTGGGAGAACGAGCGGAAGATGCATAGCAGATATCCTTACCTATTTGAGGCTTCATGTATGTTTCTTGACTCGTTCGAGGACGAACGTTTGTTTAAGAGGGGGAGGATGTAATGACCCCGCCGGTCGTTTCATGAGTTACCACTCCGTTTCCCCCATTTCTGCTTTGTTTACTATGAAAATGGTAATAACAATTATATTTGATTATGGGACTCTAAAAATACGTGATCTATTTTTATGCTAGTTGTTAAGTAGTTGATGCTATGTATGTGAGACTTAGAAATGAAATGAGAGTCAAGGACAAGATTATAACCAAACTGATATTTTTAACAATCGGGACCTCGAGCTTGTCGATTTGGTGGCATCGAGGTCGATTCTGGAGCTTGGCTGGGAGCTATCGAGGGGTGGGGTCGAATTATGCCGAACAGTTATAATGAAATTAACAGAGGCTCTTTATGGCCAATGATAAGCAATAAATGAAGAACAACAATAAGGATAATAAATGAAAGCAATAACATCAAGAGAATATTTGAGAGAGCAAAGAGAATGTTTTTGTATATTTCTTGTGGAGAAACTGAAGCAATAGGGGTTTACAAAATGACAAGGATCCCCTTTATATAGGAGGGGAATCCCAACATAGTATAAAATACATTAATGACAAAGAAGCAGATATGGTACAGCTAGATGACACCCTGATTCGGGTTTAGAGTAGCTCACTAGGTTTTGTTAGTCCTTATTGTGTACCTTGGGAACTCCCTATTTATAACATTGCTACAATCATCACTGCCCCAAGGCCGAGTGTCGATGACCCTCGAGGTAGAATACTCGGCCTTGGCCTCGATCCTTCGAGGTGATCTTCCGAAGTGCATCAATGTCGAGAAATTGGACCCTCCGATTTCACCCTATAAAGATAGTCCTCGCGTTTCCTAGAAAAAAGCGATAGGAAACAATTTTGAGCTTCTATTCTCAGGGCATCATCGTTGTGACTGCCTATCAGAGCATTAAATGCCATCCCAAAAAAACCGCACAAGGGTTGCCTTCAAATGCGACTATCGAGAAGCCTACAAACCGCTATTAGTTCGTCCCTTCCGCTTCCCACACAGCTCCTATAAATGCACCAATTGTTGGATAATTCTTATTTTTCCAACTACTTCAAATTTGCAAAGCTAGATCTATCCCCTTTTGCATCCTTTCTTCTTACTTTCTTAAAGAAATCTCATCATCTTCATGGCTAGAACCTCCAAGACGGTTCCTTGAAAAGACGAGGCTGCCTCTTCATCTCGAACATCTAAAGGGAAACCCAAAGTGATACACACCTTGGGACAATGTACTCCTACCGAGCTTGACATGTTGAAGGACTTTACCATGATAAAATTTCGTCCATACCAGGCCGGTGTGAACACGTGTCCCAATACATTAGTGTCGTGACCAACATAGGGACGGTAAGGAAAGACTACCGATGGAGGAAGGCAGTGGAGGAGGAGATTCCCAGCCCTGATTAGAATATAACAGATCACAAGGCTGGCGTCCTTCATGTATATACTTACCCGTTCACTTTGGGTCCTGTCGATCCTTCTAAATCCCCTCCACCGGAGATAGATTCGGTTATACTCGATTTTTGTTACAAATGCCAAGTGACGCTCGGTCAAATCTATCATTCTTTCTGGAGGATAGTCTTGATGCTCTGCCATTTCTCCGACGGGGTTAAGGGTAAGACCTTTACCCTCATCCATTTGATTAGGCTGTATAGCCCTCAATTTTATATAGGTTTGATTAGGCTTCACCACCGATCCAAAAAATCATTTTTCTCGAGCACCAACGCGGAGAAGGATCGAGGGTGGATGAGTAGGTTGAAGACCTAGGATATCATTCCAACCGGGAGGATGCCTTTCCCGGAGAAGTGGAACACACAGCGTAAGCATTATTCCCTCGGACAAGTTTTGTGATTTTCTTTCCTTTCTTCCAGAGAAATGACCTCTTTGATTTCTGCAGCTACTGCTTGGTATCCTGAAGTGGTCTCGGATCTGCCGGGATGGATCAAGTGGTTGGACACCGCATTCCCATATCTTGCTCGGTCTTGGCCCGACCTGGCTAAGAAGCGATGGGTGGCCAAGAATCTTGGTAAAGCTTCTTTTTCGCCTATGTCTTAGATTTATGTTTCTGCTTGTATCCTTTGTGCTGATAAGTTACGGTTACTACGCTCGTATAGGTCTAAGCGAGAATATGAGGATGAGGCGCCCCCTGGTGGCGAGATGGAGACTTCGGAGCCCGCCAAGAGCAAGAAAAGGAAAGGTAAGGCGGCTGCCGATCCTCCCATGGCAAAGAAACCTAAGTCATGGGAACCTTGAGCAGTTACTATGACCTTGACTTCAACTTCCGGAGCAAACCTCGGCACTGAGGATGATGATGATGATAATGAGGGCGAGTGCTGGTTGGCACAGGGACAAGGTCGGGCGCAGGAGCCTCGTAGGTGCCTCGGCCAAAGGCTGCTGAATCTAGAACGACCAACTTAGGTCGGTCCCGTGAATCGAAAACTCTCGAGGAGGATGTCAATATGGTCCTGGATCCCATGACCGAATTTGGCGCAGTTTTCGCTAGGGGAGCAGTTCCCGCTGATCTGGAAGGGTCGAGACCTAAAGCTTTTTCAGGGGCAGAAGTTGCCCATCGGAGACATCGATGACATAAATGGCTTCAGTTTGGGATCTCAGTTCTTGTTAGGGGAATTGAGGGATGCTTAGGATGTGAATACCACCAAAGCCTAGGGTCCTCTCAAGGGGGAGGCGCGCTTGGCAGCATTCTTGACGATGTTAGCAAGAACGTCGATCTTGATGCTCCCAGCTCTGGTAAGGCGGCGGAGAGGTTCATGCAGTAGTTGATAGTTGTTTTATATATATTTCCTTTAGTCTTGATCATTTTTCTTTGTTCTTGAAACTCTTCTATTTTGCTGTAGTATAAGGAGATGTATGATCATGCCTTCTCCAGGCTTAATGAGGAGCTTTCGTGCCGTGAAAAAGAGCTTGAGAGGCTGTCCTTAGGACTGCAAGAGTCGGAGGCTTACTTTTCCTGAAAGGAGAAAGAGTCAGGCGAGCTCCGGGCTGCTTTGGAGATAGCACTCCGAGAGAAGGCTGCTCTTGCTGAGCAGGTATTTTGTTATGCATGAGTCCGCCCTTTGTTCTCATAATCAAATACTAACTGGTCTACCTTTCCCTTTGCAGATCAGACAAAGGGATTCGCTGATTAGGCAAAAAGAGGCGGAGATCCTCGAGCTGAGGGATGAAATGGGGTGGCGGCCTCGGCGTTTGCATCGACCTATGATCTTCTTCAAAGTGCTCGAAAGGATTCTACTGCGCTGACTTTGGCCAAGTCCGAGATCGAAGGAAAAGTTGCAACTTATCTGAATGACGCAACCATGGTGAATCAAATAGCCCGTAATATATCAATAGGGGCCGAGCTGAAACTAGCTCGGGCTATCGATCATGCTAGGGCGAAGGCGAGGAGGGAAACCTTGGAGGGGGTCGAAACCAGAGGTGTTGATCTTTCAGCCAAGATTGAGGAGGCCCGAGAATTAGAGAGAAAGTCGGCGCTTTTGATCGCTCCAAATGAGGATTATGGAGATGGTTCGGAGGATAGTGGCAATGAAGAGTAGGCCTTGTGTCACTTTTGCTTTTTCCTTTTTTTTTCTCTTTCTGTGCATGTACTCCCGCGGGAATAAGTTTTGTAAAGACGTCCCTTGTAAATATATTTTGGCAATGCAAAACAGTTTTTCTGCCCCAAGTCTTTCCATTCTTTATATCTCGTTGCTCTTGTGAAGTTAATCTTTGAATTGTAATATTAACTCTTTGGAGCCCATTCTTGGAGTAATCAGGACCCTTGAAATTGGGTCCTATATTGAAGTTAGGTTGATAGCTTCTTTGGGCCGATGCTTGTGATAGCAAGAAGCCCCCGAGGTCTTGATACCTCTCGACTTTCGTGGGGTAGCAGCATTTATACGATCTAATAAAGGGGGCCCTTGGGCGATCCCAGGTTGTCCCACCAGTACATTTCCTATGGAAAAATTGACGTTACCATGGCCAAAATTACTTGGCCCTCTGGGTAGGCGAGCAGCCGCTGCTTTGCCCCTATATATTCACTCACTTGCTTCCTCAGTGGATATTCTACTACTCTGAGTGAGTATTTCTTCCATAGAACTTGGTGCTTTGTGCTAGTTCTCCCATCGTTTCAAGTCAAAATCTTTTCCCTAAATCTATATCCTCCTCCTATTATTTTATCGTAGCCATGACTGCTACGTCGACATCCGCCCATCAAGGAGAAGGGAGTTCTGCCTCTGTTCCGCGTCCCGTCGGTGGTACACCTCCGGTGCCTGATGACCAAGCCTCGAGGTGTTTTGTCTTGAGGAGAGACTTTATGCTGGGGAGGCCTCCCAACTCTCAAGGACATCGAAAGCACGCGTCGAGGTACATCTCATCAGTAGGGGAGGAACACCTCGAAATGATAAGAAAAAACTATGGATGATGATAAGGAGTGGTGCTACAATTACCTTCCTCTAAGGAGAGCATCATGACCTACGTCGAGGGGTTTTTGAGCGTGTATACGCATAATGTTACGTCAGATTCCCCTGGCCGGGTCGTGCTTGAGTTCTGTCGGAGATACTAGGTTATCCTGGCGCATGCTCACCCATCCCTTTGGAAGATATTGTAGATAATAAGATACTTTGCAGATGAGGTCAGGCTTGAATTTACCCTCAGTCATCTCGTGAGGTTATATTGGCTGCTCCTTTATCAGGGTTTGATTACTCTACAACGTCGATCCATCCAGTCTCTTACCGTTGACAGTGAAGAGAACGAAGACCGAGGATGGATAAGCTGATTTGTTCGAGCACGGATGATCGATATCATTCCTGGAGTGTTTATGACCTTTCATGAGAAACGGTATTTCACACGTAAGTGTCATTCCTGTATTTTTATCACTTTGTCTAAAGGGGGGCTCTATAACGACATTTTTCTTATTCATTTTTTTTGTAGTGACTCCTTTGTTGCCGAATGAGGTACCTGATTTGGCCGAGTGGTCTCGTAAGCTGGCAGCTTGTTCGACCCATGATAAGAGCAGGTGGTGAGACTTGTCCAAGGGGAGATGGGAGGCAAAGTATCACGGTAGGTGCTCGGTAGCTTATTTCCTTAGAATGGTACTTTTATTATTAGCATACTAACTTGGTCGCTGCATGTATTGGAGATTTTTCTGAGATGAGGTCGTGCCCTCTGGGAGGAGGAGAGACTACCGACCTCAAGGTCGGTGGTTGATGACAAACGAAAAGGATCTCCAGGGCGTGAGGAAGCTCGTAGCGGGGCGAGTCCTTCTCAGCTATTCAAAAGAGGCGATTCGACCGATCATCCAGTTTCGGAGGACTCCGTTCTCGGAAGAACATTCCCCGTTTCTTGCTGAGGGTGCTTCAAAGAGTGAGGATCACGTGGTGCCTTCTTATTTTCCTACCAAAGGCGCTTCGGGGGATACTAAACCATCGGACATTGGCTAGCCTTTTGGTGAGGCTCAATGGCTCGACTTTATGGTGAGCTTTGGTAGCTGGCATATGATTATTCTGGTTTCACACTCTTCCATTCTCATTGAATTTTCTTCCACAGGCCTTTGACAAGCTTAAATCTGAGCTACTTCGCAGTGTCGCTAGGTTGCGAAAAGCTTCAGATAGGGAGAAATCCCTTAAAATTTTTTGTGCGAGAAAGGAAAGCGAGCTGGTATCCTTGCAGTGTGAAGCGGATCGAAGTCGGAGCCACTAGAGCTATCTCGAGAGACAAGTATCTTGTATTTCATGTTGATGTATGCTCCTCTTTTCATTTTCTAAGATTAATGTTTCGATATTTCAGTTGGAGAGCAAAACGGAGGAGCTGGAATGACTTTGGGTCCATGTTGGCCGGGCCAAATGTGGGTTCAACGAGCTACGGCCCCATGTAGATGCCCAAGTTGTGGCTAAGGAGAGTGTTTTGGCTAAGGCTTCCAACCTGGAGATGCAAATCCGGACCGCTCGTGCGAGTGATTGCGCGCGAGCAAACATGATCGCAAGGCTCGAGTCCGAGCTTTTGAAGGTGAAGGCCGAGGTGGTAAAAACCCGGGCTGAGGCCGTGATGAGCAGCACTAGGGCGTATCAGAAATTGGCGGCCTATTTGAAAAGCACTGCCACTGCTAGAGCTGAGCTAAGGAGAACTCTTAGTCGTGCGAGCAGTAGTAAAGAGCACACGAAGTGCAAATATCAAAGTGAAACTCTCGAGGAACTTCATGCCAGGGGTTTCGATCTTTCGGAAGAGATCGAGCAAGCCAAGGAGGAGGAATATGACGCCAAGTTCCTTCTATCTGATGCCGAAGATGGCGAGGATGGGGCCGTCGGTCCATAGCCCCAAAGGGGGACGTTTATTTGCTTTTTCTTTGTATATAGTGCTTTCACAGTATGCCGTGAATGGAGCTGGTATTTTACTGTATACGTGTATAAAGGAAAACCTTGCGGATTTATTTCTTCTGTATCTCTTTCTATCTCGAACTTGGCCAAGTGAACTGGTCTTTGAGTTAGTAGGAATCCTTGGATTCG
The DNA here is from genome assembly GCF_000393655.2 of Nicotiana sylvestris. Taxonomy (NCBI): domain Eukaryota; kingdom Viridiplantae; phylum Streptophyta; class Magnoliopsida; order Solanales; family Solanaceae; genus Nicotiana; species Nicotiana sylvestris. The sequence goes on along the minus strand of NC_091059.1, from coordinate 86,481,099 downwards.
TTATGCATCCCTGAGGCTTATTAGGCTGGCTCGTAGGCTCTTACGCATTTGGTCGATGCGAACTTTTTAGTTAACTACTTTGGGTTCAATCTCCCAATTAGGTTTCGATTTGAGCTCATTCGACCCTCAAGTTTTATATTTGGGCGGGTTGGCGACAGTAGCTCTTACGCCTTGGGTCGAAGCGACCTTTTATGTTTGTGGCCCTGAGGCTCATTAGGCTCGCGACAATGGCTCTTATGCTTCGCTCTTAGGCGTATTTAGTTAACTATTTTGGGTTCAGTCTCCGAATCGGGTTTCGATTCGAGCTCATTTGATCCTCAAGTTTTGTATTTGTGCGGGCTGTTGACAGTGGCTCTTACGCCTTGGGCCGAAGCAACCTTTTGGATGGGCTTTATTTTTTCCTCGATAAGGATTTTTTGAAATAGTGTTTGCCTGACTCTTCGACGGCTTAATAAAAGACCTTGATTGTGGGTCGTTATATGGCGATGATCGAGCACCTCGGGAGGTTTAGCTCGGAGGCTGAGTATCTCGAAGCTCATTAGAAGGTCTTTTTGCATGTATCGAGGGTAGCATGTTTAATTGGTTCTTTTCAAAGTAGATTCGAAGTAATTGAAGGAGTTTTTGCAGCAACAGTCGGGCGTCCCCGAGTCACGTTTGTTCGGATGGTACAGTCGTGTGACCAGAGTCATTTGTGTTCGGCCGGAGCTTTTATGTCCCGAGTGAAGTAGTTTCAGAATCTATATCGAGGGTATGCCTTTTTAGGGGTTTTACAAGTTCGATATATAGCTGAAACTTTGAGATCGGGTTTATGCCTTTAGTAAGGTCTTACAAGTTTTACATGCCTTCAAAGTCTTACAGTTTTTTGATACATGGTACAAATATTGTTCATGCCTTGCTTGAGGTCTTACAGATATTGTTGCTGCCTTATACAGGTCTTACAAGACCGAGTCTTCCCACTCGGGGTCTTATGGCCTCGAGTTTTTTAATAAATGACAATTAGCGATAGTACCCGAGTCATCGAGGGTTTCTTGGCTCGGAAGCCGTTACTTGTAAACTTTGAATCGCCTTATTGAGGGGTTACAATTTCGGAGATGCTGACCCTGAGGTCGTGAGTTTTTTGATATTTTGACGCCAACCCCCGAGTGTTCGGGGCACTTTCGTCCATGGAGACATTTCATGATTTTCATGTTTCCTCATTGAGGGCTTAGGAGTTTAGCGTCCCGATCCGAAGGCTGTTCAGGTGTTGAATTGTTGAATTGTTGATGCCAGTCCCTGAGTGTTCGGGATATTTTCGGCGGAGGAGTCGTGTTTGCGAAGGTGCTGAGCTTCTTTTGGAGTGTGAGATGCCTTGATAAAAGATACTTTTCAATTACTTGGTACAAGTGCACATGTTTTCACTGTCGGGGGTCAGGTTTAACGAACACAGTTCGTTCAACTGTTTGGCCCGGTATATTCTTTTCCTATTGGGACCCCATTTGGCGTTTCTTGGATTTTCCAAGAGGATGGCCTCCCAGGGGGGGATGTCCCCCAATGCTCGAGTTTGATTGCAAAATAAGCCTTGAATACTTGTCGAGCCGTCCTTAGATAGTATGTGAAGGTTTCCTCATTAAAAACCTTTCCGGTAAAACCCTTTTCGAGATAAAAACTCGGTCGAAGGAAAAGAGTGCAACGAATGCTTTAAAACCTCAAGGTCTTCGGGTTGGGTTAGCGCTTTGACTGCTTCGGTTGGGCGCCTGCACAAAGTTAGCATTAAATATAAAATTAAAAAGAACATGTTATTCCTCAGTGGTGATGGCGATTTTGAACCTTGGTATTCGTTTGGAGGACCTGGTACGGTCCATTATTCAGATAAAGCCGAGGGCGAGTCTCGTGGTTGCTGTGTTATTATTGATTTATTTCTTAGTCCCTCTACTGTAGGGGATTTCGGTGTTTCGGCTAATGGTGGCTATCTGAAAAGATCGTGTGGATGACATGTTGTGGCTCCTCTGCTTTGTTCTTTTTGGTTGTTTCCCTTTCTCGAAACTGATTTTTGACTCGGTTGCTGAGGAATTCCCGAAGGTGACCATTGTTGAGTAACCGGGCCACTTCCTCCTCGAGTTGCCTACAATCCTCGGTCTTGTGTCCGTGTGTGTTGTGAAATTCGCACACTAAGTTATGGTTCCTTTGTGAAGGATCCGATTGTACAGGCCTGGGCCATTTGGCGTCTCTGATTTTACTAATGGCAAACATGATGTCTGATACATCAACGTTGAAGTTATACTCTAATAAGCGATGTGCCTCCATTGGCCCTACGTTTCTATCGAATCCGGCTCTATTGATGAGTCCCCGAGGATTCTGTCCTCGGTCTATCATTCAATCGTTGTGAGGTGGGTTACGCCTCGAGGCGTTCCTTTTGTCTTTGGTGTATGGCTGATATCTTTCTTTATTTGTCTTTGGTTTCTTCGCCGGAAGCCTGCTTGGGTATACTGAGCCCGAGGGTGCTCCTAGCTGGTTGTCTTCGGCCCTGATTTTCGACTGTTATCGGTTGTGGACGTTCGACTAGGTCACAACGGGATACTCGACAAAATTCTATTTCAACTGCTTTGAAGCCATCGAGCTTTGTTCATTCAGACCTTGAGTGAAGGCCTGTACTGCCCAGTCATCGGATACCGGCGGTAGTTCCATTCGCTCCATTTGAAAACGAGATACGAACTCTCACAACATTTTGTTCTCCCTCTTCTTTATCTTGAACACGTAAGATTTCCTTGTTGCTACTTCAATGGCACCGGCGTGTTCCTTTATGAAGGAGTCTTCCAGCACGGGAAATGAGTCTATGGAGTTTAGAGCTAGGTTGTGATACCACATCATGGCCCCTTCTAGAGCATTTCCCCGAACTTTTTTAGTAAGACGAGCTCAATCTCGTCGTCCTTTATGTCACTGCCCTTCACTCGCAAGTGTAAGTAGTAACGTGTTCATTAGGGTCTGAGATCCTATTGTATTTTGGGAGTTTTGGCATTTTGAACTTCTTTGGAATGGGTTTTGGGGCCTCTTCCTCTAGGAGCGACCTTTGTATGAACTTCTTCGAATACACACCTTTTAGGATCGGGGGAGGTCCTAGAATTTGGTCCTAGAAGCCCCATGAGAAGAACTACCATGTTCATTATTTGGAGTTGGTTACCATAGTTCACGTATTGAAGATTTGGAGGCATTACTTACATAGTGTGTCTTGTGAGGTGTTTACTGATCATCGTAGCCTCCAGCACTTGTTCAAACAGAAGGATCTTAAATTGAGACAGCGGAGATGGTTGGAGTTGCTAAAGGATTTTGATATTACTATATTGTACCATCCAGGGAAGGACAATGTGGTGGCCGATGCTTTGAGCCGAAAGGCGGTGAGTATGGGGAGTTTGGCATATATTCCAGTTGGGGAGACACCTCTTACAGTTGATATTTAGGCCTTGGTAAATAGGTTTGTGAGGTTGGATATTTCGAGCCCAATCGGGTATTGGCTTGTGTGATTTCTCGGTGTTCCTTTATATGATCGCATTAGAGAGTGCCAATATGATGATCCTCATTTGCTTGTACTTAAGCACAGAGTTCAGCATGATGATGCTGGAGATGTGACTATTTGTGATGATGGAGTGTTGAGGATGCAGGGCCGGATATGTGTGCCCAATGTAGATGGACTTTGGGAGTTTATCTGGAGGAGGCCCATAGCTCGCGGTATTCCATTCATCCGGGTGCGGCAAAGATGTATCAAGATCTAAGACAATATTATTGATGGAGGAGAATGAATAAATACGTTGTGGAATTTGCAGCTCGGTGTCTCAATTGTCAGCAGGTGAAATATGAGCATCAGAGACCGGGTGGCTTGCTTTAGTGGATGGATATTCCAGAGTGGAAGTGGGAACAGATTACCATGGACTTTGTAGTTAGGCTCCCACGGACCTTGAAGAGGTTCGATGCTATTTGGGTGATTGTGGATCGGCTGACTAAGCCGCGCACTTCATTCCTATGTGTACTACCTATTCTTTAGTGTGGTTGGCAGAGATCTATATCCGGGAGATTGTTCGTTTACATGGTGTCCCAGTTTCAATCATTTCAGTTATGGGCACTCAGTTTACTTCGCTGTTTTGGAGGTCTATGCAGTGAGAGTTGGGTACTCAGGTTGAGTTGAGCACAACTTTTCACCCTCGGACGGATGGGCAGTTCGAGCGCACTATTCAGATATTGGAAGACATGTTGCGTGCTTGTGTCATTGATTTCAGAGGGTCATGGGATCAGTTTCTACCGCTTGCAGAGTATTCTTATAACAACAGTTACCAGTCGAGTATTCATATGGCTCCATATGAGGCTTTGTATGGGACGCGGTGTAGATCTCCAGTTGGTTGGTTTGAGCAAGGTGAGGCTAGGCTATTGGCGACAAATTTGGTGCAGGATGCTTTAGAAAAGGTAAAGGTAATTCAGGAGAGGGTTCGTACAACGCAGTCGAGGCAAAAAAGTTATGTTGATAAGAAGGTTCGGGATGTGTCCTACATGGTTGGCGAGAAGGTTCTGTTGAAGGTTTCACCCATGAAGGGTGCTATGAGGTTTGGGAAGAAGGTTAAATTGAGCCCTCGATTCATTGGGCCTTTTGAGGTACTTTGGAGGATTGGGGAGGTAGCTTTTGAGCTTTCTTGGCCACCCATCTTGTCGAGTGTGCATCCGGTATTTCATGTTTCTATGCTCCGGATGTATATTGGGGATCCGTCTCATGTTCTGGATTTCAGCACGATTCATTTGGATATTGATTTGACTTATGATGTGGAGCCAGTAGCTATCTTGGAGCGTCAGGTTCAAAAGTTGAGATCAAGAGATATAGCTTCAGTGAAAGTGCAGTGGAGAGGTTGGCCCGTGGAGGAGGCTACCTGGGAGACAGAGCGGGAGATGTGGAGTAGATATCCTCACCTGTTTGAGGCTTTAGGTATGTTTCTTGACTCGTTCGAGGACAAACGTAGGGGGAGGATGTGACGACCGAGCCAGTTGTCTCATGAGTTACTGCTTTGTTTCCCCCATTTCTGCTTCTTATTGCATTGTTTATCGGTTCTATTTGTGATTGAGTTGGTTGGATCGGGTTCAGAAAGGTTTTGAGAAGGTTTGAGACACTTAGTCTCTTTTGAGGAAGCATAAGTTGGAAAAGTCAACTTGATGTTGACTTATGTGTTAGGGAGCTCGGATGTGAATTCTGATGGTTTGGATAGCTTTGGGAGGAGATTTGGGACTTAGGAGCATGATCAGAATCTGTTTTGGAGGTCCGCAGTAGATTTAGGCTTGAATTGGCAAAATTGGTATTTTGGCATTTTCGGAGGATATAGGGATCAGAATGAAATTCCAGGAGTTGTAGTAGTTCCGTTGGGTCATTTGGGATGTGTATGCAAAATTTCAGGTCATTCGGACGTGGTTTGGTGGACTTTTTGATGGAATGCTAATTCGGAAGATTTTGGAAACTTAGGCTTGAATCCGATGTGTTTTGGTTGATTCGATGTCATTTGAGGTGTTTTGAAGATTGGTATAAGTTTGGATTGTGGTATATGATGTGTTTGTGCTTTTGGTTGAGGTCCCGGGGGGCCTCCGGGTGATTTCGGATGGTTGGCGGAAAGATTTGGAGTTGGCTGTGACAGTTGAAGTTTCCCATTACTGACATAACCGCACCTGCGGCTGGGGGACCGCAGGTGTGGTCTCGTAGAAGCGAGATTTGTATCGCAGAAGCGGAAAGGGCCTGGAAAGGCAGAAACCACAGAAGCGGTTGAAGAACCGCACCTGCGATGGCGCAGGTGCGGATTGGGCATCACAGATGCGAAATGCCTGGGCCAGAAGGTATTAATTATATCCTTCGCGCTTTTTGAGCTATTCTACTATTTCTAAGTCAGCTTTTGGAGCTTTTTAGGCGATTTGAAGAAGGATTTCAAGGGGTTTCATTGAGGTAAGGATTTTTTACCTGAAAGTCGTGTCTATGGTATTATTTCACGGATTAAAGTTGTAATTAATGGAAATTAAGGGTTAAAATTGGGGAAACTAGGGCTTGATATTGGAGACCTAGATTTGAGGATTTGAGGGACCATTTGTGGTCGGATTTTGGAACTTTTGATATATATGAACTCGTGAAGAGATAAGGAATCTATTGATGTGAATTTTATTGAATTCCGAGATCTGGGCTCGGGGGTCGGGTTTTGGTAATTTCAGGATTTATATTGTAAATTGATTATTTTCGCATGAGCTTCGTTCCCTTAGCATATTTTGACGTCGTGATTCTAATTTTTGATATATTTGACGCGAGTTGAGGCCGATTCGATGGGCTAGGGCGTCATGGGCTACAGTTTGGACCGGATTGAGGTGAGTAATGATTGTAAATATTGTCCTGAGGGTGTGAAACCCCGGATGGCACATCGTTGTGCTATATTGATGTGACGCACACGCTAGATGATGAGTGTGGGGTCATGCACTGTTGGGGATTGTGACTTAGTCCACCCCGAAAGACTGTTTTACCTCGTATTTGATTGAAAACTATTTGTTATCATCATTGGGTTGGATGCCATATTTGGGCCTCGTGCCATTTATTTGAACCCTTATGGGATTTTTACTGATATTTCCTCACTGTTTTTACTTTACACTTGTATTCAGTCATGCTATATTCTACTCTTTTCATAACTCAGCTATGTTTACTCTACTTTAACACTTAAATGATATTTTGGACTAAGCACCATGTTTTACTGTTGCCCGAGTAGCTTGTGAGATTCTCACCGAGTAAGGCTGAGGGCCTATGTTGTGAGGAAATACTGATTATGATTATGAGGCCGAGGGCCTGAGATTTGTATGCCACGAGGTGGCTTGTTAATATGAGGCCGAGAGCCTAGTGATAATGCCACGAGATGGCTTGATATTGCGCTTGGGCCGTAAGAGGCCCCTCCAGGAGTCTGCACACCCCTAGTGAGCGTGGGTACCTAGTGTGATGTGAGATATAGCCCGAGGGGCTGGTGTTGTTCTATGATATTACCCGAGGGGCAGAGTTTGTTGACATTGTGCCCGAGGGGAAATCCTTTATGTGATTCTTCTTTCATGTTTGCCTGTCATTTACTTGCTCAATTGTTAAAAAGGCATTTCTAGAAGTTAAACAGAATTAAAGTGACTTTACACACTTTCACGATTTCACTATTTTTACTGGCTTTTACAGCCTTTTTATAGTATGTTGATGTGCCTTTACATGGTTTCTTATTACTCAGTCTGCATTTATTATTATTACTCACTGAGTTGGAGTACTCACTTTACTCCCTAAACCCCATGTGCAGATTCAGGCGCTTCAAGTCCTGTTGGCGAGGGTTGAGAGCTTCCAGCAAATTCCGGAGTTTTCGAGGTAGCTGCTCGGCGTTCGCAGCTCCATGCTTCTCCCCCTATATCATTTCTTTTCTCTTATTAGTATTCTATAATAATTTGAGTAGAACCCTTCAGACTTGTAGTATTATAGATGCTTATGACTGGTGACACACCGATGTCGGGCTGTGTTGATTTTTACTTCCGCAAATTGTACTGTTCACTGCTTATTTTGGGATTTTATCATTCTTAAGATTTAATACTTATTATTTTAATTGATTAAGATTGAAATGGGAAAGTGTCGACTGGCCTTGTCTTCACAAGAGGCGCCATCACGAACGGGTCCGGGTTTAGGGTCATGACATTTACAATGGTTACTTACCTCAAACTGGGTGAATTACTACTCCGCGATGCCTTTGCCTCTCGCCTCGGCCTCAACTCGCGCCGAATATACCCAAAATCAGAATCATAACATTAGAATATGCTAAGGGATCCAAGCCCAAGTGAAAATAATCAAATTATACCAAAAACTTGAAATTGGCCAAACCCGACCCCCGGGCCCATGTCTTGAAATTCGATAAAAATCACATTAATGGAATCCTTGTCCTCCCACGAGCTCATACATACCAAGAATACCAATATTCGACCACAAATGGCCCCTCAAATCTCTAGATTAAAGTCTCAAGTTTCCAAGCCCTAACTCCCTAATTTAGGCTTCAAATTCCACAAATTTCATATTAAATTAGGTGGAAATCACAATATGATTGAGTATTAAGTCCAAAATTCTTAACTCAAATAAGTTTTCCTTGATTCCCTCCTCAATCCCCCTCAAAAAGCTCTAAACCGAGTCAAAAATGGTGAATTTAGGCCAAAACACGCGAAAATGGCCTTTTAAACATTCTGCCCATCGATCAGAAATCCTTCTTCACGAACGCGATCAAAGCTTCGCATTCGCGAAGCACATAAATACCATTGACCGAAATTCCCCTACACGAACGCGACCACACCATCGCTAACAAGATGCCTCATCATCTCAAACCATCGCAAACGCGTCAGAGTTCTCGCAAACGCGATTCTTCCTGGCCCAACCCTTTGCGAACGCGGGACCTCCCTGGCGAACGCGAATGACAAATCTCTAGCCTCGAATCCTAACCCTTCGCGAACACGAGCGTCTACTCGCGAACACGAAGGCCAAAAGTCTGCAATAGCTGAAGCCAAAAATCTGCAACTTTTTAACATGTAATTTGATCCGTTTGACCTCCCGAAACTCACCCGAGGCCCTCGGGACCACAACCAAACATGCTAACATACCCCCTAACATCATTCAAACTTGTTCCAACCTTCGGAACGCTAAAAATAATATCAATGAACCAAATCACATCGGATTCAAGCATAAGAATTTCAATTTCTGCTTTCGATCAAAGAGTCTACCAAACCACGTCCGAATGACCTGAAATATCGAACACACATCCCAAATGATACAACAGACCTACTTCAACTTCCGGAATTCCATTCCGACCACTATATCAAAAATCTCACCTATCAACCGTAAAACGCCAAAATTCCAATTTCGCCAAATCAAGCCTAAATCTACTCCAAACCTCCATAACACATTATGATCACGAACCTAAGTCCCAAATCACCTCCAGAAGCAATCCGAATAATCGGAACTATCATCCAAGCCCTTTAACACCTAAGTCAACATCCAGTTGACTTTTCCAACTTAAGCTTACTCAAAAGAGACTAAGTATCTCAAACCTTACCAAAACCTTTCCGAACCCGAACCAATCTACCCGATGACATATAATACAATTGAATAAAGCAGTAAGAAGAATAAATGGGGAAAACAGACGGTAATTCATGAAATGATCGGCCGGGTCGTTACATATATATATAATGCTTCTCTTTGAGACTATTATCCATATCTTATGATACATGACTGCCCAATTGATCAATGGTAACTGCCCGACCAGCCGTCAGACAGTGGTAAATGTATGACTGCCCAATCGGTGGTAAATAATGATACATAACTGCCCACCCGGTGATAACTGACCGATCGGTCGTAGGCCCATGGTAAATGCATGTCTTCCCAACCGACCGTAGCACGGTGGTAAATATGTAACCGCTCAACCAGTCGTAGCTCGATTGTAAATGCATTTGCATTAAGATGCATGTATTATTATATTATGAACATTAATATCTCTATCATATACCTCAATAGGGACTAGATACATATTTAAACATGTTTGAATATCTCTTTACCGGAATAAATAACATAAACATCCTTAACTGCCAAGGGTAGAACCACTTATGAAATAACCTTAATTTACGTATCGTTACATAGATCATACCAAAAGAAATAAGGGATAGCCTTAACATACCTGGAATAGGGAAAAATCCGAACTTCACAGCTGAAAACTCACCGCTTCTTCATATCACTACAGAATAGCACAAAAAAAGCTATTGAATCCCAATTTATCTTCTTCTATTGAATCCCAAAAAAAGCTACCAAACTCTCACAGGATAAAAATAAAATCAAAACTTTAAACTTCTAGTAAAACGCAACAAAAAAAGTTTCAAAAACTTTCTTTGTTGTGTTATGCACTTGACAAATCTTTATCTACCTATACATCAAATTCGTATATCAAATATATATATTTACAAAGAATTCACAAAGAATATGTACAAATTTGGATCAGAACTTAAATTAAAATAATTTGATAAAAGGAACCTTCAACTAAGACTTCTATTCTTCTTCGTTAAAGTAGAAAGAAGAAACAAGATTTGTTTTGTACTTCATTGTATTTTAAAGAAGAGGAATGTAAATTGCTACCTATTTAACTAGATGTATGAGTCATTTACTTAATCCTATGTGGCTGCCACATGGGGGTGGGGTGGGGAAATATTAATTTTATCCTATAATCATTAATTAATTAGGTAATATTCCGCTATCCGGTAATTAACAAATTACCCACATAATTAAGAATTATCTCAAATAACTTAAAATTCTACTTATTTTTAATACACTTTATATAACTTACTATCATGATCATGTGGTACCATATAAAATTAATACATACACTATTATTTCATTACAATGTCCATGTAAAAATATGTATATTTTCTCAACTTATAATTTTCATAATCTCATATAAAGAGCAAAAATTCTCGTAAGCTTAATTCTTAAAATGGTAAAAAGATAACCTTCTTTTTTTGTCAGAAAATAATTTCTATTTTTACAATAAAGAAAATCTCATAAACTTTCTTATATTATGTGTATAATTTATCATATTTGAAAATAGTAAAAATGGTAACTATCCAAAATTATACTTCACTAAAAAGAAAATACCACACTAACATAATATCTAATGGCATAAAGGTTATAAACTAATAGGGTCTCATAATAATAATGTCTTAAGCCCTCTATAACCTCCTAATAGATATAATACCTTTGAACTCATGTGGATTTACTACGACATATCCTAATACTAAGCTACGAGATGTAACATCTAAACCCGACAACTCCGAAAAGTATGGAGCTTACTGATCAAGCTGAACTTGGGCAACACCTAATAAGGAGGTCTACCCATTTGTCTGTCTGAACCTCCACGCATGGAATACAACGCCCCAACAAAAGGGACGCCAGTACAAAATAATGTACCGAGTATGCAAGGCAATATGCTGAAAGCTGAATTGAACTGATAATATTATAACTGCAAATATCTGGAAGTCAAATACAATCTGAAGATATCCTTACCTGCTGATACTGACTCAACTCTCTCAATATAGTAAGTAAAATGGTTGTTTGTGACGACCCAAAGGGTCATCACCGGTTTTCTCCCTTTTTCTGTGCTTCCGAGGCCTTGAAAACCTCACCTTTAGTTGTCTCGATTTGCGTGCGCAGAACGGGCGCGTAGCCGAAAAAACTTATGTGTTAAATTATGTGAAATTTGATAAATTGTGGCTTTAAAATGGTTAAAGTTGACTTTGGTCAACATTTTAGGTAAATAGACCCGGACCCGTGATTTGATGGTCCCGGATGGTCCGTAGAAAAATATGGGACTCAGGCGTATACCCGGAATCAAAATCCGAGGTCCCGAGCCCGAGAAATGAATTTTTATTTATTTGGAAATTTGAAATGAAAATGGATTAGAAAGCATTGGTATCGGGCCCGTATTTTATTTTCGGCACCTAGTGCAGGTCTTATACATGGTTTAAGCACTTTCTGTGAAATTTGGTTGAAATCGGATGTCGTTTGGCGTGATTCGAACTTGAATTCCTAAATTTGAAACTTGATGAAGTTTGAGAAAAAATGATGATTTTGAGGCTTGATTCATTGATTTTGATGTTATTTTGGCGATTTAATCGCTCGAGTAAGTTCGTAGGATGTTATTGAGTTAGTGTGTGTGTTTGGTTAGGAGCCCCGAGGGCTTGGGAGTGATTCGGAGGCGATTCGGGGTGTTTTTGGCCTTAGGAAGTGTTGCAGAATTTCTGCAGTCAGTGCCCAGTCATTTTCTTCTATGCGATCGCATAGGTATGTCTACGATCGCGTAGAGTTATTTTGGAGTCACCCAGTTTTGTTCTATACGATCGCGTTATAGGCCATGCGATCGCGGACCTCTGCAAACTCATTCTATATGATCGCACACTCCCTTCTGTGATCGCAATTCACAAAAGGCCCAGCCCCGCTTTGACCCTCTATGCGATCGCACTCGTCATTCCGTGATCGCAGTGACCAGCCTACCTTACCCTATGCAATCGCATTCCCTTTCCCGCGATCGCATAGGGCAATTCCGCCAAGTTATTTTAAAAGTCCAAAACAGACCCATTACGGGAGTTGTACTATTTTTCATAAAACTTGTCTTCTCCAAGCTCTAGGGGCAATTTTTGAAGCTCTTCTTCATCAAAGTCTTTTGGGTAAGTAATTTCCCTCCTATTTCCTTCACCCTTCTTCATTAATTACTGAAATTCTAAACCTAAATCATGAAATCACAGTAGAAATTAGGGGTTTTGGGTAGAGTTAGGTTTTTGGAAATTTTGAGTGATTCAACCTCAATTTGGGGTCGGATCTTAAAATAAATTATATATTTGAACTTGCGGGGTTATGGGTAATCGGGTTTTGGTCCGAGTCTCGTGTTTGGACCATGTGGGCCCGGGGACGATTTTTGGTATTTTGAGAAGAATGCTAGGAACTTCATATCTAAGCTATGGGATTTTGTTATCTAGTATTTATTGAAATTATTGAATTAATTATGCCTAGATATCGTTGTTTCGGAGTCAGATTATAAAGGAAAGGCGGTATTTGAGGGTTAATTGCTATTCTTTGGACCGAGGTAAGTGTTTGTTCTAACTTTGGCTTGAGGGAATAGGATTAGAGTGTTGTTTGCTATTTTTTAATTGTTGAGTATGGTGTATAGGCATGGTGACGAGTATCTATACACCAGAGTCTAGCATGACCGTGAGTCTTATTTGTGTTTATTTGGATTTTGTGATACCTCTTCCTTGTTAAATTGATAAATTTCATATAATGTGAAGAGTTTGAGGAAGAATTATGATTTGTACATTCTTGGAGCATTGGCTCGAGTATATCATAAAGCGTGATAGTAGATGAAATGATTGAACCCTCTTTGGAGCGTTGGCTCAGGTGGTAAAGTGAGATAAGAGGTAAAAGTGAAAGAAAGAGAAAGAATTATTGATATGCTCCCTTGCCGGGATGCTGAGATTATTGATATTGTTCCCTTGCCGGATTTTTAACTGCTTAATTGTGCTCCCTTGCCAGGAGTTAGCTGTTTATTTGTATACCCTTGCCGGGATTTCTATCATTATTTGTCTACTCCTTTGCCCCTTGTTTGTGATTGTTGCTTGGGTGAGGAAGAGTGATAAAGCATGAAGGGTGATGTCGTGCATTGTTTGCTATTGTGAGGAAAGAGTGTAAAGCACGAAGGGTGATGCCATGCCGTATGATGTACCATTCCCTGCCGATTTTATTGATTATATGGTGAGGAAAGAGAGTAAAAGCACGAAGGGTGATGCTGTGCATATTTCAATTATATGATTGCTTTGGTGAGGACGAGAGCGTAAAGCACGAAGGGTGATGCCGTGTATTTGTTGCTTTCTGATTCTTTGTTGATATCCGAGTTATGTTGTTTCTTTCATTACTTGTTCTTATTTGATTTACTTCGAGGTTATAGATTTCCTTACCCTATTTGCCTTGTGATTGTTGTTTGGGTGAGGAAGAACGTAAAACACGAAGGGTGATGCCGTGTACTGTTTTGGTAAGGACGAGAGTAAAAGCACGAAGGGTGATGGGCAAATTGTTGACTTTTGATTCTTGTTGACATTCTGGCTTTGTTACTTCTTTCTGTTATTGAGTATTTCTATTTGAAACTGTTAGCTCCCCATAGCATGCTCCCCCCCCCTCTTAGCTGTTTAAATTCTGTATATTTCCTTTTATTGCATATATCTGCACAGGTTGTTTTTGGTAGGTCCTGTCTATCCTTGTCACTACTTCGCCGGGGTTAGGCCAGGCACTTACCATCACATGGGGTCGATTGTGCTGATGCTACACTCTGTGCATCTTTTTGCACAGATCCAGGTGCAGCTCTTGGACCTCAGTAGTAGGATTTGATCGGGAGCTGACTTCAGTCCAGAGACACCGAGGTAGCCTTGCTTACGTCCGCAGGCCCGGAGTCTCTCTCTCTTTATTCAGTTTGTTATCTTTTGTACCGAAACAAACAGTTTATAATTTTCTTTCAGATGATTGTATTTAGTAAATCTTAGAAGTTCGTGAGCATTGTGACACCAATCTTGGGTAGAGGATTATGTTAAACTTTCCGCATTTCTATTCAGTTTTTATATAAGTTAAAACTTCTGCTTGAAATTTTAGTTATGTCGCCTTTATTATATGTTGATAATTATGGAAAAGAATGTGTGTTAAACGGAAGGTAATTTAAGTTGGCTTGCCTAGCTCCTATTAGTAGGCGCCATTACGACCCCGAGGGTGTGAAATCTGGGTCGTGACAAGTTGGTATCAGAGCACTAGGTTACTTAGGTCTCACAGCTCGCGGACAAGCTCGGTAGAGTCTGAGGGATTGGTACGGAGACATCTGTATTTATCCCGCAGAGGCTACTGAGTTAGGAAGACTTCACATCTGTTCTTTCTTGTCGTGCGGTTCTGTTTCCCCATACTGATTGAATTTCTATTCTGTTCTTTCACAGATGGAGAGGACACGCGCTTCATTATCGACCACTCAGCAGCCCGAGTCCCCAACATCAGCTCCCACTAGGGGTAGAGGGCGAGGGCGAGGCCGAGGCCGTACTAGAGGCAGAGGTAGGGGCAGAGTTCAACCCCAAGCAGCAGCACCAGTAACGGAGCCTCAGGTTGATTTTGAGGAGGAGGTTCCGGCCCCAGCAGTTCCGGTGGGCGCAGCTCAGGTCCCAGAGGGTTTCATTGCTACCCAAGTTCTTCAGGACGCCCTGGTTCGATTGGTGGGCCTTATGCAGAGAGTCACCCGAATAGATTTACTTCCTGTAGCACCAGCCACTTCTCAGGCAGGAGGAGGGGCTCAGACTCCTGCTACACACACTCCGGACCAGGTAGCTCCCCAAATTCAGACTCTAGCGGTTCAGCCAATTGGGGTAGTTCAGCCAGGTGCCATAGCTCAGACCGGCGATGGAGCGGCTATGTCCGTCGATGCTTTATGGAGACTGGATAGGTTCACCAAGCTCTTCACTTCTACTTTTGTCGGTGCATCTACTGAGGATCCTCATGATTATATTGACAGCTGCTATGAGGTTCTCAGAAACATAGGTATTGTTGAGACCAATGGGGTTGACTTTGCTATATTTTGCTTGTCTGGATCCGCCAAGACTTGGTTGAGGGATTATTGCTTAGAGGGACCATTTAGATCATCATATTTGACTTGGGAGCAGTTTACAATGTTGTTTCTAGAGAAGTTTCTCCCCGTTACTCAGAGAGAGGCCTATTGGAGGCAGTTTGAGCTCCTTCAGTAGGGTTCTATGACTGTTACCCAGTATGAGACCAGGTTCATCGATTTAGCTCACCATGCTCTCATCATACTTCACACCGAGAGAGAGAGAGAGAGAGAGGGTGAGAAGGTTTATTGATGGTCTTATTCTACCGATTCGTCTTCAGATGGCCAAGGAGGCCGGGAGCGAGATCACATTTCAGGAGGCGGCCAATGTGGCCCGCAGAGTTGAGATGGTTTTATCACAGTAAAGTGGTCATGGGTCGGATAAGAGGCCCCATCATTCAGAAAGATTCAGTGGTACCTTGTCTGGAGGTAGAGATTCGTATGGTAGAGGCCATCCTCCTAGGCCCTTTCAGTCAGCTCTCTAGGTATCACATGGTATCTCAAGTGGTCGTGGTTCTCAAATGCATTATTTGGATCAGTAGTCCTTTAGTACACCATCAGTTCCCATTAGTGCACCGCCGCTTCAGAGTTTCCGAGGTGGTCATTCAGGGCGACAGGGTCAGTAGTCTCAGCAGCCGAGGGCTTGTTACACTTGTGGTGATATGGGTCACATTTCCAGGTTTTGCCCCTCGAGCTTCGAGTAGTTCTCAGCAGTAGGGTACTCGTCCTATGATTCAGTCACCAGTTGCTCCACAGCCTGCCTAACCAGCTAAAGGCGGGGGTAGAGGACATAGAGGTGGAGGTAGAGGTCATAGAGGTGGAGCTCAGACCGCCAGAGATAGGGGTCAGCCAGCAGCCAATCATCCTAGGGATGTGATTCGAGGAGGTGGGGCCCAACCCCGATGTTATGCTTTGCCAGCCAGGCTAGAGGCTGAGTCATCCGATGCTGTTATTATAGGTACTATTTTGGTCTGTGATAGAGATGCCTCAGTGCTACTTGACCCTGGATCTACGTATTCATATGTGTCGTCCTATTTTTCACCCTACTTGGTTATGCCTAGTGAGGGCTTGAGTATTCTTGTGTATGTATCTACAACAATAGGTGATTCTATAGTAGTTGATCGGGTTCATCGTTCCTGTGTTGTGGTGTTTAGGGGACTTGAGACCCGTGTTGATTTGTTACTCTTAGATATGGTGGATTTCGACATTATATTAGGGATGGATTGTTGTCCCCGTATCATGCGATCTTGGATTGTCATGCCAAGACTATGACTTTAGCCTTACCAAATTTGCCCCGTTTAGTGTGGAGAGGGACTCCTGGTCATTCTACCCGCAATGTTATTTTGTATGTGAAGGCTCGGCGTATGGTCGAGAAGGGGTGTTTGGCCTACTTGGCTTATGTTCGTGATTCCAGTGCTGAGATTCCCTCTATTGATTCTGTGCCCGTGGTTCGTGAGTTTTCTGAGGTTTTCCCATCAGACTTGCCAGGGATGCCACCCGATAGGGATATTGATTTGGCTCCAGGCACTCAGCCCATTTCTATTCCGCCATATCGCATGGCCCCGCCAGAGTTGAAAGAGTTAAAAGAGCAGTTGCAAGACTTGCTTGAGAAGGGTTTCATTAGACCCAGCGTATCGCCTTGGGGTGCGCCGGTTCTGTTTGTAAAGAAAAAGGATGGCTCGATGAGAATGTACATTGATTACCGGCAATTGAACAAGGTTACAATTAAGAATAAGTATCCACTACCGAGGATTGATGATTTGTTCGATCAGCTTCAAGGTGCCAAGGTATTTTCAAAGATTGACTTGAGATCTAGCTACCATCAGTTGAGGATTAGGGAATCCGATGTCCCTAAGGCAGCATTCCGCACTCAGTACGGGCATTATGAGTTCTTGGTTATGTCATTTGGGTTGACTAATGCCCTAGAAGCCTTTATGGATTTGTTGAACTAAGTGTTCAGGCCTTATTTGGTCTCGTTAGTGATAGTCTTCATTGATGATATTTTGATATATTCCCGCAGCCGGGAGGAGCACGAGCAACATCTTCGAGTGGTTCTTCAGACCTTGAGGGATAGTCAGTTATATGCTAAGTTCTCGAAGTGCAAGTTCTGGTTGAGCTCAGTTGCATTTTTTGGTTATGTTGTATCAGCAGAGGGTATTCAGGTTGATCCAAAGAAGATTGAGGCAGTCAAGAACTGGCCTAGACTAGCATCAGCCACAGAGATTCAGAGTTTCTTGGGGTTAGCAGGTTACTATCATCGGTTCTCGGAGGGGTTCTCATCTTTTGCAGCCCTGATGACCAGGTTGACCCAGAAGGGAGCCCAGTTTAGATGGTCGGACGAGTGTTAAGCGAGCTTTCAGAAGCTCAAGACAGCTCTGACTATGACACCGATATTGGTTTTGCCCATAGGTTCAGGGCCTTATACAGTCTATTGTGATGCATCTCGTATTGGACTTGGTGCAGTGCTGATGCAGGATGGCAAGGCCATTGCCTATGCTTCGAGGCAGTTGAAGGTTCATGAGAAGAACAATCCAGTGCATGATTTGGAGTTGGCAGCCATTGTTCACGCATTGATGATTTGGAGGCACTATCTGTATGGCGTGGCGTGTGAGGTGTTCACGGATCATAAGAGTCTTCAGTATTTGTTCAAGCAAAAGGAGTTGAATTTGAGGCAGAGGAGGTGGTTGGAGTTGTTGAAAGATTATGACATCACTATCCTATATCACCCGGGAAAGGCCAATGTGGTGGCCGATGCCTTGAGTAAGAAGTCAGCCAGTATGGGCAGTCTTGCTTATATTCCGGTCGGCGAGAGACCGCTTGCTTTGGACGTTCAAGCTTTGGCCAATCAGTTAGTGAGGTTGGATATTTTTTTAGCCTAGTAGAGTATTAGCTAGCACAGTCACTCGTTCTTTGTTATTAAAGCGTATCTGTGATCGGCAGTTTGATGATCCCCATTTGTGTGTCTTTAGGGACACGGTACAGCGTGGAGGTGCCAAGCAGGTTACCTTAGATGCTAATGGAGTTTTGAGATTGCAGGGTCAAGTTTGTGTGCCTAATGTGGATGGGCTTCGAGAGTTGATTTTAGAGGAGGCCCATAGCTCCCGGTACTCTATTCATCCGGGCGCCGCGAAGATGTATCAAGACTTGCGACAGCATTACTGGTGGCGTAGAATGAAGAAGGATATCGTTGCCTATGTGGATTGGTGTTTGAATT
Source organism: Nicotiana sylvestris (assembly GCF_000393655.2). Lineage (NCBI taxonomy): Eukaryota > Viridiplantae > Streptophyta > Magnoliopsida > Solanales > Solanaceae > Nicotiana > Nicotiana sylvestris. Next base: position 86,462,685 of record NC_091059.1, on the reverse strand, counting down.
GTCAGCAGGTTATGTATGAGCATCAGAGGCTGGTGGTTTATTTCAAATGATTGAGCTTCCCGAGTGGAAGTGGGAGCGAATCACTACGGACTTCGTTGTTGGTCTCCCGCAGACTCGGAGGAAGTTCGACGCAGTTTGGGTCATTGTTGATAGGCTAACCAAGTCAGCGCATTTCATTCCTGTGGTAGTCTCTTATTCACCCGAGAGGTTAGCTGAGATCTATATCCGAGAGATTGTTCGCCTTTATGGTGTGCCGATATCTATCATTTCCGACCGAGGTACGCAGTTTACCTCGCGTTTCTAGAAAGCAGTCCAGCAAGAGTTAGGCACCCAGGTTGAGTTGAGTACAACATTTGATCCTCAGACGGACGGGCAGTCCGAGCGGACTATTCAGATATTGGAGGATATGCTCCGAGCTTGTGTCATTGACTTTGGAGGTTCGTGGAATCAGTTCTTGCCTTTAGCAGAGTTTGCCTACAACAATAACTACCAGTCGAGTATCCATATGGCTCCTTATGAGGCTTTGTATGGTAGGCAATGTCGATCTCCGATTGGATAGTTTGAGCCGGGAGAGGCTCAATTGTTGGGTGCAGATTTTGTTCATGAATCTTTGGACAAGGTTAGGATCATTCAAGATAGACTTAGTACAGCTTAGTCCAGGAAAAAGAGCTACGCAGATCGAAATGTTTAAGATGTGGCTTTCATGGTTGGTGAGCGGGTATTGCTCTGAGTGTTGCCTATGAAGGGCGTGATGAGATTTGGGAATAAGGGCAAGCTTAGCCCTGGGTTCATTGGTCCATTTGAGATTCTTGATCGAGTGGGAGAGGTGGCTTATAGACTTGCATTGCCACCGAGCTTATCAGCCGTACATCCAGTGTTTCATATGTCCATGCTTCGGAAATATCACGGCGATCCATCCCACGTGTTAGATTTCAGCACTGTCAAGTTGGACAAGGACTTATCATATGAGGAGGAGCCGGTAGCTATTCTAGACTGGCAGGTTCGCTAGTTGAGGTCGAAGAGTTTTCCTTCGGTTCGTGTTCAGTGGAGAGGTCAGCCTTCTGAGGCATCAACCTGGGAGTCCGAGTCCGATATGCGGGACCGTTATCCTCACCTTTTCCCCGACTCAGGTACTTCCTTCTTATGTCCGTTCGAGGACTAACGGTTGTTTTATAGGTGGAGAATGTAACGACCCAAAGGGTCATCACCAGTTTTCTCCCTTTTTTCGTGCTTCCGAGGCCTTGAAAACCTCACCTTTAGTTGCCTTGATTTGCGTGCGCAGTCCGGGCGCGTAGCCGGAAAAGCTTATGTATTAAATTATGTGAAATTTGATAAATTGTAGATTTAAAATGGTTAAAGTTGACTTTGGTCAACATTTTCGGTAAACGGACCTGGACCCATGATTTGACGGTCCTGGAGGGTCCGTAGAAAAATATGGGACTCGGGCGTATGTCCGAAATCGAAATCCGAGGTCCCGAGCCCGAGAAATGAATTTTTACAAGAAATTGTTTTTCTAAAATTTATTTGGAAATTTAAAATGAAAATGGATTTAAAAGCATTGGTATCGGGCCCGTATTTTGGTTCTGGCGCCCGATACAGGTCTTATACGTGGTTTAAGCGCTTCTTGTGAAATTTTGTTGAAATCTGACGTCGTTTGACGTGTTTCGGACTTGAATTCCTAAATTTTAAACCTGATGAAGTTTGAGAAAAAATGATGATTTTGAGGCTTGATTCATTGATTTTGATGTTATTTTGGCGATTTGATCGCTCGAGTAAGTTCGTAGGATGTTATTGAGTTAGTGTGTGTGTTTGGTTAGGAGCCCCGAGGGCTCGGGAGTGATTCGGAGGCGGTTTGGGGTGTTTTTGGCCTTAGGAAGTCTTGCAGAATTTCTACAGTCAGTGCCCAGTCATTTTCTTCTATGCGATCGCATAGGTATGTCTGCGATCGCGTAGAGTTATTTTGGAGTCACCCAGTTTTGTTCTATGCGGTCGCGTTATAGGCCATGTGATCGCGTACCTCTGCAAACTCATTCTATGCGATCACACACTCCCTTCTGCGATCGCAATTCACAAAAGGCCCAGCCCCGCTTTGACCCTCTATGCGATCGCACTCGTCATTCCGCGATCGCAGTGACCAGCCTACCTTACCCTATGCGATCGCATTCCCTTTCCCGCGATTGCATAGGGCTATTCCGCCCAGTTATTTTAAAAGTCCAAAACAGACCCATTACGGGAGTTCTACCATTTTTCATAAAACTTGTCTTCTCCAAGCTCTAGGGGCGATTTTTGAAGCTCTTCTTCATCAAAGTCTTTTGGGTAAGTAATTTCCCACCTATTTCCTTCACTCTTCTTCATTAATTACTGAAATTCTAAACCTAAATCATGAAATCAAAGTAGAAATTAGGGGTTTTGGGTAGAGTTAGGTTTTTGGAAATTTTGAGTGATTCAACCTCAATTTGGGGTCGGATCTTAAAATAAAATATATATTTGAACTCGTGGGGTTATGGGTAATTGGGTTTTGGTCCGAGCCTCGTGTTTGGACCATGTGGGCCCGGGGTCAAATTTTGGTATTTTTGGAAGAATGCTAGGAACTTCATATCTAAGCTATGGGATTTTGTTATCGAGTCTTTATTGATATTATTGAATTAATTATGCCTAGATATCATTGTTTCAGAGTTGGATTATAAAGGAAAGGCGGTATTTGAGGGTTGATTGCTATTCTTTGGACCGAGGTAAGTGTTTGTTCTAACTTTGGCTTGAGGGAATAGGATTAGAGTGTTGTTTGCTATTTGCTAATTGTTGAGTACGGTGTATAGGCATGGTGACGAGTATCTATACACCGGAGTCTAGCATGACCGTGAGTCTTATTTGTGTTTATTCGGATTTTGTGATACCTCTTCCTTGTTAAATTGATAAATTTCATATAATGTGAAGAGTTTGAGGAAGAATTATGATTTGTACATTCTTGGAGCATTGGCTCGAGTATATCATAAAGCGTGAAAGTAGAT